>NC_133126.1:92043338-92418075 GCF_048418815.1 Hemitrygon akajei
GAAGATGGGAGAAGGGGTCATTGGTGTGGGCAGAAGAGTCCTTGCCAAAGAAGCTGTCACAGAGATGGTTCATTAAGAAAGCATTTGGCACATCGGCCTTCCTAGATCAAAGTATTGAGTACTGTTGTTGGAATGTTATGATGTAAGATCTAAGGTGGTGGTGAGACCTAATTTGGGGTATTGTGTGCAGTTTTGGTCACCTACGTACAGGAAAGAGTACAGAGCTTGAAAGAATACAGAGAAAACTTACAAGGATGTTGCTGGGTATGGAGGACCTGAGTTATAGAGAAAGATTGAACAGGTTAGGACTTTACTCCTTGGAATGTAGAAAATTGAAGGGAAATTTGATAGAGGTATGAGGGGAATATATAGGATAAATTCAAGCAGGCTTTTTCCACTGAGGTTGGGTGAGACTACAACTAGAGGTCATGGTTTAAGGGGAACATGAGGGGAAATTTCACTCTGAGAGTGCTGAGAGTGTGAAATGAGCTGCTGGTGTCAAGTGATGGATGTGATTTTGATTTCAATGTTCAAGAGAAGTTTGAATACATGCATGGAAAGGAGGGGTATGGAAGGCTATGGTCAATGGGACTAGGCAGTTTAAATGGTTTGGCATGGAATGGATGGGCCAAAGGGCCTGTTTCTGTGTTACAGTTTTTCTGGTTATGACTAATATTTATTGCCAAGCCTACTTGCCCTGTAAAGGTAGTCTTGAATCATTGTAGGCCCTCTGGTGCCTGTTGGGGTTGGGTTTGAGGATTTAGCTCCAATGATGTTAAAGGAACCATTGTACCATACTTTCAAATGAGGACAGTGTGGGTCTTGAAGAGGAACCTGAAGATGGATGTATTCCCATTGCACCTGTCCGCATTGTCCTCTTGGTGTTCATGGATTTAGCAGATGCTATCCACCAACAACATTGCCAATCGTAGATGGTACACACTGAAGCTGCAGTGCCCAGGTGGTGTGAATGCCTGGAACACCAATTGAGCAGACACATTATGATGAAGTCTCAACCTCTCCCTCTGCAACTGCATCCTCTCCTTCCTGACCAACACACCACAGTCATTAAGGACAGTCAGCCCCACCTCTGCGAAGGATCTGCTAAACACTGGTGCTCCACAAGCCCCTAGTCTGTCCCCAACTCTACTCACTGTTCGCTTATGACTGCATGGCCAGATTCTGCTCTAATTCCATCAACACGTTTGCAAATAGTGGGATCAATCTCAAGTAATGACGAGTCAGAGTACAGGAAGAAGGTAGGTGTCATGACAACAACCTTGTCCTCAATGTCAGTAAAACAAAAGAGCTGGCCGTTGACTTTGGGCAAGAAGGTGGTGCACTTGCTGCTGTTCCCCTGACGGTGTAAGGTTGAGAGCTTTGGTGTGAGCATCACCAATAGCCTGTCCTGGTCAACCACATCAATGTCACAGCTAAGAAAGCTCACCAACACTTCTGCTTCCTCAGGAGATTAAAGAAACTTAGCATGACCCCATTGACCCTTATCAATGCACCATCGAAGGTTATTGTTTTACCTTGTTATAGCTCAATGCACTGTGCAAGGATCTGATCTATATGAGCAGTATGCAAGACAGGCTTTTCATTGTAACTTGGTCCACGTGACATAAACCAATTCCAATTCAGATTCTGAGCTTTCTCATTGATGTTGGAACTGCACTAATACAAGCGAGTGAAGAGTATTTCTCCACACTCCTGATTTGGTCTTTGAAGATCGTGGATAACAGCCTTCAAAGCTGCGTGTGGAATTGTTCACTGTAGATTAATACCCAGAAATCTTCTCCTTGACCCACAGCATCAATGTGGATGATACAGTTAAGTTTCTGCTCCAAGTGATGCCTAAAATTTAGAAGGTGGTGGGGGTGGGGGGGGTCTTGGCAATGACAATACCATTAAACATCAAGATTGTTAGACTCCGACTGTTGGAGAATGTACATTGCCTGGCACTTGTGTAACACAAGTACTATTGCCATTTATCTGCTCATCCAATACTATTGCCTTGATTTTGAAACATGTACAGAAAAGTTTTTCTTTTCTAAAGAGCTGTGAATGGAATTAAAAATTGTGTCTTTATAGTTGGCAACAGGTTAGCACAAAAATGAACTTGCAAATTTACGAGGGGGAACTTCTTTACTCAGAGAGTGGTAGCTGTGTGGAACGAGCTTCCAGTAGAAGTGGTAGAGGCAGGTTTGATATTGTCATTTAATAAAAAATTGGACAGGTATATGGACAGGAAAGGAATGGAGGGTTATGGGCTGAGTGCAGGTCGGTGGGACCAGGTGAGAGTAAGCGTTCGGCACGGACTAGAAGGGCTGAGATGGCCTGTTTCCTTGCTGTAATTGTTATATGGTTATAAATTCTGGGAATGGTGCTTTCTTCATCCCAAACTTGTGAGTTTATCGTCCCTCCTGAAGGCTACTGATCTCTGTATTTCCTCGTTAATTCTTCTCCACATTATGCTCAAGAAACAATGTGGGAGAAATTCATTTTTGGTCAGAACTGGTAAAAGATTCAGAAAGTCAGTGTCCGGTGGAGTAACCATCGGGTATTTAAATGAATGCGTTTTCATTTGGTTTATTTAACATTTTAAGATTTAAGTCTTATTACAGGAAGGAATATCATTTTTAGTTTAGATCTGGCTAGGAATGGTATTTCCCCCTGTGTGCTCACCACTCCCCTAACCACAGAGGCCATAGTTACCTTCAGCTCTCTCCAGCCAAGTTGGTGAGACCCTGCGTAGTCAGAGTCTCCAAGCCGACAACAGCATGATGTGTCATTTGTGAACCAGCCACCAGAGAAGAGCTTCGACAGTCAGCTTAGCCAAACCAACTATCAAATCGTATAAACGTTTGTGAAGGCTCCTCAACACATGGAGTCTAAGCCAACCATCAACCACCAATTTACACTAATCCTACATCAAACCCATTACTTCATTTTCATTGCATTCTCTTAAATTCTCTCTACACCTCACCCCCAATGAATCTACCATTCACCCACTCACTAGCGGCAATTCACAGTGACCAATTAATCTATCAAACAGCACAATTTGGAGATGGAGAGAAGCTGACGGAATCAAAGCTAAGCACATGGGTTCACAGGGAGAACATGACAACTCCACCCGAGGTCAGAATAGAACCCCTGGGTCTGAGGAGCTGTGAGGTAGTGGGTCTGTTATCTGTGCCACTATGCCACCCAGTCCAGGACTATTGAAAATCAGCCACACCACAAAAACTTCTTCAGAATAATAGAAACAGTATAAAATTATTTAACTACATTTGAAAACTCAAATTATTTTTACAAGTTGCTTGGGACATGGCTTTCTCTTTCCTTGCTGCCAACAGGTAGGTCAGAGTTGTTAAATGTGACGGGTACAACCTGGTGCATATTCAGCAGGTAAGTTTCCCAATGTTACTGCTAAGGAGTTCTAGAAATTTAGCATTTTCCCACTGGAGATATTAAGTTCTCAAAGTCTGGGACTTGCACATTTGAGTGGGACCCCTGACCTCCCCAACACTCACATCGTGTCAGCATACAAATAGATCTGGTGCAGCTTCAGCATATTTATTGGCCGTAAGTAACTGTATAAGTCTGATGGATAAAGAAAGTATTTTAACAGAATGGCAGAGAAACTGTAACACAATTTATAAGGAGCTGTAAAAATGGTGGCAGTGAAAGCAATACCGTTCTTGTGCAACACCACAACATTGTCACTCCAATCCCAGCCTGGCTGAATATTCTACTGTTCATGAGGATTGAGTTTTTCAGTGCAGTACAATAGGCAATGTAAGATTAGATCTTCAAACTTTCTCTCTGATTGTACAGGAAATCACAGCAACTGAGAAGCACCGTCCAGAATCAAAGTTAACAGCAGGAAGTGACCGATATGAGTGATTTGTGAGAGAAAGTAGTTTTCCCTGCTGAAAAATATCCCTTGCCAATATGTATTATGTAATTCAGAGCAAAAGTTCCATTTCACTATTTGGCTATAAGATTATTGCCACTCTCACCACGATCAGATATTTTACTCTTTAATAAAATCAAACAATATTGAAAGCAAAACTATTATTGTTAAAAAAAAGTTGTCCAATTCCCTTCAAGAGCAGTGCTGTCCTCTGAGGATTTAGAATGCCAGACATGGAACCTGTAACACAGAGGAAGGATCATTTAGTCAAACGTGGGCATCTGTTCTGTGCCACACATCATCTGCTCTGTCTAAGCATAAAAACAAAAAGTAAAAAAATAGAACTGATCTTATGTTTGACTGTTCCATATTTGCACCTTTATGGAAAAGTACTAAGTTGTAGTTCAGAACTAGTTATGCAGGAGTTACTTTTTACACTCTTTTCACATCAACTGGTGGGATAGGGGCATTAGTTGTAAAATAGAATGTTAAGTGGTGATAATTAAAACATTGATAACCACATAAAACATGGAAAAGTATAGCCCAGGAATAGTCCTTTGGCCTACCTGACCATGATGCCAATCAAACTAATCCCATCTGCCTGCATAACTAGTTCTGAACTACAACTTGGTACTTTTCCATAAAGGTGCAAATATCATTTTAGAACATGGAACAGTCAAACATAAGATTAGTTCTATTTTTTATTTCTTGTTTTTATGCTTTATGTTTGGGGGATATGGTCAATCCCCATATCCCCCAAACCCTGCCTATTCATGTGTCTGTTTAAATGCCTCTTAAACATTGTTATTGTATCTGCTTTTACCACTACCTCAGTCAGTGTATTCCAGATACCTGCCACTCTCTGTATAAACAAAAACTCAGCTCACATACCTGTACCTCCTAACTCTCTTCCCTCCTTACCTTTAACATATGCCCTCTAGTATTTGACATTTCTACCTGGGAAAAGACTCTATCTACTATCTCTGAGCCTCTTAATTTTAAATTCATCTATCATGTCTCCCCTCAGCCTCTGATGCACTCAAGAAAAATCCTAAATTTGTTCAATTTTTCTTATAACTAATACAGTCCAGTCAGAATCCTCAGCAGTTTAAATGTCATGACAGATCTCAATTCTCTGCAGAACATTTAATTTCAGATCCCAAAGCCTCAATTCTTCATGTGATTACTCTATGGTGGACAGACCTAGCTACACCACAAGTATCAACAGGATTAGAGGAGGCACTCACTATGACCAGGTCAACGTTTTGTCATTTTAAATCCTTCAGTTTCTGCTTCCGGTTGTAGTCAGCTGGCCGATGCTCCAATGGAGCCAATAGCTTTTCAACCTAATCTTGTCCTCCAAGTCAATCTTTTCCATGAGTTTTCACAAGGAGCTTGTCATCTATCAGGTAGTTTCAGAACGTGTCAAACACTTCCATGTTCCATTCAGTTCTTCAGTATTTTCTTGCATCTTGTAAGGGACTTTGGTGATTGAGTAAGGTTTCACTGTAAGAAAAACAAAGTACAAATCTCATGTGAATAAAGATGCCTTCTGTTTGCCCAATGCAAAGCCACTCAGAAGCAGTCTCAGCCATAAATAATCTTTGCAACCATGTTGTTCACTCTTCTGTTTATTCTCACCAGTGCGCTTCTGAAGAGGCTGTCTTCCATTCATAGGATTTTGAGGGGCGATTTTTAAAAAAATATATACGTTTAAAGAAAACACTAAAATGAAAACTACCATCAACCAATTTGGATCTCCCTCCTATCATTGGAGCTCATAGATCTAAGTAACTTCAAAGTATATATATGAATAAATGTAATTATCATTTTCACTCTCATGGCTAAATTCACTAGGTACCTGGACTTCAGATAAAACTGCACCTCTGGAATAACTTCAGTTAATATTTAACAGCAGTTAATAATTAAATGGGCAGTGAATATGATTACAACCAGGAGTTGGAGTTCATGTCCATTAGATGAGCATAAATTGTTAATTATGAATGGTAATGCAATTGATCAGACTTTCTTTGGGGATTACTGGTGTGATTTTCCATTCCTTGTTGTCTGATGCTGAACCATTACTGCAAATTTAAGACCACTTCCTGTGCAGCTAAGGCTCAGCCACATTGGTGTAGGATTGGACTTTGTTTCCTAAAAGGCAGAATTGAATCATTCAGGTTACAGTGGCAATCCACTTACATCCAGTTTTGCTCAAAGTGCCTGTTTCGTATCCAGATATTCAATACAAATACTGGAGCTGTCATGTGGAGTTTGAGCACATCCCTCAGACTCTTGGATTACTGGTCCAGTGTCCTAACTGCATCAACTAATAACAGAAAAGCATTACTTGCTCTCATGTAAGATGATAAAGCCTTCCAGAGTATGGAAAGGATCAAAGCTACATACCTGCTTGTCAGGAGAGGTGTCGTCCTCCAGGTTGTCAAGGTAAATCTCAACTCCAGTCAAAAAGGGTCAACAGCAGGTTGACAACTTTGTCCAGATCTCCAATGAACATTGTGAACGTGCCAACCTTATTGGTTTGCAGACACCTCTCACCATGGCCCTTGTCTCATCATGCGGCAGGTGGTTGAACAGGATGTCGACCTTCATGATCTCTCAGGCATCAAGCAGCACCCTCAGCTTCTCGCTTATAATATCCATCAGATCCTGGTGTTAGACCAAAACTAGACCAGCCAAAAGATCCCGGGGCTTTCAGAAAAAAAAACTACATAACAGCCCCAATCTCAAGTTAATCATAGTTACCAGTGAAAAGAAACATTTCAGAACAGTTCAATATCTAATTTAGTTGCTCATAGCTTATTTTTGCTATGAGTCATTAGACAAAAGGACAAATTTTTGTCTGCATGCCGGACTTGCAGCCTAATCTAGCACTTGTCACACAGGACTAATTCAGAATCTAGAGGCAGCTAATTGTTTATTAACTATTCAGAAATTGAATCAGTTAATTCCCTTGGTTGACAATTTGTAGATGGTGTGCAAGGCAGTCTACAAACATTCTCACACTTTGAGAGTGATTTTCCAGCGAAAGCATGCACCAGTATTGTAATTCACCAATCCTTCAGTATTATAACACAAGCCTTTGGTTTTTTGAGAAAATGAGTCTTTAAAAATTAAGACCTCAAATCTGGTTTATCAGGAAGCAATGATTCCTGTTCTTTGGACTACCTTTACCAATTACCTTGATAACACTGGAGAGATAGCCCTGGTGTTATCTCAATAAAATCCTCCAACTATGTCATCAGAGAAAGTAAACTAATATCAGTATCCTTACCCAGGCCAACATCTCCAGAAATGAAGTCTTGATTAAATTGAGTCTGCTCCAGAGCATAGACTTATCATTCGCATGCTTGACATCAGACCTTCCTGGAACAGACTCTATTGATCTCTGTCACAACAAGAGATTACTGTAGACCCAGAGAGAGATTGAAAGATGTTGTTCAGAGTCTCATCATAAAGGGTGATGATCTGTGGCATTCCCCGGCAACGATTCAGTGCATTTGGGATGGTATTGAGTACCCTAGAAATATGTGTCAGGAGCACCAGTTTAAAAGATGGAAGGAATGCAGGCTGCATGCTGAGCTCATTAGTTATCTTGGAAGCAAGATTTCCTCCGATCTGAGACTCCCCAAGGGGCCTCTGCCACACTCATGGCTGGTCAGTGATTGTTTTGGGCTACATTAGGCCACAGAATCTGACTGAATGCACTCTAAATTTACAAGATTTTTTGTAACTCAATGGCAATGGAATTGGCCAAAACTTATTTTTAAAACTCCATATTAGACTGCTGTAAAATCCACACCAAACTAGCTTCCTGTGGCTTATCGTTTTAACCAACAGTGCTGCCTCTATGCACTTTATCAGGCCAGATGCAGAAGCAAACATTTTGGTTCCCTCAGAATATGCAGATGCTGCCAATTTAACCAAAACACTGGCTGCCTCTCCACCTCGCAAAGGTTACTCAGGATGGTCTATATACATTGGCCTTGTCTGCATCTGATGAATGAATTGAAAGAGAATTCCCTAAATGCATTTCAGGCTAAAGCAGTTAATTGAATAAGGCAAAAATAAAAAGAAATAGCAATTTGCTGACAAGGACAGATGAGGAGGGCTGGGAGGATGGTTGAGTGGACCATGAACACTGACACCATCCAGCTGAATCTATGGATCTATTTCCATGTAAATCTCATTTTTAAACAACCTGGATGGGATTATTTCCTGAGAATTCTACTTAGAAATTAATTAGCTCTAACTTCAGAGGTACAGCTTCTGCCCAGGGTAATAACTTCATCTCAGTGCTGACACCTAGCTGTTTCTCAACACAACATGGGTCCACATCATAGAAAGAGAGAGAAGAGAAAACCAGATCAAATGAAATATCATCCTGAGAATGATTAATTACCACATTCAATCCAGTTGGAGATACAGTCTGGCTAAATCTATTCATTTTAGGAGCTGTCTTCTATTCTGCGCAGGAGACAAGTATTGGCATGCAGCAAATTTTATCACTTCTGTTGCTTAGGTTAGTCAAAGCCAACCAACTGAAAAACCTTCATTTTTGTATGACTGCCATTTACTTCATCTTCAAAGTCTCCCCTTTTTCTCTATCTGTTGCTGCATATTCAGTGGCTCAGCCTTTGCTGGAAGAGGGAGGTGGGGTGGGGGTACCATAGCACATTGGGTGTAAGGTGTTTTGATTGTAGAGTTGTTATAGCCTATCAGATCATTGCCAGCTGCAAATGTGGCATTCCTGTCAGGCCCATTTCTCCCAGTCCCTTGTGAAAATCCCGACTGATACTGCTTCCACCATTCCAACAGGCGATGAGTCCCAGATCAGAACCACTCATTGTATTAAAAAAAAATGAAAATGGCATTCCCTTCTATCTTTTTCCCAAAGTTTAAAAAAAAAAGCAAGGCTATGTCTATGAACCATTCACTTTTGGGAACAGTTTCCCTCTGTCCATGCAGCCAACATGGTTCGTTCTCAACTACTGTACCTCCTCAGGTCAGAGGTAGACAATCCAGTGACATCCACTTCCCTTGAACAAATTTGTAAAAGTCTAAGTCATGATCTTAGCAGCAGGAGAAATACTTTTTCTTTGGTTTCTTCATCAAATTCTTTCAATTGGATTGACCTTTTCTATTCCAAGTCTAACCTAGAAAATTACCCTTTCTTTTCAACTAAGTTAAATGCCTCTTTTATTCAAGTGTGGTCACTGCTCTGATTTGGATCTTTGGCAGCCATTCTATAAAAAATGTCTGACAGATAATAATTAGCAATGACCAGATAATTTATCTGTGAATTTGGCTGAAAGGTATTGACTAAGACATCGTGAAGAGCTCTCCAGCTCAGCCTTAAATAGAGCCATGGAATATTTTATGTCCAAGCACACAATACTCTGATTTAAACTCATTTGAAAGACAACCCCTGAGGTCTGTACTCAATCACCTTTTAAAGATAGAAGAGTAGAGTTATCATAACACTGTTTCTATAAAAGCCTCATTAAGTTTACAAGTTCAGTTGCAAGGTTCACAGAATAGCATTGTTGGAACTTTCTGTGTAAAACTGCACTGTCAGTTTTAGCTCAGTGCAACTCCTGAACTATTTCTCACCAAAACCAACTTTAAACCGTGTGGATGCCACCTTGGCAAACAACTCCTAAGGGGACATACAGTCTGACAACAAAAAGAAACTTCTCCAGCTGACGACGTAATGTTGCTGCTTAATGAGTGGATGCTGCAGTGTCAGCAAGCGATGGGGCAGTTGTGCAGCTGCTGCCTCACAGTACCAGCGACCAGTGCTGGCTCCTGATCTCAGCCTCTGTCAGTGTGGAGCTTGCACGTTCTCTCTTCCCTACCACAAAGACTTGCAGGTTGCTAAGTTAATTAGCTACAGTAAATTGCCAGTGAATTATATAATCTGGGGAAGGGGGAAGCTGATAACAAAATGGGATTACATTGATGCCTGCCACCCTTGCCATTTTTGGTAGGCTAAAGGGCTTGTTTCTGTGCTGTATCTTTCTATCACTGATTCTAGGATGGTACTCGCAAGCATTCAAAGGGAGCTAAGCAGACTCATGAAAGGATGAGGCATTTTCTTAGGACTAGGGGGCCACAAGTATCCACAAGGGCTACAACCGAATGGTCATGGTAGGATATTACCAGGGAGTTTTTCATAAGGATTAATACCACACAGGTACAATCACTGACTACCTACACATTAGGGAAGCGTGCAATGCAATCAAGAGCCTGTGCTCATACTCTCCATTTCTGTGGACGTAAATAATTGGAATGAGGTGGGGGGGGGGGCTTTGTGGCTCCATGTTTCTACCATTCATTCTATGGGGTTTCTTGTCTTGCAGGTGTCTGTGAGGAGTACAAATTTCAGGTTATACACTGTATACATTCTTTGCTGTTAAATGAACCTTAGAAGTGTACTGGATATAGTTGTGCTCATGTGACAGGGAAGATTTGTGCTGGGAATGATGCACAGCACATTTATAAGGATGTGGCCAGGAATTGAACATTGTGGCTACGAGGAATGACTGAATAAGCCACAGGCACTTTCTTTGAAACCAAAGAAGCTAGGGGAAGACAAAACTGAGCATAATGAGTATCCTTCATAGATCCTTGAGCAAGGATCTATTCCCCTTATCAAAGGGCTCAAAAAACAGATAACACAGATTTCAAGTCATTGGTAGGAAGACTGGGGAGGAAGCCCAGAGAGTGGTCTGAATTCACTGCCTGAAAGTTTGGTAGAAGCAGAAATCCTTATCGTATTGAAATGTTACTTAGTTGTGTTCTTGAAGTGCTGTGACTTGTGCCTAGTGCTGGACACTGGCATCGGGCTCATTGTAGCCAGCACAGGCATAATTAGACAAAAGGCCACAGGATTCATAAGTTTTCTGTGATTCCATAATTCTCCCCTTCAGCATGGAAGTTGGGTGACCTTTCCAATGCATTCATCAATAGCAACAGTGAGATGCAGAGAAGGGCAGCAGCAGCAACAACTGGGAATGGTCCTGAGACTAACAGGGTGAGGGTGAGCATGGTCTTGACCTCTATGGGCAAAGCAGTCCAGCCCACAAGCAAGGTTCAAGGTTGCAGAAGCTCACAGATCTCTGTAAAAACAAAGCCAAGGGTGATTTTACACAAACCCTTTAAGTAGAACAGTTTCAAAGGAAACAGTAAAATCTATGAGTAGATGTGAACTGCCATTTCTCTGGTCTGAGATCTGACAGTTCCTTTCTACTCATGGTTTTTACTAAATCAGTCACACTGGAGGTGAATTTTGCCTGTTGCTTGACCTGCTGGTGGAAAAGATGGTCACGTGAATAGAAATTCTACCAAAAATTCACGAGTCAAATTTCTTGACGGGCATTAAGTCACCCAAAAATGAGCGTTGATTATTCGAATCTGGCTTTCAGCTACACAGTGCTGTTTCTTTTTCTTTTGGAGTTACTTGAAGGAATTTCTAGGCAATAGCTTTTAGATTGAGCTTGAGGTTAGAAGAATTTCAACTGACGTAGTCTCAACTTTTCAGGATGAATATATACAGTACCTCATAACAAGCACTCAAGTAGCTGAATTATTTTTAAATTAGTTTCCGAACTCTCCTTCCTGTGAATATTGCCAGAAATTGTCTAACTTGTAAAATCTCCTCTAAAGTGCACCGAGTGAGAGATGAGGTGCCGATGAGGGTAGGAACAGTTGGCTGACCTCCACTCATTGTCTGGCTGGATTTGACCAGCTGCAGCATTGAATTCCCAGTATCACCAACAGCTACCCTAAGCCAGCAAAAAGTCTTCAAATATAAGGATTGGGCTCTAACTATGCATTGCAACACCAATCTACCATTTTAACCAGAGAAAGCAGAGGTGAAGTTGCCACTGGTTCCTTATTATAAGGTATTTCCTTTATTTCATAATGAAGTATGAGATCGATATTGGACAGCTTCTTTTCTCATATTATTTTCCTGACATAGATGGAGTTTGAGCTCCATGCTTGGAAAGAAATATGTTCTTGTTCTTTGCTGGTTTCCTGGTGAATGCAAATAAACCCAAAAACAAAAATGACCGAAATTGCCGACAGTGTGCTTCAAACAAAAGGGGCAGGTCATGGGTGGGACTTCTCATCTCAAGCAAGGGTCGTTGCCAATACATGCCTGCTGACATGAGCAAGGCTCCCTTGACTTTGCCAACACTCCCAGAAATGCTGACTGGGAGGATCACACTGGTGGGTTTCAATGAATTCAGTCAACAGTGAGACGGCAGTCGTTGTCACTGACACGCAAATCCCCGTGCCTTATGTATGTTGGGTTACTTTGAACAACAAAGCATCCTAGAATCATTGAGCTCAGGACCAGCCCAGGACTCAGTCCACATGAGGTTGGAGAGATACATACAGGGGCAACATGTGCAGAGCTGCCAAAATCCTGCGCATCACATCCAAATGTGATTCTTGGCAGAACTACTCCTACATGTCTTACTTCCCTTGCTCCGTGCACTCAACCAACACATCACTCCTCTCTCCTTGTTAAGTACATCCCTGTCCTGACAACACTAGTCTCAATAATTCAATTAAGAACATAAACAGGAGCTGGAATGAACCATTCAGCCTACTGTGCCTGCTAATGGCTGATCTTCTACCTCAGGATCTCTTTTCAGCATCAACCACACATCCCCTGATTTCCTCAACATCCAAAAGTCTATCAACTTGTCTTGAATTTACTCTGAAACTATCTAGCGTCCTAATGGAGGACTGGATGGAGACATTTCATATCATTTTTGTCATTAATCACTTAACTTGAACCGGTGATCCCAGGTTCGAAACACCCCACCCAGGATAACATGCTCCACAGAAGCAGCCAGTCTACCCTCGTAAAAACATTTCATATTGTCTCTGCTTCATCTGACCCTTAAAGAGCACAGACACCTCCTGCTTGATCTGTGACCATTCGACGACCCAGAAGCGCACCCTCTTCTGCAGGAATTACAACCCCAGTCTTCTTCCAGGAGACACTCACAAAGACTGTGCTTTCCCTTGTCATACATAACCACCTCGGGTTAAAGATACACCTGCATTATACCTGCATTTCTGTCCTTGCTCCCCACAGCCCCATTCCTCACAGCTCCCTCGCTGCCCACAGTCACTGACCCCACTCACAAGTTTCTTATTCATTCACTGTTCCAACCTCTGCCTCCTCATCCCTAACCATAACGCCCACATTCCCGCCTCTCCAACAAATACGCCCAGGGCTGTACATGCCACACCTTTCATTCTCCTGTCCCCGTTGCCACAGCTCAACCACTGATGCAAAGCTGCAAATATGTCCTCACCTGTACCAGTTATACAGTGACAGACCCAACCCTGTCAGTACTGTACCCCAGTGTTATACAGTGACAGACGCATCCCCACCAGTACTGTACCCCAGTGTTATACAGTGACAGACCCATCCCCACCAGTACTGTACCCCAGTGTTATACAGTGACAGACCCATCCCCACCAGTACTGTACCCCAGTATTATACAGTGACAGACCCATCCCCACCAGTACTGTACCCCAGTGTTATACAGTGATAGACCCATCCCCACCAGTACTGTACCCCAGTATTATACAGTGACAGACCCATCCCCACCAGTACTGTACCCCAGTGTTATACAGTGATAGACCCATCCCCACCAGTACTGTACCCCAGTGTTATACAGTGACAGACCCATCCCTGTCAGTACTGTACCCCAGTATTATACAGTGACAGAACCATCCCCACCAGTACTGTACCCCAGTGTTATACAGTGACAGACGCATCCCCACCAGTACTGTACCCCAGTATTATACAGTGACAGACCCTTCCCTGTCAGTACTGTACCCGTGTTATACAGTGACAGACCCATCCCTGTCAGTACTGTACACCAGTGTTACACAGTGACAGACCCATCCCCACCAGTACTGTACCCCAGTATTATACAGTGACAGACCCTTCCCTGTCAGTACTGTACCCGTGTTATACAGTGACAGACCCATCCCTGTCAGTACTGTACACCAGTGTTATACAGTGACAGACCCATCCCCACCAGTACTGTACCCCAGTGTTATACAGTGACAGACCCATCCCCACCAGTACTGTACCCCAGTGTTATACAGTGACAGACCCATCCCCACCAGTACTGTACCCCAGTGTTATACAGTGACAGACCCATCCCTGTCAGTACTGTACCCCAGTGTTATACAGAGACAGTCCCATTCCCACCAGTACTGTACCCCAGTGTTATACAGAGACAGTCCCATTCCCACCAGTACTGTACCCCAGTGTTATACAGTGACAGACCCATCCCCACCAGTACTGTACCCCAGTATTATACAGTGACAGATCCACCCCCACCAGTATTGTACCCCAGTGTTACACAGTGACAGACCCATCCCCACCAGTACTGTACCCCAATGTTATACAGTGACAGACCCATCCCTGTCAGTACTGTACCCCAGTGTTATACAGTGACAGATGCATCCCCACCAGTACTGTACCCCAGTGTTATACAGTGACAGACCCATCCCTGTCAGTACTGTACCCCAGTATTATACAGTGACAGACCCATCCCTGTCAGTACTGTACCCCAGTGTTATACAGTGATAGACCCATCCCTGTCAGTACTGTACCCCAGTGTTATACAGTGACAGTCCCATCCCCACCAGTACTGTACCCCGGTGTTATACAGTGACAGACCCATCCCCACCAGTACTGTACCCCAGTGTTATACAGTGACAGACCAATCCACACCAGTACTGTACCCCAGTGTTATACAGTGACAGATCCACCCCCACCAGTATTGTACCCCAGTGTTATACAGTGACAGTCCCATCCCCACCAGTACTGTACCCCGGTGTTATACAGTGACAGACCAATCCCTGTCAGTACTGTACCCCAGTGTTATACAGTGACAGACCCATCCCTGTCAGTACTGTACCCCAGTGTTATACCGTGACAGACCCATCCCCACCAGTATTGTACCCCAGTGTTATACAGTGACAGACCCATCCCCACCAGTACTGTACCCCGGTGTTATACAGTGACAGACCCATCCCCACCAGTACTGTACCCCAGTGTTATACAGTGACAGACCTATCCCCACCAGTACTGTACCCCAGTGTTATACAGTGACAGACCCATCCCCACCAGTACTGTACCCCAGTGTTACACAGTGACAGACCCATCCCCACCAGTACTGTACCCCAGTGTTATACAGTGACAGACCCATCCCCACCAGTACTGTACCCCAGTATTATACAGTGACAGACGCATCCCCACCAGTACTGTACCCCAGTGTTACACAGTGACAGACCCATCCCCACCAGTACTGTACCCCAGTGTTATACAGTGACAGACCCATCCCCACCAGTACTGTACCCCAGTGTTACACAGTGACAGACCCATCCCCACCAGTACTGTACCCCAGTGTTATACAGTGACAGACCCATCCCCACCAGTACTGTACCCCAGTGTTATACAGTGACAGACCCATCCCTGTCAGTACTGTACCCCAGTATTATACAGTGACAGACCCATCCCCACCAGTACTGTACCCCAGTGTTATACAGTGACAGACCCATCCCCACCAGTACTGTACCCCAGTGTTATACAGTGACAGACCCATCCCCACCAGTACTGTACCCCAGTGTTATACAGTGACAGACCCATCCCTGTCAGTACTGTACCCCAGTATTATACAGTGACAGACCCATCCCCACCAGTACTGTACCCCAGTGTTATACAGTGACAGTCCCATCCCCACCAGTACTGTACCCCAGTGTTATACAGTGACAGACCCTTCCCTGTCAGTACTGTACCCCAGTATTATACAGTGACAGACGCATCCCCACCAGTACTGTACCCCAGTGTTATACAGTGACAGTCCCATCCCCACCAGTACTGTACCCCAGTGTTATACAGTGACAGACCCTTCCCCACCAGTACTGTACCCCAGTGTTATACAGTGACAGACCCATCCCCACCAGTACTGTACCCCAGTGTTATACAGTGACAGACCCATCCCCACCAGTACTGTACCCCAGTGTTATACCGTGACAGACCCATCCCCACCAGTACTGTACCCCGGTGTTATACAGTGACAGACCCATCCCCACCAGTACTGTACCCCAGTGTTATACAGTGACAGATCCACCCCCACCAGTATTGTACCCCAGTGTTATACAGTGACAGTCCCATCCCCACCAGTACTGTACCCCAGTGTTATACAGTGACAGACCAATCCCTGTCAGTACTGTACCCCAGTGTTATACAGTGACAGACCAATCCCTGTCAGTACTGTACCCCAGTGTTATACAGTGATAGACCCATCCCTGTCAGTACTGTACCCCAGTGTTATACAGTGACAGTCCCATCCCCACCAGTACTGTACCCCAGTGTTATACAGTGACAAACCCATCCCCACCAGTATTGTACCCCAGTGTTATACAGTGACAGACCCATCCCTGTCAGTACTGTACCCCAGTATTATACAGTGACAGACCCATCCCTGTCAGTACTGTACCCCAGTGTTATACAGTGACAGTCCCATCCCCACCAGTACTGTACCCCAGTGTTATACAGTGACAGACCAATCCCTGTCAGTACTGTACCCCAGTGTTATACAGTGACAGACCCATCCCTGTCAGTACTGTACCCCAGTGTTATACAGTGACAGACCCTTCCCTGTCAGTACTGTACCCCTGTGTTATACAGTGACAGACCCATCCCCACCAGTACTGTACCCCAGTATTATACAGTGACAGACCCATCCCCACCAGTACTGTACCCCGGTGTTATACAGTGACAGACCCATCCCCACCAGTACTGTACCCCAGTGTTATACAGTGACAGTCCCATCCCCACCAGTACTGTACCCCAGTGTTATACAGTGACAGACCCATCCCTGTCAGTACTGTACCCCAGTATTATACAGTGACAGACCCATCCCTGTCAGTACTGTACCCCAGGGTTATACAGTGACAGACCCTTCCCTGTCAGTACTGTACCCCTGTGTTATACAGTGACAGACCCATCCCCACCAGTACTGTACCCCAGTGTTATACCGTGACAAACCCATCCCCACCAGTATTGTACCCCAGTGTTATACAGTGACAGACCCATCCCTGTCAGTACTGTACCCCAGTATTATACAGTGACAGACCCATCCCTGTCAGTACTGTACCCCAGTGTTATACAGTGACAGACCCTTCCCTGTCAGTACTGTACCCCTGTGTTATACAGTGACAGACCCATCCCCACCAGTACTGTACCCCAGTATTATACAGTGACAGACCCATCCCCACCAGTACTGTACCCCGGTGTTATACAGTGACAGACCCATCCCCACCAGTACTGTACCCCAGTGTTATACAGTGACAGTCCCATCCCCACCAGTACTGTACCCCAGTGTTACACAGTGACAGACCCATCCCCACCAGTACTGTACCCCAGTGTTATACAGTGACAGACCCATCCCTGTCAGTACTGTACCCCTGTGTTATACAGTGACAGTCCCACCCCCACCAGTACTGTATCCCAGTGTTATACAGTGACAGACCCTTCCCTGTCAGTACTGTACCCCTGTGTTATACAGTGACAGACCTATCCCCACCAGTACTGTACCCCAGTGTTATACAGTGACAGACCCATCCCTGTCAGTACTGTACCCCAGTATTATACAGTGACAGACCCATCCCCACCAGTACTGTACCCCAGTGTTATACAGTGACAGACCCATCCCTGTCAGTACTGTACCCCAGTGTTATACAGTGACAGACCCATCCCTGTCAGTACTGTACCCCAGTGTTATACAGTGACAGACCCATCCCCACCAGTACTGTACCCCAGTGTTATACAGTGACAGACCCATCCCTGTCAGTACTGTACCCCAGTGTTATACAGTGACAGACGCATCCCCACCAGTACTGTACCCCGGTGTTATACAGTGACAGACGCATCCCCACCAGTACTGTACCCCAGTGTTATACAGTGACAGACCCATCCCCACCAGTACTGTACCCCAGTGTTATACAGTGACAGACCCATCCCCACCAGTACTGTACCCCAGTGTTATACAGTGACAGACGCATCCCCACCAGTACTGTACCCCAGTGTTATACAGTGACAGACCCATCCCTGTCAGTACTGTACCCCAGTGTTATACAGTGACAGACCCATCCCCACCAGTACTGTACCACAGTGTTATACAGTGACAGACCCTTCCCTGTCAGTACTGTACCCGTGTTATACAGTGACAGACCCATCCCTGTCAGTACTGTACACCAGTGTTACACAGTGACAGACCCATCCCCACCAGTACTGTACCCCAGTGTTATACAGTGACAGACCCATCCCCACCAGTACTGTACCCCAGTGTTATACAGTGACAGACCCATCCCCACCAGTACTGTACCCCAGTGTTATACAGTGACAGACCCATCCCTGTCAGTACTGTACCCCAGTGTTATACAGAGACAGTCCCATTCCCACCAGTACTGTACCCCAGTGTTATACAGAGACAGACCCATCCCCACCAGTACTGTACCCCAGTGTTATACAGAGACAGTCCCATTCCCACCAGTACTGTACCCCAGTGTTATACAGTGACAGACCCATCCCCACCAGTACTGTACCCCAGTGTTATACAGTGACAGACCCGTCCCCACCAGTATTGTACCCCAGTGTTATACAGTGACAGACCCATCCCCACCAGTACTGTACCCCAGTGTTATACAGTGACAGACCCATCCCCACCAGTACTGTACCCCAGTATTATACAGTGACAGACCCATCCCTGTCAGTACTGTACCCCAGTATTATACAGTGACAGACGCATCCCCACCAGTACTGTACCCCAGTGTTATACAGTGACAGACCCATCCCTGTCAGTACTGTACCCCAGTATTATACAGTGACAGACCCATCCCCACCAGTACTGTACCCCAGTGTTATACAGTGACAGACCAATCCCTGTCAGTACTGTATCCCAGTGTTATACAGTGACAGACCCATCCCCACCAGTACTGTACCCCAGTGTTATACAGTGACAGACCCATCCCCACCAGTATTGTACCCCAGTGTTATACAGTGACAGACCCATCCCTGTCAGTACTGTACCCCAGTGTTATACAGTGACAGACCCATCCCCACCAGTACTGTACCCCAGTGTTATACAGTGACAGACCCATCCCCACCAGTACTGTACCCCAGTGTTATACAGTGACAGACCCATCCCTGTCAGTACTGTACCCCAGTATTATACAGTGACAGACCCATCCCCACCAGTACTGTACCCCAGTGTTATACAGTGACAGACCCATCCCTGTCAGTACTGTACCCCAGTGTTATACAGTGACAGACCCATCCCTGTCAGTACTGTACCCCAGTATTATACAGTGACAGACCCATCCCCACCAGTACTGTACCACAGTGTTATACAGTGACAGACCCATCCCCATCGGTACTGTACCCCAGTGTTATACAGTGACAGATCCACCCCCACCAGTACTGTACCCCGGTGTTATACAGTGACAGACCCATCCCCACCAGTACTGTACCCCAGTGTTATACAGTGACAGACCCATCCCCACCAGTACTGTACCCCAGTGTTATACAGTGACAAACCCATCCCCACCAGTACTGTACCCCAGTGTTATACAGTGACAGACCCATCCCTGTCAGTACTGTACCCCAGTGTTATACAGTGACAGACCCATCCCTGTCAGTACTGTACCCCAGTGTTATACAGTGACAGACCCATCCCCACCAGTACTGTACCCCAGTGTTATACAGTGACAGACCCATCCCTGTCAGTACTGTACCCCAGTGTTATACAGTGACAGACCCATCCCTGTCAGTACTGTACCCCAGTGTTATACAGTGACAGACCCATCCCCACCAGTACTGTACCCCAGTGTTATACAGTGACAGACCCATCCCCACCAGTACTGTACCCCAGTGTTATACAGTGACAGACCTATCCCTGTCAGTACTGTACCCCAGTGTTATACAGTGACAGACCCATCCCTGTCAGTACTGTACCCCAGTGTTATACAGTGACAGACCCATCCCCACCAGTACTGTACCCCAGTGTTATACAGTGACAGACCCATCCCCACCAGTACTGTACCCCAGTGTTATACAGTGACAGACCCATCCCCACCAGTACTGTACCCCAGTGTTATACAGTGACAGACCCATCCCCACCAGTACTGTACCCCAGTGTTATACAGTGACAGATCCACCCCCACCAGTACTGTACCCCAGTGTTATACAGTGACAGACCCATCCCCACCAGTACTGTACCCCAGTGTTATACAGTGACAGACCCATCCCCACCAGTACTGTACCCCAGTGTTATACAGTGACAAACCCATCCCCACCAGTACTGTACCCCGGTGTTATACCGTGACAGACCCATCCCCACCAGTACTGTACCCCAGTGTTATACAGTGACAGACCCATCCCCACCAGTACTGTACCCCAGTGTTATACAGTGACAGACCCATCCCCACCAGTACTGTACCCCAGTGTTATACAGTGACAGATCCACCCCCACCAGTACTGTACCCCAGTGTTATACAGTGACAGACCCATCCCCACCAGTACTGTACCCCAGTGTTATACAGTGACAGACCCATCCCCACCAGTACTGTACCCCAGTGTTATACAGTGACAAACCCATCCCCACCAGTACTGTACCCCGGTGTTATACCGTGACAGACCCATCCCCACCAGTACTGTACCCCAGTGTTATACAGTGACAGACCCATCCCCACCAGTACTGTACCCCAGTGTTATACAGTGACAGACCCATCCCCACCAGTACTGTACCCCGGTGTTATACCGTGACAGACCCATCCCCACCAGTACTGTACCCCAGTGTTATACAGTGACAGACCCATCCCCACCAGTACTGTACCCCGGTGTTATACAGTGACAGACGCATCCCCACCAGTACTGTACCCCAGTGTTATACAGTGACAGACCCATCCCTGTCAGTACTGTACCCCAGTGTTATACAGTGACAGACCCATCCCCACCAGTACTGTACCCCAGTGTTATACAGTGACAGACCCATCCCCACCAGTACTGTACCCCAGTGTTATACAGTGACAGACCCATCCCTGTCAGTACTGTACCCCAGTGTTATACAGTGTCAGACCCATCCCTGTCAGTACTGTACCCCAGTGTTATACAGTGACAGACCCATCCCCACCAGTACTGTACCCCAGTGTTATACAGTGACAGACCCATCCCTGTCAGTACTGTACCCCAGTGTTATACAGTGACAGACCCATCCCTGTCAGTACTGTACCCCAGTGTTATACAGTGACAGACCCATCCCCACCAGTACTGTACCCCAGTGTTATACAGTGACAGACCCATCCCTGTCAGTATTGTACCCCAGTGTTATACAGTGACAGACCCATCCCTGTCAGTACTGTTCCCCAGTGTTATACAGTGACAGACCCATCCCTGTCAGTACTGTACCCCAGTGTTATACAGTGACAGACCCATCCCCACCAGTACTGTACCCCAGTGTTATACAGTGACAGACCCATCCCTGTCAGTATTGTACCCCAGTGTTATACAGTGACAGACCCATCCCTGTCAGTACTGTTCCCCAGTGTTATACAGTGACAGACCCATCCCTGTCAGTACTGTACCCCTGTGTTATACAGTGACAGACCCATCCCTGTCAGTATTGTACCCCAGTGTTATACAGTGACAGACCCATCCCTGTCAGTACTGTTCCCCAGTGTTATACAGTGACAGACCCATCCCTGTCAGTACTGTACCCCAGTGTTATACAGTGACAGACCCATCCCCACCAGTACTGTACCCCAGTGTTATACAGTGACAGACCCATCCCTGTCAGTATTGTACCCCAGTGTTATACAGTGACAGACCCATCCCTGTCAGTACTGTTCCCCAATGTTATACAGTGACAGACCCATCCCTGTCAGTACTGTACCCCTGTGTTATACAGTGACAGACCTATCCCCACCAGTACTGTACCCCAGTGTTATACAGTGACAAACCTATCCCCACCAGTACTGTACCCCAGAGTTATACAGTGACAGACCCAACCCCACCAGTACTGTACCCCAGTGTTATACAGTGACAGACCCATCCCCACCAGTATTGTACCCCGGTGTTATACAGTGACAGACCCATCCCCACCAGTACTGTACCCCAGTGTTATACAGTGACAAACCTATCCCCACCAGTACTGTACCCCAGAGTTATACAGTGACAGACCCAACCCCACCAGTACTGTACCCCAGTGTTATACAGTGACAGACCCATCCCCACCAGTATTGTACCCCGGTGTTATACAGTGACAGACCCATCCCCACCAGTACTGTACCCCAGTGTTATACAGTGACAGACCCATCCCCACCAGTACTGTACCCCAGTGTTATACAGTGACAGACCCATCCCCACCAGTACTGTACCCCAGTATTATACAGTGACAGACCCATCCCCACCAGTACTGTACCCCAGTGTTATACAGTGACAGACCCATCCCTGTCAGTACTGTACCCCAGTGTTATACAGTGACAGACCCATCCCCACCAGTACTGTACCCCAGTGTTATACAGTGACAGACCCATCCCTGTCAGTACTGTACCCCAGTGTTATACAGTGACAGACCCATCCCCACCAGTACTGTACCCCAGTGTTATACAGTGACAGACCCATCCCTGTCAGTACTGTACCCCAGTGTTATACAGTGACAGACGCATCCCCACCAGTACTGTACCCCAGTGTTATACAGTGACAGACCCATCCCTGTCAGTACTGTACCCCAGTGTTATACAGTGACAGACCCATCCCCACCAGTACTGTACCCCAGTGTTATACAGTGACAGACCCATCCCTGTCAGTACTGTACCCCAGTGTTATACAGTGACAGACCCATCCCCACCAGTACTGTACCCCGGTGTTATACAGTGACAGACGCATCCCCACCAGTACTGTACCCCAGTGTTATACAGTGACAGACCCATCCCCACCAGTACTGTACCCCAGTGTTATACAGTGACAGACCCATCCCCACCAGTACTGTACCCCAGTGTTATACAGTGACAGACGCATCCCCACCAGTACTGTACCCCAGTATTATACAGTGACAGGCCAATCCCTGTCAGTACTGTACCCCAGTGTTACACAGTTATGCCTGTATCCAGCAGTACTGTACCCAGTTATTAATGGCAGGTCCTTGCCCGTCAACGTGTATACCTGAGTGTAGGGAGTATGTGTTCCTTTATCTGGGTTCATCAGAAGATCGGACCTGATCCAACATGATCCGTACTGTACTTGTCCCAGATGCCTGGGTGCATGAGTCCCTCTGATGCCAGGTTCTCTGGGATTGGCACTATGGGCTCTAGGCCTGGTGCTGTGGGTTCCTGTGGCCCACAGCGGATGGATACAATGAAATGGTGCCATAGCTATTCCTAGAAGTTCAGTGGAGGTCTCTTGACAGAGAGAGGGAGCTGAATTGAGGAGAGGGAAATGTTGAAGGGAACAATTGAGTTGGCTGGAAAGGAGAGGATGGGAAGGGACGGGAAGCGAAGGGAAAGAAGCGTGGAGCTGCCAGTAGCCCCATATATTTGACAAGACAATAGGATTTAAGTTGAAAATTGGCTGCCCTGCACAGTGTAACATTTCCCCATCCTACGCACTTAACCTACAAGGTTCGTTCTGGACCAGTCCTGAAGAACTCTGGGCATGTTTGGTTCCATGTTAGTGACAAGAGCCCGGGGTTTTACGGTCCCTGGGAAACATTGCCGGCTCAACACTGACTTCCAAGTTAATTGAAACTTACCTGGTGCGATCTTCCCAGCAGACTATCTCGGCAGAGTCATTCCTGGGGGAGACGGCACAAGCCCTGTCCTACCCATGACCTCCCCTTTGACGATCAAAGTACAGCATTGCACAGCCAGGTTCTCAGTCGGATTTGAGGTAGCCGTTTGCCACGAAGTCGCTCGGCTGCAGGGTGCCCGAGGCAGCTTCGAGGTGGGGCTCGAAGCGGAGCCTCAGGGTGTTCCTGATGACCAGCTTCTCCATAATGAAGGAGGCGCAGAACCAGGGGATGGCGTACTCCAGGGTGATCAGACCCATGAAGTCAAACTCAAACTGAGAGTAGTCCCAGGGGCAGGCGTTGAACTGGTGTAAGATGTAGCCTGTACAGAACTCCCAGAGATAGGTCCAGACGGTGTAGACGAGGCAGCGGGTAACAGTGTGGCACCTGTCCCTCAGGTAAAGGTACATTTGCTCCACTATCAGCATGGAGGTTCCATAGATGAAAAGGGCCCAGACGCTGGTGACTCCAGGGAACTTCCAGTTGAAATGCACCACAAAATCCCAAGCTGCTGTGAACATCACCTCGCAGAAATAGCCGTGGATAGCGTAGAGGTACCACCGAGAGAGGGCACTCAGGGGCTCTGCCGTGGCCATCTCTTCAGCCTGTGGAGGGAAGGGATTAAAGCAGGTGGGGAGGGTGCAGCTGCAGAGACAGCACAGACACAGTCACACAAAATGAAGGCAGAGCACTGAGCACAACCTTGCAAACCGAGAGAATTAATTTTTAAACAGAAACCAACCTGCCAAACCCCTTCACCCCTCATTAATCAGCTCTCAGCGCCTGAGCTGACAATGGATTTGCATCGGGTGAGAGAGAGAGAGAGAGGGAAGCAGTTAGCAGAAGCAGAAGCGGAAAGTACCACAGCTCAGATCTGAGCGGGGAATGGTGTGGAGCTTCCCTGCAGCTTCTCAGAGGGCAGAGGAGAAGCGGGGACATGAAAGGGATCCTCTAAAACAGCACAGACACACTAGAATGTGCATTTTAACTCCCAGTCTATCAGGAAGATGGTAACCAAAGATATTAAATACTCTACAGACACCTAATATTGTGAGGCTGTCAAAGTATTTTAATTCAAAGACGAGGGCTGAACGGAGACTGGAGCCAATATTCAGCCATTTCTCTCTCTCTCTCTTTTCTCACACATGCACACACAGAACCTTATATGTGTCCACTGATGCCAGTGCAAATATATCACAGGCATTGTATGAGGATGGAGATACTTGCATGTGTGTACTCGAACGTGATAAACATTACCCATATATTTGCAATGACTGCCATCGGGATGCAGCCAGCTCTTCAGTCAATAAAACAAGGCACTGCATGCGACTTGGCAGCGAGGAAATATACTCCCCAGATTCTGTGCACAGCCACTGACGACAGGATGACATTGCCTCCATTGTTTAGCTGACAGCTGGCACAAAGTGCTTAGGTTATCTCTGGTACAGTTTGTATCACACAGAAACACAGTCCCTTAACTTTGCATAACTTGCCTTATCAAATGCAAACCCATTCAAAAATCCATTGGCGCATACATGGAGATTACATTGGTACAACTTGCAGCATAAAAAATCCCGGTAAATAACTTACTCCCATTTTTATGTGTCTTATTAAGTCTTCATTGTGTCGTTGTTGCTCTGATTTATCTTTAGAGTGAACTACCAGCAGCCCTGCAGTGTAGATAATTTGTTGCACTATATTCTGCTGGTGGGAAGGAGAAAGAAGATCAAACTTGGAGGCAAATTTCAAGAAATGTGAAAGCAGATTTGGCCTCATTATCATCTGATCATTTGGTGGGGTTCCTCAGCTTTTCACCTGATCCCACTCCCATCGGGGAGGAGGCCACGCCAGGACCAGCAGACTCAAAACAGCAACTTTCCCCAAGCAGTAAGGCTGATCAACACACCCACCCACTAACCTACCACCACAACTTCATCATTTCCATTCAGACACCTCATGTACAGTGCCTAGTACCACTTTATGGACATATAATCAATCTACTCATAAGAGCTATCTTATGTGCTTATATTTATTGTGATTTTTATTGTTGTGGTCTTTATCTCATTGTGTTTTTTGTGCTGCATCAAATCCGGAATAACAACCTCTTCGTTCCTCTTTACACTTGTGTACTGGGAATGACATTAAGCAATCTTGAACTGTTAAAGATTAAAAATAAACTTTGTTTCTATCCTGTACATCGAAATATTGAAACATACAATGAAGTGCGTCATTTGTGTCAAAACCCAACACAGTCCAAGTTTGTGCTGGGGTAACCCGCAGGTGTCACCATGCACCAGCGCCAACTTCCCAACCCTAACTCACACCTCCTGGAACGTGGGAGGAAGCCAGAGCGCTGGGAGGAAATCCGTGCGGTCATGGGGAGAAGGTACAGACAGCGGTGGGAATTGAATCCCGATCGCTGATCCCTGCTGCGGTAATAACGTCACAGGAACCACTATTCTCCCATACTGCCCACAGTGTGTGTGGACTCCAAAATCGGCCAGATTTGCTACACCCTGGGTTTGCATCCTGCTCAACTCCAGGAACATTGCTGATAACTGTGGAGACACAAAGAGTCTGCTGATTCTGTAAGATGGAGCAGAGAATGAAATGCTGGAGGAACTTGGGCTATTGAGCAGCATCAAGACCAACTGGAGAGGAAAGGCAGCCGGTACAATGAGAAGAAGCAGAGGGTGAGGTAAGGACCAATGGACTGAGGAGGCATGAGAGGTGTGGGAACTCGAAATGAGGGAACACAACATGATAAACTGCAACGTAATCATCTGAACACTGAATTTTCCAATTTCAGTTCACTGTTGCACCCCTAGTGTTCCTCTCTCTCCTTCCAAACCATGCCAGTCTTCCCATTTTTGTTCCCTTCTCCATACTCCCACCCCATCCTGGTTCCATTCACGCCACGCTCTTCATCCACCAGATATCTCCCCCTTCATGTTCCACCTCGTCTCCTCTCCCTTGAATGGTCCCCATTATTACCTTCTTGCTTTATCAAGATTTTGGCTCTTGTAGCCTTCGCAAACTCACTCACCCTACCGCCTCCCCGACCCCACTTGGCTTGCTGATAACTATTCTGCATGTGCATCACAGTCAGGTCTCAAGTGCAATGCTGCAGATGCGAGACACCTGAAGTAAAAACTGGAGCATTGTGGAGATACTCAGCAGGCCATTCACGTGGAGAGAACCTGATCAGGAAAGGTGATTGAACTAAATTCCTTCTTGCTTCGCAGTTGCTACCCGACCTGCTGAGTAATCCCAGAATCTCCTGTTTTTATTGCAGTCGGGCCTGATGGTGTCCCCAACCCAGCAACAAACTACACATTTTCTGGCAAGTCTTTCTATAGTAGTTTAGGGGCAAGAATTCTCAGCGGTTTTGTCTTTATTAATTCAGGATACAGAGGTAATCAGTCTTGTCTTGCAGCACAATCAGATTCATGACCTTTCCATCTACTATACACCAAATTGCATCCAATTACAGACTGGCTGTGTTTGCTGAACTGTGATATTTGCAACCTCCTAATTTGTTCCTGAAGGCAGCCGGAGAGTAAGGTTTCAGCTAAGTGGGATGGTGTACTGTGGAAATACCATCTGCTTTATTCATGAATAATTCATCGTTCCTAAATGAAGCAGGAGAATGAGGAATAAACCACCTGAAATTAATTTTGTGGCTGTAATTTGGATGGGGGGTTGGGGGTGGGGGGAGGTTCTCTGCTCTGAAATGATCAGATGTAGGAAGGGTGAAGAATCTTTTCTCTTCCTTGCCTGGGGCACTGATGTTCCCTGACTTCAACACAGACGAGTCCTGAAGCTGCTGTGCCTCACTCAGAACTGCTTCAGATCGTAGAGTTAATTGTTCAGCTGCCTGGGAGCACTGTGATCTTTCAAATCAGAACCATGGGAAGTTTATTCAAGCTGTCACTTCCGTGTTTTTCCAAGGGGCTCGCTAGCCTAATCCCAACTTCCACCACTAATTCTGTGGACCTGCAGGATGGTGATTCTTCAAGAACCTTTCCTAGCAGTTCCCAAGGGTGAGGTAAGTTCCTGCCATTACTACCCCTTCAGGTAATGACTTCCAGACTTCTGTCACCATCTCGTGTGAAGCCTGTTTCTTTATTCAACCCTAATCCTTTCCCCAGTTATATTAAATCTACAGCATAACTCCATACCGTGTAGAAGTAGACTATTCACTCCTTCAAGTCAATGATAGGGCTCAGAGAAATTCCATACCCTCATTAATTGTCCTTGTCATTCTCCTCACAATCTTATTAATTCTACAGGTTCTACCCCACACAGACCACTGAGGGACAATTTACATTTCAGAATAAACCTAGAAATCCATACATCTTTGGGACCATGAGCCCATAAGACATAGGAGCAGAATTGGGCCATTCCATCATGGCTGATCCCGGATCCCACTCAACCCCTTTGATGCCCTGACTGATCAGGAAATGATCAACTTCTGCCTTAAATAAACGCACAGACTTGGCCTCCACTGTAGTCTGTGCTAGAGCATTCCACAGATTCACTACTCTCTGGTTAAAAAAAAATCCTCCTTACCTCTGTTCAAAAGCATTGCTCCTCAAATTTGAGACTGTGCCCTCTAGTTCTGGATACCTTCATCAAAGGAAACATCCTCTTGACATCCACCCTTTCTAGTCCTTTCAATATCCAGTAGATTTCACTGAGACCCCCCATATTCTTCTAAATCCCAGTGAGTACAGGCCCAAAGCTGCCAAACATTCCTCATATGTTAACCACTTCATTCCCAGAATCATCCTTGTGAACCTCCTCTGGACTCTCTCCAATGACAACACATCTCTTCTGAGATAAGGGGCCCAAAACTGTTGACAATACTCCAAGTGCGGCCTGACTAGTGTCTTATAAAGGCTCAGCATTATCTCCTTGTTTTTATATTCTATTCCCCTTGAAATAAATGGCAACATTGCATTTGCCTTCTTTACCACAGACTCAACCCGTAAATTAATGTTTTGGGAGTCTTGCACGAGGATTCCCAAGTCCTTCTGTACCTCTGATGTATGAAACTTCTAGCCATTTAGATGATAGTCCACACTATTCTTCCTTTTACCACAATGTATTATCATGCATTTCCCAACACTGTATTCCACTTTTTTGCCCTTTCTTCCAGTTTTTCTAAGGTCTTCTGCAATCACATTGCTTCCTCAGCACTACCTACCCCTCCACCTATCTTCAAATCATCTGCAAACTTTGCCACAGAACCATCAATTCCATTATCCAAATCACTGGCAAACAACGTGAAAAGCAGAACGCCTGATGAAAACACATGAGATCACAAGGGGAATATGCAATATTGAGATAGGCACTGCCCAAGTTCAGGATCAGATCCAGGTTGCTCAATCTGTGAGGCAGCCGATCTACTGGCTGCAGCACCGTGCTAAAGGAATTGCTCCTCTTCTAAAGAAAATAGATTATCCTTCTTTGTTTAGGCCTCTCATCCCGACGGGAGGGACATTGACTGAACAGTCAACAAGCTGCTGGAGAAAGCCAGTGGGTCAGACAGCATCTGTGGAGGCAAATAAATAGTTCATGTTTCAAGCAGAGATCCTACGTCAGCTCATTCCTCCATCTTGTTTTGTTCCAGTTTCCAGCTTCTGCATCTCACATGAATGAGCAATCTTTGTCTTTGAAAATGAAGAAATTTCCGACCAATGCTTAAGTTGAATATTTCTCCTCACAGTAGAGCTTGAGCAATGTTAAAGGGGTTGCGCTGTTAGAGCACACTGAATTTTGACTCTAGGTAAAAAGCCATTGATTGTGAGCTGACAACCCATGAGCAGGTCAGAGTGCATACTACAGATACAATGAATATCAACTGAGCCAGAAAGGGCCTTGAAAACACCAAATAGCTTTTAAAGACTTCCACTTGAAGGCGTGTGTGTGGCAGACATCTGGCTGACTGGACAAGCCCACCAACAAATCACAGCCAGAAGCGAGTGTGAGTTTCCTCTGTCCTGCGACTGATGGAAAGTGACACAAGGCCAAGTTTTAGAAAAAAAGTTGGATTAGTGTTTTCAGAGAAAGAAAAGAGTAGGAAAAAATTAATAGTAAAAGCAAGATTCAGTATATTAAAGGGTGAAGCCACATCTTATAAAGTATTCCCATTATTTTAAGAGGTGGTTAAAAGGTACAAGTCTTCTTAAACAAGCAAATAGTTTGTATACCTCCTGCATGCACTGAGGTTACCAAGGAAATATGAACTCCAAATCCAATTTGAGGTCATTCCTGCTGCAATAACACAAGGCTTGTCCTGTTTATTATTTATTGTAACGCCTGCACTGTTTTTGTGCACTTTACACAGTCCTGTGTAGGTCTGTAGTCTAGTGTAGCTTTCTCTGTGTTGTTTTTTTCCATAGTTCAGTCTAGTTTTTGTACTGTGTCATGTAACACCATGGTCCTGAAAAACATTGTCTCATTTTTACTGTGCACTGTACCAGCAGTTATGGTCGAAATGACAATAAAAGTGACTTGACTTAACTTGAATATTAAAATACTTCCCAATATCTCATACCATTTGTGGGCTATTGTGTGATTAAAGATTGCCCTCTTTCTCAAATATAGTGGTGCTGTTTCAAAAATAAATCTGATAGGAAGTTATTGGGCCTAAATGTTAACCACTTTTCCTTTTCCACAGATGTTGCCGGCCTGTTGAGTGCTCCCACCATTCTCTGCTTTTAGCTCAGATTTCAACAGTTGCGCTTTTTTTTTGCTTCAAAAATAACTCCTCGGCGTTGCAGTACCTTGAGATATTTGAGGTTTGGAATTGTATTGTAACAAGGATTCTCTTTCCACACTGCAGGGACTTCATTAGATGTACATCCAAGATGGACCCCCAATCGAAATAAGTGCTGTCATTTACTTTGTGCTTTCCATCGCAAGGGCATCCTTCCACAAAGTCCAAAAAAAGACAATGTGTTGTTGAAAATCATTAAACCTGGCGAAGAGAAATTTTGCACACATTTCTGGGAATTGGGAAAATATCCACTACCCCACCCCCCAGCTTTCCTCTACAGCTTTTGTTCCAGTGTAAAACTCTCCCAAATGAAGTCAACAGTAGCATAATACACCATGTTGTTACGCATTGGAATGAACAACACAGAACAGCATTCCTTTACTGACATCTATTCCCCTGAAACTACGTTCTTCAACGGACCAGCGTCCTTTGTATATATTTATAATGTTATTTGTATCATGTGATTTCAGGGCTTGTTTGCCCTTCCAGATCCTGTATTAGCTTTTGACCTGACAGTTCCGCTTCCCACAGCAGAGATTGCTCAACCCACTGAGTTCCTACAGAAGGTTGTTTCCTGCTGAAAGTCTTGTTTGTTCTGTGACCTTCACAAATATTTTTAAAGCCACAGAGCAACTGCAAATACTTAAAAAAAGCACTTTCCAATTTGTAGATTTTAAGGTGAGTGTGATTTGATTTGACTGCCTAATGAATAGAATCTGGCCATATCGCACGAACCATTTGGGGCATCACTGAGTCATAGCTGAAGGAAGATTATAGCTGAGAGTTTAACATCCAAAAGACATTGCACCAAAAAGACAGGCAAGTAGGCAGAGGGGGTGGGGTGGCTCTGTTGGTAATAGACAAAATCAAATCCTTAGGAAGAGGTGACATAGGATCGGAAGATGTAGAGTCTTTGTGGGTATAGTTAAGAAAGGCCAAGGGTAAGACTCCCTGATGGGAGTTATATACAGGCCTCTGAATAGTAGCCAGGATGTGTGTGGCAAATTACAACTGGAGACAGAAAAGGCTTGTGAAAAGAGCAATATTGTGATAATCATGGGGGATCTCAATATGCAGATAGATTGGGAAAGTCATATTGGTGCTGGATCTCAAGGGAGAGAATTTGTAGAATGCCTACACGATGGCTTTTTAAAGCAGCTTGTGTTTGAGCCCACTAGGGCATCAGCTATTCTGGATCGGGTGCTGTGTAATGAATAGGATTTGATAAGGGAGCTTAAGGTAAAGTAACCCTTAGGAGACAGTGATGATAATATGATAGAATTCATCCTGCAATCTGAGAGGGAGAAGATAAAGTTAGATGTATCGGTATTATAGTGGAGTGAAGGGAATTACAGAGGCATGAGAGAGGAGTTGGCCAAAGTTGACTGGAAAGGGACACTAGCAGGAATGACAGCAGAGCAGCAGTGGCTGGAGTTTCTGAGAGCAATTTGAAAGGTGCAGGATAGACACATCACATTCTTAAGGCAGGATGATCCAACCATGGCTGATAAGGGAAGTCAAAACCACCATAAAAGCAAAAGAGAGGTCATATAATAGAGCAAAAACTTAGTGGGAAAAGCCATAAGGAGCAAAAGATAAATATGAAGATAAGCTAGCCAGCAATATTAAATAGTAGACCAAAAGTTTTTCAGATATATAAAAAAGAGAGCCAATAGTAGATATTGAACCACTGGAAAATGACAATGGAGAGGTAGTAATGAGGGACAAGGAATGGTGGATGAACTTAATAAGTATTTTGCATCAGTCTTCACTTTGGAAGACACTAGCAGTGTGGTGAAAGTTCAAGAGTGTCAGTGGGCAGAAGTGAGTGCAGTTGCTATTATTTGGGAGAAGGTGCTTGGGAAACTGAAAGGTCTGAAGGTAGATAAAGTCACCTGGACCAGATGGACTACACCCCAGGGCTATGTAAGAGGTAGCAGAAGAAATTGTGGAGGCATTATTAATGATCTTTCAAGAATCACTAGATTCCAGAATGGTTCTGGAAGACTGGAAAATCGCAAATGTCACTCCACACTTCAAGAAGGGAGAGAGACAGAAGAAAGGAAACTACAGGCCAGTTAGTCTGACCTTGGAGGTTGGGAAAATGTTGGAGTCGGTTACTAAGGATGAGGTCCCAGGGTACCTGGAGGCAATGATAATATAGGCTGCAGTCTGCAAGGTTTCCTCGAGGGAAAATCTTGCCTACAAATCTGTTGGAATTCTTTGAAGAAATAACAACAGGATAGATAAAGGAGAATCGGTTGATGTGTATTTGGATTTTCAGAAGGCTTTTGATAAGGTGCGCACATGAGACCGCTTAATAAGTTACAAACCCATGGTATTACAGGAAATATTCTAACATGGATAAAGCAGTGGCTGATTGGCAGAAGGCAAAGAGTAGGAAATAAAGGGAGCCTTTTCTGGTTGGCTGCTGGTGACTGTGTTGGGATCTGATTCCACAATGTTGGGACTGATTCTTTTTACATTATACATAACGTAAATGGAATTGATGGATATGTTGCAAAGTTTACAGAAAATATAAAGATAGGTGGAGGGGCAGATAGTTTTGAGGAAGTAGAGAGACCCACAAGTACTTAGACAGATTAGGAGAATAGGCAAAGAAATGGCAGATGTAATAGTGTTGGGAAGTGTGCGGTCATGCAGTTTGGTAGAAGAAATGGAAATGTTGACTTTTTTCTAAATGGAGAGAAAATACAAAAAAAACTGAGGTGTAAAGGGATTCCCTAATTTGCAGGTTGAATCTGTGGTGAGAAAGATAAATGCAATGTTAGCATTCATTTCAAGACAACTAGAATATAAAAGCAAGGCTGTAATGTTAAGACTTTATAAAGCACTGGCGAGGCCTCACTTGGAGTATTGTGAGCTGTTTTGGGTGCTTTATCTTAGAAAAGATGTGCTGAAGCTGGAGAGAGTTCAAAGGAGAGTCACGAAAATGATTCCAGGAATGAATAGCTTGTCACACGAAAAGCGTTTGATAGTTCTGGGCCTGTATTCACTAGAATTCAGAGGAATGAGGGGTGACCTAATTGAAACTTAATGAATGGTAAAAGGCCTTGATAGAGTAGATTTGGAGAGGATGGGAGAGTCTAAGACCAGAGGACATAGCCTCAAAATAGAGGGACATCCTTTTAGAACAGAGATGAGGAGGACTTTCCTTAGCCAGAGAATGGTGAATCTGTGAAATTCTTTGCCACAGGCAGCTGTCTTTATGTATATTTAAAGCAGGGGTTGAATAGATTCTTTACTGTTCAGGGCATGAAAGGACATGAGGAGAAGGCAAGAGATTGGGACTGAGAGGAAAATTGGATCAGCCATGATGAAATGGCAGAGCAGACTCGATGGGCCAAATTGCCTAATTCTGCTACTATATCTTACAGAAGAAGAAGAAGAAAGCCCTTAACTCTGAGTGGAGTCATCAGGATGACGTCATGACGACATTTTTTTTAGCTGGCCACTATATCTTATGGTCTTAAACAAAGCTTCGGAAGTTAGGATCAAACGAAGTGCACGAGGCGTATAAAGAGACCAGAAAATAACTAAAGAAGGGAATTAGGAAAGGCAGGCGGGACCATGAAAAGTCCCTGGCAGGTTGGATTAAAGTGAATCCAAAGGCATTCTATACACACATCGAGTGAAAGGATAATTAGGGAAAGGGTGAAACCACTCAATGATAAAGGGGTGGGGGTGGGGGGGGGGTGGAGCATTTGCCTGGATGCAGGGAATGTGAATGAGGTACTTGAGTACTTTGCTTCAGTGTTTACCAGGGAAAAGGATATGGTGGATCAGGAGATCAGTGCTGAGCGTATAAATATGTTAGGGTATTTAGAGGTCAAGGAGGAGGAAGTGTTAGGCCTCCTAATGAACATTAAGGTTGTTGCGTCCCCACAGTCTGATGGGATTTACCCCAGGTTATGAAGGAGGCAAGAGACGAGAATGCTGGGCCCTTGACCAGCATCTTCATGTCCTCTCTAGCCACAGGCGAGGTCCCAGAGGACCTCTATTTAAGAAGGGAACAAGGGAAAATCCTGGGAACTATAGACTGGTGAGTCTCACATCAGCTGTAGGGAAAATGCTGGAGAAAATTCTTAGAGATAGGATCTGTGAGCATTTGGAAACCCATGGCCTAATTAGGGAGAGCCAGCGTGGCTTTGTGCATGGCAGGTCATGTCTTACCAGCTTGACTGAGTTTTTGACAAGGTGACGAGAGAGATTGATGAGGGTGGGGCAGTGGATGTTGTCTACATGGATTTTAGTAAGGTGTTTGACAAAGTTCCTCATGGGAGGCTAATCCAGAAGATTAAGTTGCATGGGCTCCACTGCAAATTGGCTGTTTGGATTCAGAACTGGCTTGCACATAGACTGACGGTAATGGGTGAAGGGACTTATTCAAACTGGAGGTCTGATATTAGTGGTGTTGTGCAGGGATCTGTGCTGGGACCCCTGGTGTTTGTGATGTATGTAAATGACCTGGATGAAAACATAGATGGGTGGGCGTTGAGGCTTTGGAGAGGGTGCCCAAGAGGTTTACCAGGATGCTTCCTGGTTTAGAGGGCATGTGCTATCTATCACTGGAGGCTGGATAAACTTGAGGGGAGATCTGATAGGGGTTTATGAGAGGCGTAGACAGAGTGTATCTATTTCCCAGGGTAGAGGGGGTAGGTCGAAGGGGGATGTGACGGGTAAGTTCTTTACTTAGAGAGGTCATGGATGCTTGGAGTGTGCTGCCTGGTATGGTGGTAGAGACAAATACATTAGAGGCTGTTAAGAGACACTTAGATAGGCACATGGATGTAAGGAAGATGGAAGAATGGACACGGTGTAGATAAGAGGGAGGAGTGTTTGAGTATTTTTGATTGGCTGGTTAGCTGGTTTGGCACAACATTGTGGGCCATATGGCCTATTCCTGTGCTGTACTCTTTTATGTTCTGTGTGTACTTGGATTTTCAGAAGGCATTTAACAAGCTGCTGCACATGAAGCAGCTCAACAAGAGTTCATGGTATTACAGGAAAGATACTAATATAGATTTAGTATTGGTTGATTGGTAGGAGGCAGAGTGGGAATAAAGTGAGCCCTTTCTGATAGGCTGCCTGAACTAGCAGTGTACCACAAGGGTCAGAATTGGGATCACTTCCTTTTAAGTTGTTTGTCAATGATTTGAATGACGGAATTGATGGTTTTGTGGCCAAGTTTGCGGAAATACTAAGTTAGGTGGAGGTGCAGGTAGTGTTAAGGAAGCAGGGGAAGTATATGATCTTGCACTTTGGTGGAAATAATAAAAATGTAGGCTATTTTCTAAATGGGGAGAAAATTCTGAGATGCAAAGAGACTTGGGAGTCCTCATGCAGGATTCGTTAAAGTTAATTTGCTGGTTGAGTTGGTGGTGAGGAAGGCAAATACGATGTTGCATTCATTTCGAGACGGCTGGAATATAAAAGCAAAGATGTTATGCTGAGGCTTTACAAGGCACTGGTGAGGCCTCACTTGGAGTATTGTGGGCAGTTTTAAGCCCCTAATTTAAGAAAGCATGTGCTGACATTGGGGAGTGTTCAGAGGAGGTTCACGAGAATGATTCTGGGAATGAAAGGGTTAACATATGAGGAGCGTTTGATGGCTCTGGGCTTGTACTCACTGCAATTTAAAAGAATGTGAGGGGAGGGGGGAATCTCATCGAAACCTATTGAATGTTGAAAGGCCTAAATAGAGTGGATGTGGAGAAAATGTTTCCTACAATGGGGGTAGAGTCTAAAACCAGAGGACACAGCTTCAGAATACAGGGATGTTGCTTTGGAATGGAGATGGCGAGAAATTTCTCTAGCTAGAGGATGGTGAATCTGTGGAATTCGTTGGCACAGGTGGCTGTGGAGGCCAGGTCATTAAGGCGGGGGTTGATAGGTTCTTGATTAGTCAGGGCATGAAAGGCTACAGGGAAAATGGGGCTGAGAGTGAAATGGATCAGCCATGATGACATGGCAGAGCAGAACAATGGCCTCTCAAAATGGCGACCTTTCCCAGCAAGAAGGTCGAGGGAAGCCAAGGGCAGCAGAACCACCTGCTAGTCTCCCACCCTCCTGACTTGGAAGTACTGTCGGTTCCTTCATCAGCACTGGCTTCAAATCTCGGAACACCCTTCCCACCAGCGCTGTGGGTGTGCCTTCACCAGTGAGCTGCCCTGAACCACCAACACCTCTTCAGGAGCACTGAGAGATGGGAGAAAGGGCTGGCCTTTCTTGCGGTGTCCAGATCCTGGAAAATGAAAAAATAACCAGAATACCCTTTCTGCTGCAAGATCAGGATGCACTTCTCTTAACCTGGGATGTCTTTGGAGCATACTGCACGTGCCCATGTCCCAAGGAGTTCTCATATGTCTCAAACTGCAAAGCAATTACTCAATTTATTTCGCCTTTCAGCAGGAACCAATGCCAAATAGAGAGAGGATAATTGGCAATAAGATTACTTTTCATTTCCACCCTGAAGCAAATCTGAATTAAACACAGAACATGCCACAGAGGAACAGAGAACAGGGCTGGTGCATGACGGGGGAGACCAGACGGATGTACAACACGAAGAGTGAGAGCGGGTGCTAAAGAAGAGGATATGTCAGGGGAGGTGTAAGTAGAGATGACAAAATCTGTTGTCACCACTGAGAGAAAGGAAGCTGACTGCTGAAAACACGCAATGCTGGTCTGCTATTTCTGGCTGAATGGAAAAGCTCAGCAGGACAACAGCATCTGCAGAGGAAAAGGGACAGGAGACAATGAGGAGCAGAATCCTTCATCCTGATCACAACTTCTGTTTTTTCCCCCCACAGATGCAGAGGTCCTCCAGCAGCACAATTTCTGCTCCGGATTTGTGCATCTAGTTCCCTGAACGAATTCATAGGCGAGTCCTGTTTTCTGGAACTTCAAAGGATGCCAATGCAGAGATGTCAGACCGGGAGTGGGGGTAGAAAATCATATAACCAGAAGCTCAGGGTTACCCTTGGAGGTATTCCCCAAGGCAATCATTCAAACTGTGTTTGGCTTTTTTCAGTATAGGCAAGACCTTATTGCGAGTGCAGTGCGTCCAATTGGAAGATGGGGAGGAAGTTGCTGCTCATCTGGAGGGAGTAGTTGGGTTCCATGGATGGTGGGAAAATAAGAGGTAAAAGGACAGGTGCTGTATCCTCGGTGGCTTCATGGGAACAAGGGGAGAGCTTCTTCCCATGAACCACCAACCAATTGTTGGACACGGAAGAATGCATCAGAGCAAAATGATCCCTTTGAAATGCAAAAAGGTTGTCAGGATGGGCAGGTGTGCCTGCTGGTGCATTCTGTGAAGGATGTAGGGTTAAGCACAACCAAAGGGCAGGTGGGAGGAGAAGTGTGGACAGTGAGGACACCCTATCCTTGTTCTGAAAGGAGAGGAAGAGAGAGCATAAGTGCAAGAAATGAGATGGATGAAGGTTGAGAGCCCTGACGACCATGCAACAGAGTTGGGAAAACCAAATGAAGATCAGATAATCCTCTTTAAAAACACCTCCATGGAGGTGAACCCAAAATTTCATTTGCTTCTCCATTTCATTCTCCAACTCACTTACATAAAATCTTCAAGGAACAGCTCCTTATCCCTAACTGGGCATGTTGGTCTCTGGATTTCAGACACTCAGCTTTTCTAGTCTTGATTCCCACATTTCCAGCATCACTTTCTCCCCTACCATGTCAATTCAGATTTCATTTTTATACTCCCCGGACACTCCTTTAATTGTTCACTAGCTTTACTGTTTTGTTTCAGCAGCTACCACCACTATCATTGAATCTTTTTCTGCACTCTGCACCATTGCATTTCTTTGCAACTTCAAACTTTGTCTTCGATGTTTCCCAGTTTTATTGAATGGTCTTCAACTTTTCATGATCAAGATGGTAAATCAGTGTCCAAGTAACTCAGACACTAATTACCATCACTCAAAGCTTCTTTGCATAAACCAAGTTATGGCCAATCACAGTAAAAGAGGTCTCGGAAACCAAGGCTATTTATTCTCAACAGAATCATCATCTTTATTCATAAACAGGAAATGGCTTGGCCTTCATTTTTAGTTCAAACTAATACCCTCTTTAAAAACCATTTGAAATGGGATCTTTTACTTTAGAACACCACCGTCAAAGGGTAAAGACAGTTAGCTGGTCATGGGACATTGTGACCTAGGGCTGAGGCTGTTTGTTCTGGTTAATTTTACTCGTGGACGGTTGGAGAGGTAATTGAAATGTAAGTTATTGGGGTCCTTCAGCAAACAGGGTGCTGATGTTAGACAGCAACAGCACAGAAGGAAGACAGAGCTGAACTTGGCAATTCCCGCCTCCTGACTGGATCCAGTCCAGCATTCAGATTTTGCAGGCACGTGCCAGAAGTTGCCCAGTACAACTGGAGTCTGATCCAGCAGGCGTTAGTCAAAGCAAACTGAAAAAGATTAACGAAGAGGCAGATGTGAGTGAAAAAGGAGAAACTATCCACTGGAAGGTGAGTCATTGAGCAGAGGAGCAGACTCTTCATCCACCCATGTACCAATCCTCATCCATTTACCTTCAGTAGGTCCATAGGTGGGTCAATGGTTTAAGCCAATTAGCAGAAGAAGCAAAAGGGAGTTTTACGGTGCTTGTAACCCACACTCCTTGGATATGGTGCCAAATTCCAAACTTGGAATGGCTAATTTTTTGAAGAATGTATGTCTGGAAGGCTGTGAGGGAAGAGCAAACTGGGTAACTCTTTCAAAGGCCTGGCAGAAGTATAATGGGCCAAATGGCCTCCTTTGGGGGCTCCAAGGCACTTGGATTCAGAGAATGGCTAGAAAGGAGGCAGAGCTAAAATGGTGAGATGCAGGCCAGGCCCCAAGGAATGGAAGAAATTCAGAAGCAGTTTGATACAGAGAGCAGCCATACTGTGGTGAAAGACCAGGGAGCTGGTCAGGCAGGGCATGGAGATAACATACAGCATTATGGCGTGCACAGGTTGTGGAGCTTCCAGAGGAAGTGGCAAGTTCTCAAAATGATCAGCGCATAGAGCAAGGGTTCCCAGCGGTTTTTATGCCACGGACCCCTATCATTAACTGAGGGGCTGTGGACCCCAGGCTGAGAACTCTCTGACATAGTGGGATATGGAATTAATGCAGGCCAGTGGCATCAGCATAGATTGGCGCAATGGGCTGGCATAGATTTTGTGGGTCAAACAATTTGCTTCTATGCTGTCCAACTCTATTCCATCCTCCTTACCAGTTTCATTATCAGATTGAAGGTTTACTAGTACCAATCTGAGGGCATCAAGTCTGTAAAGTACAGACACTGAACAAGGTGGATAACAGGTACAATTTTATTCATTGTTTTATTTCTCATCCCATCCCTATCAAACTAATAATTTTGACTCCAGACCAATAGTTTTTTTTGGTGTGGGGTGGGGATGTTATATGTCTAAATTCCCTAAATCTCCTCAGAGTGTTTCTGACATCTTCCACGCCCTGGACTGGAATCCAGGCAATAACCAGCCAAGGTCCCAACCCTCCATTGGTTAGCAGTCAGGAAGTGCACGTGTTTGTATGGCAAGTGAAGGTGTGAGTTCAGGCTTCCAATTGTTCCCCATCACTCTGTGTTCACTGGGCCATTCACATAAGACACATGCAATCATCTGACCCCTGAAAAAGACTCTTCTTGCAAGCTTGCACCTTCTAGAGAAGAAGACAAAAACCAGAGTCATACAAAGCAGAAATGGACCCCTCAACACACTGAATCAGCACCAGCTATTAAGCACGCATTTACACCAATTCTATTTTATTCTCTCTGCATTCACATTAACTACCTCCAGATTCTACCATTCACCAATGCATTAGGGGCAACTCAGAGTGTTTAATTAACCTCCTAACCCATGTATCTTTGGGATGGGGGAGAAAATAAGGGCACCTGGGGTCACAGGAAGAACATGCAAACTGCACACTGACAGGTCACTCAAGGTGTGAGGCAACTGCGCTATTCACTGCCTCAGTGTGCCGCCCAGTAGGCAAAAAGGAAATAGGATCTTTCCTTTTGAAGAATTAGCAATCCGCACTGCTTGTCTAGGAAGTAAACAGCAACAGCAGCTGTATGGGGAAAGAGGAATCAAGTTACTATTTCTGGAGGACCCTTCATTGGATTTCAGCTGCGATCTCCTCCTGGGCTCATACAGGAAGGAAGGAATTGGGGAAGTAACTGGCTGGAAGCCCCAAAACTGTGAGGGTAGGAACTCACTCTCAGAAATTTAGGATAGTGCAGGCAAGATTCAGAGTCTGACGTCCAAAGACTGCAAAACTGTGTTAGAATCATTTAACTATAGTGTGGAGAGCACACCAGAGATAGGACTGCTCCACCTGGACCCAAATTCTCACCTTTACTGGCCAGGGCTGAGAATCAATTCTACTCCTCTTTCTTTAAACTTAAATTGGTTTCACAGTGGGTTTCTTCATCCTTATTTACCTCTATACCCAATATTTAAAAAGAAACAGCTGAAATAATCGCCATTTATTTCAATGATGACTGTGGAATCTTGCTGGCATAATTTGGCCACTTCATTCCCCTGCATTGTAAGTGAGATGACCTCAAAAATTACTTCTTCACCTTAATGACCCACAGGATGTCCCGTAGTTGTGAAAGTCTTTCTTATAAATGAAAGGATTTCTTCTCCTACTGAGGTCAGCACAGTAAACAAAGGGGAGGGTGGATTACTAACAAACATCATTTGGCCTCAGACTCAACTCTGTCGGCCAATCCAAATTCACGTTGTAAAGGTGAAGGCCATTTGAAATACTTGTTTTATATAGAAATAAACAAATAATGTTCCTCTTCCACTGGATAAAAGCATCGTGGTCAGTATGAAGTATAAGGAGGTGACATTAATCTTCAATGACAAAGGGCTCATTGGTGATGGTAGACTTTGGGCCTCTTGCATGGTCCAGGGCATGCTGCTCAATGAAGATCTGTGCTTGGGGCCGTCTCCCACTCTGCCTCCATTCAAAAGAAGTAAGTAACTTGCGGATCTTCCTGCAAAATTTAAAAAACAACAAAGATTTAGTGTTTGTCTTTGCAATGGACAGTGGTTCATTCAAGGAGAGAAGCAGCATGCATTTATAAAGCAGCTTTGGTGACCTCAGGCCAGGTTGGACACACTCTCCTGCGACTCCACGGGGCGAAGTCAAAGTTGAGTTCATTGCCATGTGTACCACCCCTTGCTCTACCTTCATGCTTTCTATGATAGCTTTAACCATCAAAACTTGGAGGAACCATCATGAACTCACACAGCCCCCAATGATCCTGTGATTTCAGTCTCTGTGGCCAACATGCAAGAAGCCTTCTGGAGAGTGAAGCCACGAAAAGCATCAGGCCAGACAGAGCTCTCGGCCAAGTACCACAGACCTGTGCTGATCAACTGGCTGGAGTGTTCACTTTGGCAGTCTGAGGTACCCACCTGCGTCAAGCAGGCCTCACCTATACCATGCCTAAGAAGGGTGTGGCGACCTGCCTCAGTGACGACCATCCAGTCGCACTTATATCCACATTGATAAAGTGTTTTGAGAGGTTGGTGATGAAACATATTAATTCCTGCTTGAGAAGCAACTTGGATCTGCTCCAATGTGCCTTACAGTGCTAGCTCGACGCTCAACCCAGCAAAGATGGAAAGCCTGCAAGAGGCCAGTCAGATTCAAACTCTGGACCATTTGCTTCGAAGTCCAGTGATACCATTACACCACTGGCCAGCTACCTATAGATACTGTATGTGGTGGAGAATATATTAACTGGCTGCATGTACGGAAACACCAATGTCCTTGAATTGAAAATCCTAAAAGTAACAGATACGGCCCAGTCCATCATGGGTAAAGCCCTCCCCACCAATGAGATATTTATTGCTTATTTATTAATTATTATTATTTCTGTCTTTTTGTATTTGAACAGTTTGTTGTGTTTTGAACATTGGTTGAATACCCAAGATGGTGCAGTCTTTCATTGATTCTATTATGGTTATTATTCTATTATGGACTTACTGAGTATGCCCACAAGGAAATGAATCTCAGAGTTGTATATGGTGGCATACATCCACTTTGATAATAAAGTTATTTTGAACTTTGAACTACCTTGGAGTGGTCTCTTATTGCATTTCCTTTTGCACTCATATTTTAACTGGCCCCAGCAAGCTGTCCCAGGTAGAAAGGTGGATGGCAGAATCTGGGGGGACTTCATGTGAGTGTGGGAAAATGAAATGAAATCTGTGTAAGATTGCTGTGAATGGGTGCTGGGTGGTTGGTATTGTTGGCCAGAAAGAATGACAGTTTACAAATCAGTGAATTCAAACGAATCACGGACAGTGGAAGCAGACAGACAAATTTTCTTTGTTCTTGCCGCATGCTTGGGGATGGAAGCTGCCATTTTGTGAAGACACTCTATTCTCCATTTTGTAAGCTTGATCAATGTTTTAAAGAAGACACAATGATACTTCAGGTAATCTGCTGAACTGGAGATCATTTCCAAATAAGAAGTTATTTGTGAGATGTTCTTTGGTTGGCTATAACATGCAGGTTTGTGAATGTTGGGGTAGATGCCTGCCTGAAGTGATTCGAGCTCACTGCTGATTGAGAACAAAGAGCCATACATTTTTTCAAATTTGAAAAGGAGAAGCTGGTATCAGGTGTATCAATATTTCAGTGGAACAAAGGAAATTATAGTGGTATGAGAGAGGAACTGGCCCAAGTTGATTGGAAAAATAAGCTAAATGGAGGGACAGTAGAGCAGAATTGGATGAAATTCCTACAAGAAATAAGGAGAGTGCAGGAAAAATATATTCCAAGAAAAAAGAAAGTCATAAAAGGAAAAATGACACAAATGTGGCTAACAAGAGAAGTTAAGGCTAAAGTAAAAACAAAAGAGACGGCGTACAAGGAAGCAAAAATTAGTGGGAAAACTGAGGACTGAATGAATTTTAAAAACTTACAGAAGGAAACTAAGAAAGTCATTAGGAAAGAAAAGATGAATTATGAAAGGAAATTGGCAATTAACATAAAAAAGGACACTAAGAGTTTTTAAAAATATATGAAGAGTAAAAGAGTGACACGGGTAGATATAGGACCTATTGAAAAAGATGCTGGAGAAATTATAATGGGTAACAAAGAGATGGCAGAGGAACTAAATGAGTATTTTGCATCAGTCTTCACTGTGGAAGACATTAGCAACATACCTGATAGCCAGAGGTCCCAGGGAATAGAATTAGGTACAGTCAAGATTATTAGAGCGAAAGTGCTTGAGAAGCTAAATGGACTAAGGATAGATAAGTCTCCCGGACTGGATGAAGTGCATCCTCGGGTTCTGAAGGAGGTGGCTTTGGAGATTATGGAGGCATTGGAAATAATCTTCCAGAAATCAGTAAACTCTGGCACGGTTCCGGAGGACTGGAGGGTCGCAAATGTAGTTCCATTGTTTAAGAAAGGAGGGAGGCAGCAAAAAGAAAATTACAGACCTATTAGTCTGACATCGGTAGTTGGAAAGTTATTGGAGTCGATCCTCAAGGATGAGATTATGAATTACCTTGAGGTGCGTGACAAGATAGGCCCAAGCCAGCATGGTTTCATGAAGGGAAGATCCTGCCTCACCAACTTATTGGAATTTTTTGGGGTAATCTCAAATAAGATTGACAAGGGAGAGGCTGTGGATGTTGTGTATTTGGATTTCCAAAAGGCCTTTGATAAGGTGCCGCATAAGAGGCTGCTTAATAAGATGAGGGCCCATGGAATTACAGGAAAGATATTGGAATGGGTGGAGCATTGGCTGATAGGCAGAAAGCAAAGAGTGGGAATACAGGGATTCTATTCTGGTTGGTTGCCGGTTACTAGTGGTGTTCCGCAGGGGTCGGTGTTGGGGCCTCTTCTTTTTACACTGTATATCGACGATTTAGACTATGGATTAAATGGTTTTGTGGCTAAGTTTGCAGATGACACCAAGATAGGTGGAGGAGCAGGAAGTGTTGAGGAAACGGAAAGGTTGCAGAGAGACTTGGTCAGTTTAGGAGAGTGGGCAAAGAAATGGCAGATGAGATACAATGTTGAGAAATGTACAGTTGTACATCTTGGAAGAAGAAACAATCGGACAGATTATTATTTAGATGGGGAGAAAATTCAAAAATCGGAAGTGCAAAGGGACTTGGGCGTCCTAGTGCAGGATACCCTAAAGGTTAACCACCAGGTTGGATCAGCAGTAAGGAAAGCGAATGCTATGTTGGCATTCATTTCAAGAGGAATAGTGTATAAGAGTAAGGAGGTGTTGATGAGGCTCTATGGGGCACTGGTGAGACCCCATTTGGAATACTGTGTGCAGTTTTGGGCCCCCTATCTTAGAAAGGATGTGCTGATGTTGGAGAGAGTTCAGAGAAGATTCACTAGGATGATTCCTGGAATGCAGGGACTAACGTATGAGGAGTGTTTGTCAGCTCTTGGATTGTATTCATTAGAGTATAGAAGAATGAGAGGGGATCTCATAGAAACATTTCAAATGTTGAAAGGGTTGGACAGAGTAGATGTGGAAAAGCTGATTCCCTTGGTGGGTGAGTCCAGGACAAGAGGTTGCAGTCTTAGAATTAGAGGGTACCCATTTAAAACAGAGATGAGAAGAATTTTTTTTAGCCAGAGGGTTGTGGATTTATGGAATTCATTGCCACATACAGCTGTGGAGGCCCAATCACTGACGGTGTTTAAGGAGGAGATTGATGGGTATCTAGTTAGTCAGGGTATCAAGGGATATGGGGAAAAAGCCGGAAATTGGAACTAGATGGGAGAATAGTTTGGCTCATGGTGGAGTGGTGCAGCAGACTCGATGGGCCGAATGGCCTACTTCTGCTCCTTTGTCGTGATCTTGTGAAATTATCGACTGTCACTTGATGGGAAGAGGGCAATAAATGGATGCTGGCTTGGAGCAGAGCCAGTAACAAGGTGTTAAAGGACAGACACATGACTTGTAGCCAATGTCACAGGAATACGATATTGAATTGATAAGGAATGAATATAAAGGTTGATGCTTCATGTGTGCTGGTATCAGGACAATGAGGAACGCCTGGCCAGTGTAAACTCCCTTGCCTGGGTAATACCTTTGCTATTCTTTGACTATTCAGGAGAGTCGGGGATACCTAGCGAGTGTGCACACGAGGTATTTAGTGTATGAATTCACATACTTACTAGTTTAAACAATAAAGGCACTTGTCAGTAAATACAGATCTCTCTGTGCCTCTGTAAGTATCACTGTAAGTAGTAAGTTTTTTTTTAACAGTATGGCTGAAGGGCCTATTTCTATTCTGTGTGATTCTATAATCCTTGATCGATCCAGGCATCGTATTCCACAATCCACGGAGATTCAGCAGCCCTGGGGCTCTCTGTGCAAAATGCAGCATACAGAGGGGTGAAGAGGCCAGGGAGGAGAGATAAGCCTTCGTCTCCTGAAAGCTAGTGTTATATACCCCGTGGGTATCTTGTGACTGTCTTATGACCATGATGTAATTGAGTATCTGGTGAGCATGATGTAATGGTCTTGTGATGGTGGGGTGATGTAATTTCCCACCAGTGTAAGGTCACATGATGTAATTTTCCCATCAGTGAGAGGTAATGTGATGGCCTGTTCCAACAGGTATAAAATGGAAAAGCCTCGCTGTGACGCAGGTCAGTTCATGGTTTAATTCGTCAGTGACTCCGTTATGCTGCGTATTCGTCTCATGACGCAGTTTTGTTTTAAAGTGGAGTTTTACTTTCTATCTTAAGTTTCAAAGGTTATTGCCGGCAGTTTCACCAAATGCTGCCAGTTTAGTCCAGTTGGTGAATGAAGATTTATGGAAGTACGGAGACCCGAAGGATTGAGAAAAGTTGGTGTCGTCGGCAGTAATATGGGGTCGACCTTATTGAATCCTCGATCAAAGAGATAGTAACCTGCATCCGAGATAATCCCTGCTATAAGAACAGAAAGGATTGGGGCAGTGTTATTTGCCAAGGAAAAGGTCAGTTCCTTTTAAGCCGTTTTTCTTTCCTTCATCGTAAATCCTTCGGGGCAAGGCATATTTCGGCTGGGATCAGCAGTAACGTTACGTCATTGAGGAATTTGTTACTTTAGGAAAGTCTCTCCTAAGTGACTGTCTAAATCACTTGGACTTTTACATTTATCGCTTTAAGAACTGTGTTCGCATTTATCGCTTTAAGATCTGTTCGAGTTGCCATATAGCAGTTAACTTCCGGTTGAGTTAATAATTTGTTTACTTTTCATTTGTTGTTGAGCTGAGTTTAAATAAATGTTTAATTTGGTTATAAAAAACCTGTCTCAATTCTATATTCATTGTTGCCATATTGTAAGACTAGCCCTCTATGGAACACAGCCTAACAATAAAGTCACACATTTAGAAAATCAAATCCAGGAACGACTTTCACCAGTGGACTGTTGTAGAACAGAAGGGCCTTGGAGTAAAAGTAAAAGGTTCAGTGACTATGAAGTCACAGGGTGGTGAATCAAGACACCGAGTACTAAAGTTGGAAAGTCATGGTACAGCTGCACAGGATGCTGGTGAGGCCACACTTGGAGTATTGTGTTCAGTTTTGGTCTCCCTCTCACAGTAACAATGTTCTTAAACAGGAAAGAATGCGGAAAAGATTTACAAGGACACTTCCAGAACTTGAGGGACAGGTTGGACAGGCTAGGACTTCATTCCTTAAAGCATAGGAGACTGAGAGGTGATCCTGCAAAGGTATAACATTCTGGTGGCTGTATACAGGGTGAGTCTTTTATTTCCCAGAGCTGAGGAATCAAAAACTAAAGGGCAAAGGCTTAAGGTGAAAGGAGAAAGATTTAAGAGGAACTTGAGGGACTAAGTTCTTTTTTTTTTACACACGGAGAGGCATCAATGTGGAATGAGCTGCTACAGGAAGTAGTTGGGAGAGGTACAAAACAAGTTTTAAAAGACAGTTGGAGAGCTACATGGATTAGAAAGGTTTAGAAGGCTTTAGGCCAAACACAGGCAAATGGGATTAGCTTGGATAGAGCACCCTGGTCAGCATGGACCAGTTAGGCCAAAGGGCCTGTTTCCCAACTGTATAAATCTATGACAATAAGAAATTTCTTCCCACGTCTGCACAGCAGTTGGATATCCAGGAAATGATAACCCTCATGATTGGCATCAAGCTCCATATTCACGCTGGGTGTCAGACTATCATAGGAATGAAATCCTTCACTCTGTGCTTGCCATCTCTGTTACTCCCAACTCACAGAGATAAAGTCTTCCTTTCCTCAGACAGTGAGCATCGGTGATGGGGCTAAACCAGTGGGGAGTGGCTCTCTGGGATACACAACGTACTTCAGCTGCCGTGCTGCAACTGTACCGAGGGTGAGGATTTCAGTGTGATAGTGGCATCCCGCTGTACCAGAGTTCTGATCACATACTTATCCTGGGGAGCTAGATGCATCGGCTCCTCAGGGAATAAATCTTAGGGTATAACATTAATGTCTCAAGTTCTGTGCAATAGTCTTAGGCACATATATACATAGCTAGGGTGCCCAAGAATTTTGCAGAGTACTATAGTAATCTTATCTACTGCACTGTACTGCTACTGCAAAAAACCCACAAATTTCATGACATATGTAAGTGATGATAAACCCGATTCTGATCTGGGTCACTGTTGTGGACTGAGAGTGGGAAGGGGGCAGGAAGAGGGGAATCATGATTGGGAAAAGGGGAAGGGAGAGGAGAGGGAGCAGGAAGCACCACTGAGACATTCTGTAATGATCAATAAACCTATTGTTTGGAATCAAATGACCTTGCCTTGTGTCTCAGGGCTGGGTGTGTCTGCATCTGCACCATCCCCTGCCTCGACATGCCTCCTCCTCACACCTGTTCCCTCAGCCCTCCCCATGGCACCCCACCCTCACCATTCCCAACATCCCTTACTCTCCCTAGATTTACAAACTCACTCTCTACTCCACATTGACAAATACAGTAACTGTGCAGAAGTCTTAGGCACCCTAGCTATATATATATATATCTTCCTCAGACTGCAGCACAGTACTGTACAAGTTTCCCTCATAATCGAACTCCAAGCTTCATTCTGTTAATTCTACAGTGCACTTCCTCCAATGCCAATTGAGCCTTCCAGAAAGGAAGAACACTGTAGGCCTCTACAAAATAGAGTTTCATAAATCTGTACCAAAGCCTCCCCCTCCTTGTTTTGCAACACAACAGGTCCTGAAGGCCAGAGTTCCGTCAGCACCCGTGTCCATGACATTTTAATAATCTACGAGCATGGACTCCCAATTCTCTTTGTAGTTCCAATTCTTGTAGGTTACTAGCTTTGAGATATACCTTGTTTCATCCTATTTTAGTCCAAAATAGATTGTCATTTTGCCAAAACTGAAATCCATTTATCTCAGATGTACCCAGTTACTGGGTCTAGAAACTGAAAACCTACAGCACAATACAGGCCCTTCGGCCCAAAATGCTGCGTCGAATATGTCCTTACCTGAGAACTTACCTAGGGTTACCCATAGCTCTCTATTTTTCTGAGCTCCATATACCTGTCCGGGAGTGTGTTAAAAGACCCTATCGTATCCGCCTCCACCACCGTCACTGGCAGTCCATTCCACGCACTCGCCACTCTCTTGTTAAAAAAAAACTTAATATCTCCTCTGTACCTGCTTCCAAGCACCTTAAAACTTGTGCCCTCTTGTGCTAGTCATTTCAGCCCTGGGAAAAAGCCTCTGACTATCAATGCCTCTCGTCACCTCACACACCTCTATCAGGTCACTTCTCATCCTCCATTGCTCCAAAGAAAAAAGGCCAAGTTCACTCAACCTATTCTCATAAGGCATGCTCCTCAATCCAGGCAACATCCTTGTAAATCTCCTCTGCACCCTTTCTATGGTTTCCACGTCCTTCCTGTAGTGAGGCGACCAGAACTGAGCACAGTACTCCAAGTGGGGTCTGACCAGGGTCCTATATAGCTGCAGAGGAGCTTAATTCTTAATACTTTGTCATTTAATCTTTGAATCTACACGGCTTAAAATCTGTTTATGTTTGGTTAATCTACAATTCTTGATACCCACCTTCATATACCAACATTTGTTATAAAAAGTATAAACAGCAAGAGTGGTATGGTAGTGTAGTGGTTAGTACAATGCGTTACAGCACAGCCATCGTGGTTCATTTCTCACTGCTACCTGTAATGAGTTTGCATGTTCCCCTCCATAACTGCGTGGGTTTCTTCCAGGTGCTCTAGTTTCCTCCCAGTACAGTAATGGTTAGTACGTTGTGGGATTACCGTGTTGGCACTGAAACTATGGAGCCACTGCTCTGCTCTCCCCACACCCACAATTTTGTAGACAGGCACAGCTCAAACGTCAACTATAACTTTGCCGAAGACACAACTATTGTTGCCAGAATTTCAGACGATGATGAGAAGGTGTACAGGAGCGAGACAGATCAGCTGGTTGAGTGGCATTTCAGCAACAACCTTGCACTCAATGTCAGTAAAACCAAGAAACTGATTGTGGACTTCAGGAAGGGGAAGTCGAGGGAACACACACCAGCTCTCATCTAGGAATAGAAGTGGACAGGGTGAGCTTCAAGTTCTTGAGTGTCAACATCACTCAAGATTCTCTTTAGATTCCTGATGGGTCATGACATGAAGAGATATGGGGCTGAGAGGAAAACTGGATCAGCTGTGATGAAATAGCAGAGCAGACTTGATGGGCCAAATGGCCTAATTCCACTCCTATATCTTATTGACGTAGTCAAAACCTATCCTGGGCTCAACATATCCTGGGATATAATTACAAAGGAGGCACGTCAGCACCTATATTTCATTAGGAGTTTGAGGAGACTTAGCACGTCACCAAAGGTACTTGCAAATTTCTACAGATATATTGTGGAGAGGATTCTAACTGGCTGTGTCACCATCTGGTATGGAGGGGCCATTGCACAGAATCGGAAAAAGCTGCAAAAAGTTGTAAACTCAGCCATTTCCATCATGGGCACTAGCCTCCCCAGCATCCAGGCATTGCTACCATCACAGAGGAGGTACAGGACCTGAAGATGCACAATGTTTCAGGAACAGCTTCTTCCCCTCCACCATCAGATTTTTGGATGGACAATGAGCCAATGAACACTACCTCTGTATTTATCCCTCTTTTTTTACACTACTTATTTAATTTTCTTTCTTATATGTACTTCTCACAACATAGTTTTTATTACCATGTATTGCAATGTACTTCTGCCGCGAAACTTCAAATTTCATGACATTTGCCAGCGATTTTAAACCTGATCCTGATTCTAATTCTGATGTGGGTGGGTAGGCACAAAACAGAAATCCTACCAGAGTCTTAATTCTTCCAGTCTGCCACAAAGTCTTTTCTGGCTGCTTACCTTCCTGAATAGAGTAAAACTTATTTATTCTTTCATTACTAACACTACTCCTACCTGTACCATTTGTTCATTTTTCTCATAATCACTACAGTTCTGACCACTTTGCAGTGATGTCTCTATAAAGGCTAGAAAATCAACCTGTCCTTCTGCTCTGTTTCACTTTGTATATTTCTCTCAGCTGGCTTAATGAAATTACAATTGTTAATTTTCCTTTTGCTGCTGGTGCATAAAGAACAATTTCTGAGTATTATTCAACCTTTTCATGAGGCTCGTTTCAGAAATACTGCACTCACTCTCCCCCCTTCGCCATAAACTAGTCCTATTATTCATAAGATTAAAATCCTTTTTTGTAATCTATTTCCTACTCTTTTCCTCTCCATATCATCCCTTCAGCTTCTTTAGTTAATTAACCCAATGTCAATTAGTTTGCCAATAATATAAAGATCATTACCCCTGAGTCCCTTGTCTTTAGTCAAGGTCTTACTCTTCAATCTCACTCAATGTTTATGGTCCCACCACAGACGACTTCTCCCACCAAGAGCCTTCCAATCACTCTGAGATATTTCTCAGACAGGATCACAATGTACGCCTTTGCTTGGGACAAAGATGCGCATGATCAGTATTCTGGCTCCCCACATTGACAGTTTTTAATCTATTTTAGCTCCTGCCAAGTTCTCTCCTGTTCTTGTGAGTATTAAGAAACAACACCATGTATCATATAACTCGTTTCACAAATTAACATGTATCAAAACACCTCAGAGAGGCATTGTTCAAGGTAAGACACCATGCTACTTAACAGTACAACAGGTTAATAGGATACAGCCAACACATAATAGGCTCCAGGCCAAGTCCTGGTCAATAGGATTAGTTCAGATGAAGGGGGTCGACCCACAATGTCAACTGTCCATTTCCTGCTATAGTTTCTGCCTGACCTGCTGAGTTCCTCCAGATGTTGCTCCAGATTTCAGCATCCGCTGGCTCTTCTCTCTCGCTCTCTCAGTATATACAGTACCTTACAGGCTGAAGGGCTTATTTCTGAACACCTAACTTCAAAATGTGAAGGAAGTTGACAAAAGAGCTGGGCTAAAAGGATTGTCTACAGGGAGAGAACAATCGGTTACCATGGTAGCGTAGCGCGACACCATCACAGCTCGGGGAGTTTCAGAGTTCGGAGTTCAATTCCGGCGCCATTCTGAACGGAATCTCTGTACGTACTCTCTCCGTGGGTTTTCTCCAGGTGTACTGGCTTCCTCCCATAGGGTAGGTTAATTGGTCATTGTAAATTACCCAGTGATTTGACTACGGTTAATAGGGGTTGTGGGTTGGCTGGAAGGGCCTACTGTGCACTGTATTGCTAAATGAAATAAAATAAATAAGAAAACAACAGGAGACCTTTAAGAAGAGAAGCAAGTGTTTTTGGCTTGGAAAACTGTAGGACAAGCCAGCAGAGATGACAGAATCATGGAGCAGCAGAGCATAGGAAGAGGACATTGGTTCCTTTGAGCTATACCTGCTCTCTGGAAGAACATTCAATTACTCCTGTTACCCTGCCTGTTCTGCAAGTGTTCAGCATATTTCTCATTAAGTATTTAACAAACTTCCTTCTGAACACCATTACTATCTGTTTCCAGTACTCTTTCAGACAACACATTCCAGATAATAGCAACTTGCGCTGCAAAAACAATTCTCTCAACTCACTCATGGTCCTTTTGCACACTGGCTTCCATCTGTTTTCCACAGATTCTCATTATTTACTTTATCAAGACTTTTATTATTTTGAAAACTATGATTAAAAATAATTTTTAAATTTCCATTTACAGTTATTGTGTCAGGTCAAAGACCAGGCATTGATTTGGTTTTCAGGAGACCTAGATCAGGTGATAGAACTTTAAGATAGAGAAGCAGAATTAGGCCATTCAGCCCATCAAGCATGCTTCATCATTCCTTTCCATTGCTATTCTATGCCTTCTCCCTGTAGCCCTCAACTCATTTACCAATCAGAATTTTCTCTGCCTTAAATACACCCAATAACTTGGCCTCCATAGCATCTGTGGCAACAAATTCCACAAAATCACCACCTCATGGCTAAAGAAATTCTTCCTCATCTCAGTTTTAAAGGGATGTCCCTTTGTTCTGGGGCTGTGTCCTCAGGATGCTAGATTCTCCTACTAATGGAAACATCCTCTCAATGGCCACTCTGCCCAAGCCTTTCTGTATCAGTTTGGATTCAAAGGATGCCCCCTCAACCTTCTGAACTCCACTGAGTAAAGACCCAGCGAGATCAAACCTTGATGCAAGCAGCCTTGGTGAAGGAGGGAATACAGGGTTAACAACTCAGGGGTATGTAGTAGCCAAGATGGCAAACACTGGTCAGGTAGATGTAGTCACTCGTACTAGGATGCATCAAAGACAATGAAGAAGATCCTGTTGCCCTCAGCAGAGAAGAAACATTGTGAAAGACTCAACCACCTCTGTCTCACCAGTGATGAAAAAGAAATAAATATCAGAACTAAAAGCTGAAAAATAATTCAAAACTGTTTTTTTCCAGCGGCTGCAGGTTAGATGCAACAGAAAGGTTTTCTCAATGATAACGCCTTTCCCAGCTTCAGGCTGACGTCACAAGTAACTTTCTTATTTCTTCATGGGGTGTGGGCATTGCTAGATGTGCAAGTGCTTACTGTCCATACACAGTACGTTGGAACATTTCAGAGAGCAACGAGCAATCGATCTGTGACAGCCTCATCTCCACTAGGACGGGATCAGATTCCTTTTTCTGAAAAGATGTTCATGAACCAGATGGAATTTCATGATGACCTGGTAGCTTCGCTGTCATCAAAAGTGATGCTGCTTTTAAAATTAATTAAATCAATCTGGAACTAAGTTCCCCAACTATCTGTGGTAGGATCTGAATTAATATCACTTCCTTCTGAATTATTAGTCCAGTGACCTTTAGAGGATAGAACAATGGCAGCAGCTCTGCCATTCATAGCTTAAAATGATAAACCCACTCCTTCCCCATGAAAACTTCTGTGTTTAAAAAAAATCTATCTCCTTTTTAAGTATAATTCAATGACTTGGTTTCCACAGGCCTTTTACTGATTCTCATTCTGAGATAAAGAGACCAAAATTGTACACAATACTATAATTCTGTTGAAGTATCCCAAACCAAAACTGTTAACCATTTCACTTTCCTGGGCGATACCTTCTTCTTGCCACTACCATTGGGCAGGAAATACAGAAGCCTAAAGTCCCACACCACCACATTCTTCCTTTCAACCATTTCATTTTTGGAAACCCCCCAGTCGCTAGAGTTTAGCTACACCGTAGCCACTTGCACAAACATAGACTGTTGTTATTCTGCTTTCTTGTTAAAGTTGTATATAATTTATGTTTAGTTTAAGTTTTCTTGTGAAAGCTGCTTATCTGACACTCTGTGCCTGCGGTGCTGCTTCAAGTGAGTTTTCCATTGCACCTGTGCAGACGGCAATAAACGTGACTTTCATGCCTCACCTGCTGAGTACATTTCGCATTTTCAGACTCTCAGTATGTGCAGCTTTTGTGACTTCCACAAGTCCCCTGTTGTGGTTGTTTCTGAAAGCCTGTGAGATTATCACAAGATGGGCTGACGCTTTCACTCGAAACCTCTTGCAGCGAAGCACAACGTGCCATTTACCTTCTTCACTGCTGGCTGCACCGTAACTGTTTGCTGGTTTGGAAGGAGACCAGCCTCCTATGCACATTAACATTTCTCAAACGCCACTCTCCACAGCTTCTGCTTTATTTTGAATTGGATAACCTTGAAGCCTCTCACAAAAAAAGGCAACAATATGGTTTTAATTCCTTGAGTCATCTCAGTTCACAGCTGGCAAGCAGGAAGGTCAGGTCTGTGAATATCACGGCGACTGACACGAGCACCATGCACAAGATGCTGGAGGAACTCAGCAGGTCAGACAGTATCTAAGAGTCTTGGCCCAAAACACCATTACAGTGGATTCCAGTTAATCGGGCCATTGGTTAATCAGGGCCAGCCGCTATTGAGCAAATCTACATGAAACACTGTCGAAGGAAAGCAGCATACATCAAAGATTCTCACCACTCAGGCCATGCTCTTTTCTCACTGCTGCCATCGGGTACAAGAGCCTCAGGACTCACACCACCAGGTTCATGAACAGTCACTACCTCTCAGCCATCAGGCTCTTGAACAAATGAGGATAACTACACTCATCTATTGAGATGTTCCCACAACAAATGATCTCACTTTAAGGACTCTGTATCTTGTTATTTCATGCTATTATTATTTATTGCTATTTATTTATATTTGCAGTTACGCAGCTTGTTGTCTTCTGTGGTCTTGCTCTTTCACTGATCCTGTTGCAGTTACCATTCTATAGATTTGCTGAGTATGCCCGCAGAGAAAAGAACCTCAGGGTTGTATGTGGTGACATATATGTACTCAATAATATATTTTACTTTGAACTTGGTATTTTTTTAAAATTTGGGGCAACTTTTAAAGAACAAAAGCAAGTCGAGAAAATAGCCAAGATTCCCTTGGTTTATTTGGGACACTATGCCACTTCATTGGGCAGGAGCCTGTAGCCAAGCATTTTCTAACTAGCGTCAGTAACATACATTTTGTGTGGCCGTTAGGCTCTACACCGTGCTTAGAGCAAACAGTGTTTAAATAGCATCACTTGCGTGTTTGTGCTCAAAGGTAGTGATATTTTTCCCTGATAGTTGGCGAGAAATAAGCAGTAAGACAATTCAGAACTGTTTTGCTCGCTGTGGTTTCAAGCATTCAGGCTTGGAGATGCCAGAAATGGTTGAGAAGGAGAATAAAACAATTTCACTACTTCAGAAAGTTAGGAACTACAAAGAATTTGAAGATATTGACAATCGTCTTGAATGTTACAATTAAGATGAAGATTTGGAAGATGTAATTGTCAAAAGTATTGTTTTAAGGCAGTCCATTATCTGCACCTGGTGTCTGTGTTGATTTTGTTCATTTACAGTCAATCAAATAAAATGTGACAGTGCACATAGAGTCCTCCTTCCATAACCAATAAACACTTTTATGCTACTGTAGGAGCTTTGGTCGTGTCTAATTTGTTCTATATTTCATTTAAATACATAATTTATTACTCAGTTAAATGGTGATTTTTCTTTTTTGTACTTTTTAAACAGTTTCCATGAAACTTCAGCTACTTGGGACAGTTGCTTAATTGGGCTAAAATGTCCTGAAGTGTCTCAAATGAACCGGAATCCACTGTATTTATTCCTCTTTATCGATGCTGCCTGACCTGTCGAGTTACTCCAGTATTTCATGTGTGTTGCTCAGGATTTCCAACAGCTGCAGAATCTCTTCTATCTGGTGAATTACATCACAGCTTCAAATTGGCACGAACTCCACTTGGTGACGACGTCTCCTTAGGGGCCCTGCCCCCACTCCTTACTTTGCTATGCGTGCACAACATGGCGACACTTGAAAATGCAGGTAAAAAAGTAACCAGCAAACTTTTGTAGCACAGCCAGCTTCAAGTTACTGATCACATTACTTATTACAGGATGTTCCCAGGTTGCTATTGGCTAGTCAGAGCCGGCTTTACAAGGAAGCTGTATGTTTGTCACCAAAAAACGAGTTCTATCTCTTACAAATTCCAAAGACTGTCTGTCTCCTGTAGATCCCCTGAACATTTTCACTTTTGTTAAAACTGGGACTCAATCCTCTCCGAACTGGGATAACAGCTTCCACTCCCACTTCACCTCAACAGGCCCTGGATGCCTAAACACTCCAATCCTCCACACTTGCAGACCTTGGCTGAGCAGAAGTTGTCTCCTACTCGGCACCGCCTACACCATCAAATCCAGGCTAAGCCTGGATTCAAATGAGCCAAGGTGTGCAGCAGAAAGGAACAGACGACTGAGAGAGCAGTTGTATAGTTATACGTCCTTGCAAAGAAAACTCAGGTGTGATGATACATCCTTAGACCAGGTATTTACTCATTTGCTCTAGATTTTTAATCAAGGAGCAGGCTCAGGCTTTTTTGGGGGGGGGGGGAGGGGGAATGGAATAATGATGTTGGGTTCTCAAGCGAGGCATCAAGAATCGTTGTTGATCAGCTAAGGGGTTGGCAAACCTTCAACAGACTTACCTGGTTTCATCGGTTGGCATGAAAAAGACATCATCAGGGGCACTGGCACTGATCCTGTTCAGCTACCTACACGTTACTGCTTGTGGAACTCTGATACTGGGCGTGTTAGATCTCCCACTGACCACAAAGTTTCGAGCAGGTATCTGCAAGAAGCCGGTGGACAATAATCTGGGTAACTGGGAGAAAAATAAGTAAGATGGCCTCTAACAGAGCTCCAGTCTGCTAGTCGGAAACACTGCACCCTCAAATGTCGTAAGGTGGATAAAAACTGGTCAGACCATGGTTTCAAATCCAAGCTGTGGACTGGGTTAAGGTGTTGGAAGAGAAGTACTTCCTATTCAGAAAGCCAGCCCTCCAGGGGAAAGTCCAGGACAGACTTTCCATAATTCCTTACACAACCTCTCTCTATCTCCCCTCCTCCCAATGCCACTCGGTGTGAAAAAAATTTGTTGTTTAATTCTGTTTACTTTCCTTTCTTTGGTTAAATCAGTCTCTGGTTGCAATTTCAACTGTACCAGAGTCTCAAATTCCAGCTGGATCTTGTTTCGCCCTTTGGGGTTGTGTTAATAGCAGAAACAGAGCGTGGTACATTCATCACATTCTACCTAGATTCACTCAAATTTCCTGACCTTATCTAGATTCCGCTGACATCCACACTATTTTTCTGAAATTCATGGAATTCCTCTGAAATTCATTGTCCTTTATATAGTTCATCAGATTCAACTACAGTTTACCAACACCATACCAAAGGGTGAAACCAGATGCTGTCTTAGGAAACATCCTTCCCTGTTACAATATCTTTTATGTCTCAGAGTTACTTATACCAGCTTAGTCTACTGATGTTCAAATATCAGGTTTTTTAATTCTCCAAATTCCCCATATTAGTACTGTGCTGAGGAAGAATTCTTCCTATCCTATATCCTCCTCTACCTCATCCCTCCCCTGGAAACTTAGACGTGTAGGCCTAACTGGGAAGATCAGGAACCTCTTACCTCTTTCAGGCACAGGCCCTTCAGCTCTTGATGTGCCAAACTAAACCCCTTCTGCCTGCACATGGCCCCGAACCCTCCATTCTCTGCACATACCTGTGCCTACCTCATAGCCTCTACCACATCTGCATCCACCAGCACGCCAGGCACCCACCACTCTCTGTGTGAAAAATCTGCTCTGTACTTCGCCTTTCAATTCACTCTCTGGCATCTCAAGTGAAAGCCCTCTCGTATTACACAATTCAACACTGGGGAAGAGATACCAACTGTATTGTGTGCAGTTTTCTTCCCCTAATCTGAGGAAAGACATTCTTGCCATAGAGGAAGTACAAAGAAGGTTCACCAGATTGATTCCTGGGATAGCAGGACTTTCATATGAAGAAAGACTGGATCGACTAGGCTTATACTCGCTGCAATTTAGAAGATTGAGGGGGGATCTTATTGAAACGTATAAAATTCTAAAGGGATTGGACACGTTAGATGCGGGAAGATTGTTTCCGATGTTGGGGGAGTCCAGAATGAGGGGTCACAGTTTAAGGATAAAGGGGAAGCCTTTTAGGACTGAGATGAGGAGAAACTTCTTCACACAGAGAGTGGTGACTCTGTGGAATTCTCTGCCACAGGAAACAGTTGAGGCCGGTTCATTGGCTATATTTAAGAGGAAGTTAGATATGGCCCATGTGGCTAAAGGGATCAGGGGGTATGGAGAGAAAGCAGGTACAGGGTTCTGAGTTGGATGATCAGCCATGATCATACTGAATGGCGGTGCAGGCTCGAAGGGCCCAATGGCCTACTCCTGCACCTATTTTCCATGTTTCTATGTCTAGTCTACCTATGCCTCTCACAAATTAAAAAAAACTTCACATCTCCCCTCAGCCTCCACCACTCCAGACAGAACAGCCCAAGTATATCCAACCTCTCCTTCCACCCCATGCCTTTAGATCCAGACAGCATCCCAGCGAGCCTCTTCTGTACTTTCTCCGGGCCTCCACGTCCCTCCCACAACAAGGCAACCAGAACTGAGTGCAGTACTCCAGATGGGGCTGAAGCAGAGTTTTATAACGCTACAACCTAACTTTCTGACTCGACTACAGGTATGCCAGCTGCCTTCTTTACTGCCATTTCAGCTGTCAGGGAGCTATGGACTTGGACAGCAAAATCCCTCTGAATTTCAGTGCCGTTCGGGGTTTTGCCTTTAACAGAGTAGTGGCCTTTTGCATTTGCTCTCTCACTTGCCCAGATTAAACTTCCCTTGCTGTTTCTCTACCCACAGGTGCAACTGATCTATATCCCTCTATACACTGGCAATGTTACACAATATCTACAATATACTGTAGCATTCATATACACTCACAGACTCCATATGCACCTCAGTAGTCAGGGTAGAAGACTGAATTGAATGAGTTGAGTTCTTCCCAAACGCAGCAGATCGTACAAGTGCCAGCTTTTTGTAGGAAAAGGCTACCTACAAATTCAAATGTGAGTCAGATCAGCATTTCAATTATGAAGAATACAGACCAAGATGAAGGGCTAATGTAATGCTGAGCGAACATCCAAAACATTCAGAAACTGTTAACTTTCTGTCAAAGCTGTTGAGAGGATTTACGTGCCACTCCTTAGCTCCATCTGTTAAAGTTTTCTGGAGGGCCGTGCTGCACTTGGCCGTGAGGCTTTGCTGCACTGGCAAGGTCACCTGGATCAGGTAAATACAGGTACAGGGACGGTGTGTCAAATGACCCCTGAAGGCCAGGTCCAGGGGCATCCCCTCCAAGCCCAACCCCCACCACACCAAGCATTCAGCTCTGGTTACCCCATTATCGGAAGGATGCTTTGGAGAGGGTACAGCAGAGGTTTACCAGGATTATAAGGAGAGGCTGGACAAACTAAAGTACCGTAGTTTTCTGTTGAGTGACAGGCACTTGAGAAAGTTTATAAAACTATGAAAAGGATAGAGAGAGCACCGGTGTCTCTTTCCCAGGGTTGAAATGTCTAATACTACAGAGCATATGTTTACGCTGAGGGGGAGAGGCAGTCAAGGAGATGTGAGGGACAGGATTTTTGTTTAGAAAGGCTGGAATACACTGCCAGAGGTAGTGGTGGAGTCAGGTACAATGGAGGCTCTTAGATAGTCATGTGAATATGCAGGAATGGAGGGAAATGGACTCTGTGCTGTCAGGAGGAATTAGTTTAGTTAGGCGTCATTAGCTTAAATAGTTTTGCATATCATCGTGTGCAAAGGGCCTGCTCCTGGGCTGAAGTGTTTGATGTTCACAGTATGTTCCCTCAGGGTGCGCAGATGGAAGGGTACAGCTCCAGTCTGATGCTGGACGAGCACAGATGGTGAACCAGTGAAGTGAGGTGTCTATCAGTGATGGTCAGCGCTTGATGGTGAAGGGCAGCGTTACAACAGGCTCTCAGACCGCTGTCAACCTCCAGAGTCTACAGCACACCCAATGCATGCTAACAAACACGTAGGACTGCAAAGCCCTCATTCCAGCAGAGTGATAATGGATCCAGTAATCGAACCCTGCAGGGTGAGGGTGGATCGATGCCAGGCACACCCTGTAATCCAGTAATCGAACCCTGCAGGGCGAGGGTGGATCGATGCCAGGCACACCCTGTAATCCAGTAATCGAACCCTGCAGGGCGAGGGTGGATCGATGCCAGGCACACCCTGTAATCCAGTAATCGAACCCTGCAGGGCGAGGGTGGATCGATGCCAGGCACACCCTGTGATCCAGTAATCGAACCCTGCAGGGTGAGGGTGGATCGATGCCAGGCACACCCTGTGATCCAGTAATCGAACCCTGCAGGGCGAGGGTGGATCGATGCCAGGCATACCCTGTGATCCAGTAATTGAACCCTGCAGGGCGAGGGTGGATTGATGCCAGGTACACCCTGTGATCCAGTAATCGAACCCTGCAGGGCGAGGGTGGATTGATGCCAGGTACACCCTGTGATCCAGTAATTGAACCCTGCAGGGCGAGGGTGGATCGATGCCAGGTACACCCTGTGATCCAGTAATCGAACCCTGCAGGGCGAGGGTGGATTGATGCCAGGCATACCCTGTGATCCAGTAATTGAACCCTGCAGGGCGAGGGTGGATCGATGCCAGGTACACCCTGTGATCCAGTAATCGAACCCTGCAGGGTGAGGGTGGATCGATGCCAGGCATACCCTGTGATCCAGTAATTGAACCCTGCAGGATGAGGGTGGATTGATGCCAGGTACACCCTGTGATCCAGTAATCGAACCCTGCAGGGCGAGGGTGGATCGATGCCAGGTACACCCTGTGATCCAGTAATCGAACCCTGCAGGGCGAGGGTGGATCGATGCCAGGCATACCCTGTGATCCAGTAATCGAACCCTGCAGGGCGAGGGTGGATCGATGCCAGGCACACCCTGTGATCCAGTAATCGAACCCTGCAGACACTGCGTCTGCTGTAGGCATCAGCAACCGTGGTGGACTGCTGCAGCTGCCCTGGTTGCCAAGGTCAGTTTGTTTTATCCACTGAAGGTCAGAAGTCCACCTTCATCTCAGCATTTAGGATCAACAAAGACAACCGAGGTTAGGCTCTAATTTGTTTAACTCTGTCTACGTTACACAATGAGTATAGCAACAAAATTGGATTAGAGCAAATGTTTTGTGTTATCAGAAAGCACGTGATATAATTCTATTTTTATATTTTATTTATCCATACAGTCTCCTCAGGCCTAACTAGCCTGTGCCACCCATTTACACGCACGTGACCGATTAACCTACTAACCCGAACGTCTTTGGAATGTTGGAGGAAACCCACGAGGTCACGGGGAGAACGCAGACACTCCTTACAGGCAGCAGCGGGAATTGAACCCAGGTCGCTGGCGCTGTATTAGCAGTCACTAACCTCTACGCTGCTGTGCTGCCACCAACACTTCGTAACAGGAAAAAGGTAAGCGTTGTTGGCCCTTTGTTGAATTGAAAGTTGCCATCCTGACACCATTCTCTAAACATCTGAGAGCAGAAGGACAGGGCTGTCTAAGCTGTGAGGTCTTCTTCCTCCTCAAACTTCTCTTAATAACAATTCAGACGAGTTTTCCAGGGCTTCAAAGCAATGCAGGGTCAGTTGCTTGGATGAAGTTCCAGAGGAATGATGTGTAGTGTTCCATGTGCCAGATGACTCCTATTGTTGGCTCCCCATCCTCTTGGAGTCTGGGCTTCTGAGTCATGTGATGAAATTATCCTTAATAGGCAATGGCCAGTCTTTGACTTGTCTTGGAGGCTGCAGAACGAAGGGATCCTGACTCCCTGGTAGAACGCAGATGCCTACTGCTTGTACTGGACCCATCTGGTTGGTGAAATTCAGATTAGGAGCTCAGCAGGCACATCGTCGGTAGAGCTCTGGGGAAGATTGCAGTACGTGCGAGTCTGTATGCTTCTGGGCTCACCTCCTCGACTCTGGCAAATGTAGTTATACAACATTTTTTCGGCACAACATTTGGCTCTCCAGCATGTGATTTCTGTGTGCTACAAATATCAAATTGCTTTCATTGCGGCATGAATTGTAGCAGTGACCACAAGCAATGCGTCCAACGAATGCACTATACCTGTACCATCAGAAGCTTGTAGTCCAGTAGGGTTAGACATTATTCATTTCAGAGTTTCCTCGTAAACCTATATTAGGCAAATTCGAATGACTATCACATTAACAGACATAACACAGTGCCCATTCCAAAGTCCACCTGGTGTCAAACACAACGTTCATAAACATGAGAAAGTCTGCAAATGCTGGAGGAACTCAGCAGGTAAGGCAGCATCTATGGGGATGAATAGACAGTTGATGTTTTGGGCCGAGACCCTTCATCACACCGTTCGTTGTGTTCATAGAACTCCCTCAGTTTCCTACCAGCGTGCGAATACTCACCCCACCCTCTTCAATGTCAGAATATACCCACCAAAGGTTACATCGACATACCAAACTTGGGAAATGGCCAGGGATGTGCCTTCAAGGATAATCTTGTTTCCTGACAGATTTATGAAACCAAAGTGAAAACAAGCTCTTGGAGGAATTCAGCAGGCCAGGCAACACCTTCATTTTACAAAGATAAACACAGATAGACATGGAGAAGCGAGTGCGTTCACGGGCACTCGTAAACAGAATGCTTTTGCTTCCAGATTGCCTGGATCCTTCCAGATGAAAAGAGTAATTTCAGATTTCAGACAGCCCAGTCTGTGACACATGCATGCAAAAAATTAGTTGCTGGTTTCAAACTATAGATAGTTATATAATCTCACTGCAAGAGTTTAGACATCACTTTGCTTTTATCAGACATAGCTTTAAATCATGAGAATTAACAGAAGAAATCAACCCTTCATCATTTTTACCTTTTTAAATAGACAGGGTTTTAAACAAAAATAAGCCACCTTATTATTTGTGTGACAGCGGCCTTTTCTGGCAAAGATCCATCTCTTCCACAGTTTGTGATTTAATAGTGCCCTTTACCTGACTCAGGTTAGTTATCTTAGCCGACTAATAACTTAAAAAGATATCTTCAGGTGGAAGTCCACAGTTGATACAATGTCTCTTGCATTTGTCCAAATTCTGGCCCAGAAGTACTACATGACCTAATTCATAGTTGTTTGTCATTTAAATCAATGATCTGGATCACAATGTGGTAAACTGGAACAACAAATTTGCAAATGACACCAAGATTGGAGGTGCACTGGACAGCGAGGAAGACTACCGAAGCTTGCAGCTGGATCTGGACCAGCTGGAAAAATGGCAGATAGAATTTAATGCAGACAAGTGTGAGGTGTTGCACTTTGGAGGACCAGCTAGGGTAGATCTTACATGGTGAGTGATAGGGCACAGTGAAGTGTGGTAGAACAGAGGAATCTGTGAATACCGAAATTCCTTGAAAATACTAGTCACAGGTAGATAGGGTCATAAAGAAAGCTTCTGGCACATTGGCCTTCATAAATCAATGTACTGAGTACAGGAGTTAGGATATTATGTTGAAATTGTATAAGATATTGGTGAGGTCTAACTTGGAGTACTGTGTCCAGTTTTGGTTACCTACCTACGGAAATATGTAAGTAAGATTGAAAGAGTGCAGAGAAAACTTTGGAGGATGTTGCCAGGACTTGAAGATCTGAGTTGTAGGGGAAGGTTGAATAAGTCAGGAGTTTATTCCCAAGAACCTATAAGATTGAGGGAAGATTTGATAGAGGTTGGCAAAATTATGAGGGGTATAGATAGGGTAAATGCAAGCTGGCTTTTCCCACAGTGGGACTACAACTAGAGGTCATATGTTAAGGTTAAAAAGGCGAGGGGAAATTTCTTTACTCAGTCACGCTCATATTCACACTCATGAGAGCGTGTAATGAGCTGTCTATGGAAGTAGTAAATGTGGGCTCGAATTCAACACTTCAGGGAAGTTTGGATAAGTACATGGATGGGAGGGGTATGGAGGGCTATGGTCCTGATGCAGGTCAATGGGACTAGACAGATTGGTATCTTAGTAGCTTGGTATCAACTAGATGGGCTGAAGGGCCATTAACCATGCTGCAGTATTCTTTGACCCCAACAGTTTTACAGGGAATAAAATACTTTTCAAATGTAATTACTGTTGCAACGTGCATCAAGTTCTCAAAGAAGCAATGAAGTAAGTGGTGAGGTAATAAATCACTGGAGGTGCACACTGCTCTTTAATAGGGTCATGGCATCTTTTCGAGCAAGGGCTCCAAACTGGCATATTAACCTCATCTGCAAGACAGTGCCTCTGGTATTCTACAAACTGCACTGATGTAACAGCCTAAACATTTTTAGCTGGACTGAAACCTTTGTCTTTATGACTCACTGGGAGTTCTCTACTGGGTCAGGCCTGATACCTAAAAGGTAAATGGGTTATGGGAACAGAATGAGGAAGCAGAATCAAGTGACAATGCCTTAAAATAGAAATTTCCCCTTTCACAAAGACCAAAGCAAAACCAACTGAATAAAAATCATAAGATGCAGCAAGAGGCAGACAAAATCTCAAGCTGGGGCTGAGAATGGGACGTGACATGTCAAGTGCGAGGCAGTGATCACGTCCAGCAGGGAAAATCTAACCATCTCCCACTGGCATTCTATAGGGCTGCCGCCATCATCAAATTTCTTCATTGGAGAGGGGAAGGCCACCATTAATCAGATATTTAACAGGATCAGCCTCATGGTCTTTAGTACGGATCATTGTCTTAGGTAATCTACATTGAAAGACTCATCTTCCGATTTCCCAAAGCCATCCCATCACCTGCAAGTCAGTTAAACAGATAAAGCACGTGGACAGCACCACTGGCATAGGACAATCGCGAGTACCACCAGGCAGCAAACAAGCTGGTGTCCTCGTGCAATCACAACAACTTGGAGCTGAATTCCCTCAAAACTCTGGAGATGCATATCGGCTTCAGGAGAAATGCGTCTCTTCTCCACCCACTCATCAGTAGACACTGTTTCAACATTCAGATTCATGCATATCACTATTTCACAAGATAACTACATCACCATCATTAACAAAAAAACTTGGCAGAGGCTCTACTTCTTGCAACAGTTGGCTAAATTCCATCTTCCCCAGAACAAAGGTGCGAGATTTAAAAAGATACTGGGGCAGCACAGTAGCATAGTGGTTAGCACAACGTTCCAGATGCTGGGAGAGTCCACTACCAAAGGGCATGGTTTGAGAATAAGGGGTAGGTCATTTAGGACAGAGTTAAGGAAAAACTTCTTCTCCCAGAGAGTTGTGGGGGTCTGGAATGCACTGCCTCGGAAGGTAGTGGAGGCCAATTCTCTGGATGCTTTCAAGAAGGAGCTAGATAGATATCTTATGGATAGGGGAATCTAGAGATATGGGGACAAGGCAGGAACCGGGTATTGATAGTAGATGATCAGCCATGATCTCAAAATGGCGGTGCAGGTTTGAAGGGCCAAATGGTCTACTTCTGCACCTATTGTCTATTGTTTACAGTACAGGCGACCAGGGTTCAGTTCCAAAGATGCACCAGTTAATAGGTTAATTGGCCATTGTAAATTGTCCTTTGGGCTCGAAGAGCCAAAAGGGCCTGTTCTGCACAGTATCTAGATAAATAAATTGTGTGTGTGTGTGTGTGTGTGTGTGTGTGCGTGCGTGCGTGCGTGCGTGTGTGTGCGCGTGTGCGCAATTCTACACTGCCATGAGAGAGAGCATCCTCACATCAGCCATTTCTGCCTGGTTTGGTACAACGTGTTGTCGGAGCAGCAGAAAACTTTACTGGCTGCAGTTGACCATCACTGCAGGCCAAGCGGGGCTGTATGTGTCTGGGACAAGCAAGTGGGCAGAAAATCACTGCAGACACTACCCATTCAGCAAATTGCCTTTTCCAAAAGCTCCCCCTCTGGAAAGCACGATTGGGCTTTTAAAATAAAACCTTCAGGCCATCTTAAAAGTTCCTTCCCCCAGCAGTTAATCTGATCAACCATTCTTAAGACTCCCCCACCTCTCTCTGTTACCCCCATCACTGCATCGTAAACACTTTAAACCACTTTTTAAAATGCTGTTTACATTGTCAATACATGCAGATATTTACTTATGCACATTTTATTCAATATCCATACTTCTAACGTTAAATACATGAACGTTTAGATGGCAAATAACATTGGTCATTGAAGTCATGACTGGGACAGGATATTCTCCATAGGTGAGAATGTGTTCCTAAAAACACTGGATGAGCTTGAAAGCATTCGGGGCGAAGTGAATCACCAACCAGCACCTCATCAATGCACAGAGCGTCTGTGGAATGCACCTGTACAATTTGCCAAGGCTTCAGCAACACCACCAGCTACATCTGCAGCCCTAACAAATTGTGAGGAAGTATGCAGGGAGACATCGCTGCATACAAATCACCTCCTGAGATGCACAGTGAACCACATAGTATTGGAAACATCACCGTTTCGTTGCCATCACTAAGTCAAAACACTGAACCTAGCAGTTCAGTGGGCACCCCTTAACCACACAAAAAAAGTCAACTCATCATCACTACTATAGGAACAAGAAACAAAGGTTCGTGTTCTCGCAAGGCTCACGTGCCGGGAATGAGTTAAGAAATTGTTATTTGTGGGTATTCCAAGAACAGGACATGGTCAGCAGAGTTACCTCCTCTCCCCTGCAGCACCAGGGGGCCTGAAGCCCAACCTAACATTGTGTCGGAGGTCCACGCCAAGCCCCACCCCCGCAATGAATGAGCACAGCTCCAATCCAATGCACGGGTTCCTCTTCCAGTATACTACATTATGTCAGAGTCATTGCGCCTTACACCGCATAAGCAGCCCATGTTAGCCACCACGCACCCCGTCACACTCACCCTATGCACCAGCACATGGTTGGTGGCTTTTGCCATTTCCAGTGCTCATCTGGACAGTTCATAAACGCACCAGGATTAGCCCTGCTCACCAGGTGCTCGGGCAGTGCTTTCTAGATTTCAGCTACCTCTCGCGTGACTAAAGTTCCTCTGAATGTCTGCCCCCTCATCTTAACCCTATGCCTTTTGGTTATAGACAGCTCTGCAATAGAGAGAAGTCTCCTCACTGTCCATTCCTTACTCCACATCTTTGTATTCTTCAATCAGGATGTGGCCCACCCCAGTTGGGAGGACCACTTACGCAAGGCCTGGTATGACTTCACTATTAGTGTGAAGCTTTCTCATTTAAACAGGCAGCAAATTAGAGGGAAAGGCAACCCACCACATTTAACAGCTTTAATTAAAGTCCCTTACCATCTGTCTCCCTTGTGTGTGGTTCATCATACCTGCAAAAAACAGAAACTATTAACATGAGACTGACGGTTATCTCCTCTACAGCACCAATAGAATATTCCCTTCATGTGAATCAAAACCTGTTGAAAGGATGCATTAAACCATACTACATCCACTCCAGCTAACAATGAAGGTACAACTACTGGTCCTTAAAGGGAATGCTAGGCCATTGAATAGTTTGACAACCTTTTGAGTGTGAAATTCCAGCATTAAGGATCCCTAGATTAGCACTGCTACATGCCATGTCATATTCTCTCTGTACTGTTTCAATTACCTGTTGATAGATTGGAGTAGGTCATTCAATCCCTCAATTAGATTATGGCTGATCTACACCAATGTTCCCATAATTCAGCTGACAGTGCCACTTACACCGCGGACATTGACCACAACAGTTCTGGTCTTTCAGGGCAGAATTCCAGGTTTCCATCACTCACATGAGGTAAACTTTCTTCCAAGTTTCATCAGGATAGAACTAATCTACTAAACTCATAAAATCGCTAACAAGTTCAAGTTCATATTAGCAGTCCCAGTAAACTTAACGCTATCATCTCTTACTAATGCTGAGATTAATCTGTAGCTACACATAAAACACTGGAAGTAAACTCACGAGGGGAATAAATGTCAGTAATTGGACAGACCTTTCACAGCCACAGTTCAGCTAAATACATCAGAGGCAAGTCTATCACGCAGAGTGGTGCGTGTGTGGAATACACTGCCAGTGGTGGTGGTGGAAGTGATACAACAGGGTCTTTCAAGAGACTCTTAGATAGGTACATGGAGCTTAGAAAAATAGAGGGCTACGTGGTAGGAAAATTCTAGGCAGTTTCTAGAGTAGGCTACATGGTCGGCACAACATTGTGGGCTGAAGGGCCTGTAATGTGCTGTAGATTCCTATCTTCTATTTACTCTGCATCACAATTTTTTGGGTACTGATTTATGAATTCTGTTAGGGTGAATTTCTATTACACAGGGAGGCATCTGCAGGTGGGAGCTGTGCTGTGGGAAGTGGTGCGTGGGTCTCTGTGTGACTTGCAGTGTGTTGGTTCACTTGCAGAAACCTGTATCCAGCAAGTCAAACAGTTACATAGTGGGGGTATGTGAAGCGGTACCCAGACACAAAGGGCAAGACAGATTACCTACTGCAGAAAGGTGAAAGGAAAGTAGATCCAGAGCAGATGTTTCCAACTTTTTTTAATCCCATGGACCAATGTCATTAAGCAAGGGGTCCATGGACCCCACATTGGGAACCCTGATCTAGATAAATGGACGGGTTAGGAGATGCACAAGCACAAGGCACATTTATGCAAGGTATAGTCAGATGAATAGATATGAAGAAGAAAATGAGAAAGGGTAATAAATATAGTTATAGGGAATGAAAATGACAGAAACACACACAGAAGCATAATAAAGATCTAAAAAATAACAGCAAGTTGACATTGTTTTATTGCAGTTTAAACTTCTTACCCTTATAAGGCATCAGGAAGCGTTTCTTCATATTCCCTGGGAAAAGACAGATGAGAAACGATCAATGACTCAAATCATTAACAGAATGTTACCTACAAATTTAGGAGCCTGGATCTTGCAATAGTTAACCTTAGTGTCGCAGACTTTAGAAACAGGTTCATAACATTGCCAAGGGCAGCTTGTGGTAATGTTAGACGCAAAAGTCTCACGAAAACACACACATACCATTAATAATGTAGCACAGGCTGGTGTCAAGTGTGGTACAGTGGCAAAATGTGAAGCTTATCACAGTGAAAGTTAATTTCCTTGTTTGCATAGTTTCCGTACTACCAAATATCACTGATAGCCAAATGCAAGGATCAGGCCTGGTGAAGCAACTCAGGTTTCCTTGCTGCTCTTCTCCAGTTACACCTACCCTATCTCTCGTCTTTTTCCCAGCCTTTCACACTCCGGCCCCTAGCATGCCTCTGATTGGCAGCTGCAGCTTCAACAATCTGGACCCCAAGTTCGGCACTTGCCTCCACTGATCCTCTGGGCAAGAGGGTGGATCCTCCTATACAGATTTACAAGTAGTCTCCACCTGCCTTATGTACTGTGCATCCCCTACACATGAGCGACTGTGGGAGACGGCAGGGGACAGATTTGCCAGCTGCTGCGGGGCTGCAGGCTCTTTCTGCCAGGCCCCACACTCCAACTTGCAAACAGTTCCAGTTAATGAACAGCTTGAAGCCTGGGGAATACAACTGTAGACCATGATACATTGTTAAGGTAGGATAATTGGTGCTTTGCAAGAGAAACCTGCGAAAGGTGGCATTTCCATCCATCTACAAGGATATCTGCAGATGCTGGAAATTCAAGCAACACACACAAAATGCTGGTGGAACGCAGCAGGCCAGGCAGCATCTATAGGGAGAAGCAATGTCAACGTTTCGGGCCAAGACCCTTCATCAGGACTAACTGAAAGGAATGATAGTAAGAGATTTGAAAGGAGAGGGAGGGGAAAATGCAAAATGATAGGAGAAGACCGGAGGGGGTGGGGTGAAGCTGAGAGCTAGAAAGGTGATTGGTGAAAGTGATACAGAGCTGGAGAAGGGAAAGGATCATGGGACGGGAGGCCTAGGGAGAAAGAAAGGGGGAGGGGAGCACCAGAGGGAGATGGAGAACAGGCAGAGTGCTGGACAGAGAGAGGGAAAAAAAGGGGGGGAGGAAAAAAACTAAATAAATCAGGGATGGGGTAAGAAGGGGAGGAGGGGCATTAACAAAAGTTAGAGAAGTCAATGTTCATGCCATCAGGTTGGAGGCCACCCAGACAGAATATAAGGTGTTGTTCCTCCAACCTGAGTGTGGCTTCATCTTGACAGTAGAGGAGGCCATGGATAGACATATCAGAATGGGAATGGGACGTGGAATTAAAATGTGTGGCCACTGGGAGATCCTGCTTTCTCTGGTGGACCGAGCGTAGGTGTTCAGCGAAACAGTCACCCAGTCTGCGTTGGGTCTCACCAATATATAGAAAGCCGCACCGGGAGCACCAGACGCAATATACCACACCAGCCGACTCCACCAGCTGCGTTCCACCAGCATTTTGTGTGTATTTCTATTTATCTATTAGCTTTGTCCTTCTAGATGGTTTGTTAAGTATATTTGAGAGTCTCAACAAGGAAATGCAGTGCATTTTCCAGATGGTGATTGACACTGTCATGGCACCCCCGTTTAGTGGGGAGAATTGATGTCTTGAGTAGAGGCTGAGGTTCCAGTCAGACAGATTGGGTTGCTTTGTCTTGGATGAAGCTGAACCATTTGAATGCAGCTGAAAATGCACTCATCCTGCCAGGCGGGCGCGTTGCTAATTATTACAAAGGCAGAAGAAGCCCTTTTGGGCCACTGGATCTATGCCAGCTCCCAGCAGAGTAATCCCATTTCCACTCTATTTCCCTGCTGTTCTCTACCTTATTCTCTCTCATACACAACCACCAACTCAAACAGACATTTCAGAACAAAAAGACTCATTGTAAATGGATTTTAAAAGGCATCACACAGAGATCTATTGCAGTGAAGTGCAATTCAGTGTAATATTGGATGGAGCTTCTTGATTGGTTGCTGGAAATTTACATTCACACGCAATTCTAACATGAGAATAACATGAAAAACACAACAGAGTCCGAGAGAGGAAGCAAGTCCTTCAGCCCATTGGGTCTGTGCTGACCATCCACTCATCCTTCATTCTCCCCACACATCCATCACCCCCTCCCTCCCTCTGTCACTCACCTACACACGAGGGGCAGATTACAGTGGCCAGTTAGTCCACACAGCTTTGGGTTGTGGGAAAAAACCACTAGGCAGATGTCACAGGGAGGACATGCAAACTCCACACAGACAGCACCAGGGGTGAGGAGTGAATCTGGTTCACTGGAGTTGTAAGTAAGTTGCTCTGCTGACAATGCCACCATTTACAGACATTGGCAACTCCACACCCTGAATCTCCCAGGCCCATAGTTCCAGTTTATCCAGTGGGTCCAGTGAGGCCTTGTTCTGCACTGTTTTCACAAGTGCAGGTCTCATTTGACAATGTGGAAACTCTATCCTGCAGGGGTCTGCAGCTTGAGAGGAGTGGGGAAACGTATCCAACTCTACGAGTAGCCCTGACCGAACTTAACAAATACGTAGACACGCGTTTTCCAGAGTGACCAGAAACCAGACTGCCAGCTCTGAAACACTGACCATTGGTGTCGTTGTGCTGCTCGTAGCTTCGCTTGCCCAGGATAGTGGGAGAGCTGTGATTTAAGATGGGCATCATTTTGGCAGGCGTCACGTTGCTGATGTGCAGACTAGCCTGAGCACGCTCCTGTTTCGGGCATGGATGAGCTTCTGTGAACGAAGAAGGAGATTAATGTCAGGATATGAAGAACAAAACTCAATTCCTCCCCTTTGGAGCATTTGATATACCAATAACCCTATCAATTGTTTGGGCTACTTGTCCTCAATTTCAAAAGAAATTTCTGATTTCCGGAATAGTGCGCAACTCTCTGCATATTGACATATTCCTATGCCAACATTTTGTCCAGCCTTTTCGATTCACAAAATGTTTACCCACGAACACATCTTTTTATATCCTCTGCAATAGCTGTACATGACATGCATCATAACCTAAGGTTAATTAAAAGTGCTTCAGAACCAACAAAACTCCAAGAGGACCACAACCTCGTCATGGTGTGGCAGTTTGCGTGCCTTAACGACCCGGAGAACTATGCTGGCTGGAGTCAGGCTCTTGGCAGGGTCACTCATGTCAGAGGTCAAAGGGTAAAGGCCAGACTAAGAGTGGTCCACCAGTCTTCCAGGTTTGGGGGTTCAGCTCAGGCTTAACAACACTGACACGTAAAACATAATTGTTACAGAAACAGCAATGAAGAATCCTTCTACATCTGAGTGCGACGGTATTCCTGAGTCTCCACCCGGGATCTGCATGACTGATGGTTGTGAAAACTGAGGGGAAGCCACTGACATGATGAAGGAAGCCCTGAACACCACCGGAGATGGAGGACCGTCATTGCTGCCAGCAGCGTACTGGGTAGTAAGTACAACCGACGGAGTATTTGGGAAGTATCATCATTGTTGAAAGGCCACAGAGTTTATAGAGATCTGGTGCAAATCTGGCACCGTTTCCCAAAGCTCATTTTAATACAGTGCACCATAACTAAAGTTCATTCAGCCAGAGACTCATTCTACCGAGATGTAACACTGAGCATCATAGGAAGTCATTCCTGCCTGTGGCCATCAAACTTTACAACTCCTCCCTCAAAGTGTAAGACACCCTGAGTCAATAGGCTGGTCCTGGACTTATTTCCACTTGGCATAATTTACTTATTATTATTTAATTATTTATGGTTTTATATTGCTATATTTCTACACTATTCTTGGTTGGTGCGACTGTAACGAAACCCAATTTCCCTCAGGATCAATAAAGTATGTCTGTCTGTCTGTAAAGGCATTGTTCATAGGTGAACAAAACTGTGTCTGTCTGTCTGTTTCTGTGTCTGTCTGTCTGTGTCTCTGTGTGTGTGTGTGTGTGTCTGTGTGCACCTGTATATGTGTGTGTGTCTGTGTGTGTGTGAGCGTGCGTGCGTGCGTGCATGCATGTGGGCTCCAACATATTGAAGTAACAGCCAAGTCTGAACTACCACCCACAAACCCACAATCCCCAAACACATGCATCTTCCGAATGGAATCAACAGATGATGTTCTGGAATAGGAACCTCAGCCGATAAGGCAGTGGATTTCTAATGTTCCCAACAGATCCTAGCCATAGAGAGCAGCAACCTCAGCATTTTTAATGTTTGCTCTATTGCGTTTTGTTGCTTGCAGTAGCCTCTGTATATAACCAACCAGGTAACTTTTATTCCAGAATCATAATCAGGTTTATTATCACTGGCATATCTCCTGAAATTTGTTGTTATGTGACATATATTAAATGATAAATTAAATAAATAGTGCAAAAAAAGTACAGAGGCCGTGGTCATGGGTTCATTGTCCATTCAGAAATCTGATGGTGGAGGAGAAGCTGTTCCTGAATCGCTGAGTGTGTGCTTTCAGGCTTCTGACCTCCTTCCTGACAGTAACAACGAGAAGAGGGCATGTCCTGAGGGTTGGGAGTCCTTACGATGGGCGCCACCTTTTCCAGGCACCCCTCCTTAAAGATGTCCTGGATGCTGGGGAGGCTAGTGCCCCTGAGGGAGCTGACGGAGTTCATAACTCTCTGCAGCTTAATTCAATCCTGTGCAGTCCCCCCTCACCACCCCTATACTAGACGGTGATGAGGTCAATTAGAATGCTACACATGGTACCCCTGTAGAAATTTGCAAGTGTCTTTAGTGATACATCGATTCTCCTCAAACTCCTATTGAAATATAGCCACAATTATGCCTTTCCAACCACTTTGACATGTTGGGCCCAGGATAGATCCTCAGAGATGTGGATACCCGGGAACTTGAAACTGCTCACCCTTTCCACTTCTGATCCCTCGATGAGGACTCGTCTTACTCTCACTGAAGTCTTTAATTTAATTTTTAAACTTTTAAATGCATATTTATAGAGTCAGGGTTATACAACATGGAAGCAGGCTCTTCTGCCCATTGAGTTCATGCTGCCCATCAATCACCCACAATCCAATTCCATTTTCATCTCCTCATGTTGTCATTAATGCTAACCAGGATCAGGAACATCTACTGCCATCAGGTTCTTGAACCAACTTGCACAACCCTAATCCTACTTCAGCAGCATAACACTACCGATCACCTCTTGCTCTACGATGGACCCGTCGGTCTTTTCTTTTTATTTTACTGGTCTATAATTATTTATGTTCTGTCTGCCCACGATGCTGATGCAAGCACGTTTTTCCATTGTACCTGTACCTCAGTGTACTTGTGCACATCACTGTAAACTTGACTCAAGATGCTACAACTGTTTTGCCTGTTAGGGGCAATTTACAGTGGGAAATTACCCGGCCAGCCCATATGTCTTTGGGTAGTAGGAGGTAACCGAACTGAGGAAGGCCGCAGGAAGAACATGCCATGTGCAAACAGCACCAGGGATTGGGACTGACTTGCACGTGGGTGACAGGAGTTGTGAGGAAGTAACAGCGCAGTATACAGGAGTCAGAATTATCCCAAAAAAAACCACACAGACTTGGAAATGTGTGAACGTCATGAACTGTGAGGTGGTCCTGAGTGAACACAGCTCCCAGAAATAGATGTCTACACCTCAACACGCTCAGATGCAGAGGGAGGGAGGGGAAAGGCTATCAGAACATCTTGGTCTTGATCACCGCTGGCCAGCACAGGACTGAAAGCGCAGAGAGTAATGGGAATGCAAGTGTGGTGCATCCACGTGGGAAGATCAAAAACCTGTTGAAGAACAGCCAGAAGAGTGTCAGTGTCAGGCTGCCCAAAAGGGGAAAGGGAATGCCTCATTTAGAGGCGTTAGAATGATTCAGCACAGAAACAAACCATTCAGCCCACTACTTCCATGCTGATTCATTTATAACAATTTTTCACTAATCCCATTTTAGTCTGCACTTCCAGGCTCTAGTGCTCGTCTAAACCCTAGGGACAATTTACAACGGCCAATAACTCTGCCACCCCACTGGGAAGGCAGAGGCTGATATCTGCGAGTCCAGGGGAGGTTGGAAGCCTGACCTGTCCTGGTGTTGGAGGACTGTCTCTATGTGTGAGTGGGTGGGTGGGTGGGTGAGTGAGTGGCTGGCAGGGGGCAGGTGGGTGGGTGGCTGGGTGGCTGGCAGGGGGCGGGTGGGTGGGTGGGTGAGTGGGTGGCTGGCAGGGGGCGGGGGAAAGGGCTTGTTTTGTCACTTTGGTGCTGTTGCTCTGTTGAACAGTGTGGATTGGCACCAGAATGTGTGGTGACATGTGCCAAGCCCTGCAGTGCCAACAACCAGCACAGCCTCAGCTTCTGCGAGCTGTTGGCACAAATGACACACTTCACTCTATGTTTCAATGTACATATGATAAACAAATGAATCTGAATCTGCTGCAAACAGAACAAGAAGTGTAATGTGAAGGCTGCCTACTTGGTGCCAGTGAGGGGCTTCCCACACTCGCTCAAAAGGAGGCACTAAGTGAGCTCAGTGGGACAGGCAGCGTCCGTGGAGGGAAATGGGCAGCTAACGCTTCGGTCTGACATCTCAAATCTCTCCACCTCTGGCTTCAAAGGATAATGGGGAGGGAGGAAACGTGGAGACCAACAGTCCAGGAAAGAATAGAGGGGGGATTATTTTTAGAAAGCAAATTGGAAAAATTTATTTATTAAGATACAGCATGGAGTAGGCCCTTCTGCCCTTCAAGGGCCAGCGATCCCCCAATTTAACCCTTGTCTAATTTACAGTGACCAATCAGCCTACCAGCCAGAACACCTTTGGACTGTGGGAGGAAACCAGAGCACCCAGGGGAAACCCACATGATCATGGGGAGAACATACAAACTCCTCACAGGAATCGAACCCGGGTCGCCGGCACCGTAAAGCATTGTGCTAACCACTATGTTACCGTGCCACCCCTGGTAAAGAGGACTTCAGTGTTATAATCTCAGCATTATTATCCGAGTCACATACATATTGGCAGAGTGGGAACAACTGCTGCGGCGACAGGGCTGGTGAGTGGTGCTCCTTTCTCCAGGAGACTTGCACCAGCACCAGGAATGCTGGAACCCACACCACCCGGAGAGGGATAAGGTCAGGAATCTCAGGGAAAGGACAACACAAGGACTTGAAACCAGCCAACAGGGACGCTAGAAAGGCCTGGGCAGACACTACTTTGGTAGGTTTTCATAAGGCACTTTATAAAGACTCCCAGGAAGGGGAGGGAGGAGGCATTTGCTAGATATGGCGCTGTAAGCAAATTATTGATCAACTGAGTAGATAGGATCAGAAAGACTGGCCTCAAATCAACGTATGTCGACTAGTAGGGTTGCTCAGGGATTGAGCTGGGGTCTCGTCTATTCACTGTATTTATCAATAACTTATGATAGGATAGACAGTCATGTTTACAAATTTGTGGATGATATACAGGATTATAAGCAGTGTGCAGAGGGACACCAAGTTACAGAAAGTATTAATAGATTATGCAAAAGGATAAATCTGTCAGTGGATTTAACATTGGGAAATCAGGTTATCTACTCTGAACACAAGAAAATAGGAGCAGGAGTAGGAGTAGGCCATTCAGCCCCTCAAACCTGACCACCCATTCAATATGATCATGGCACATACCCATAAGTCACTCTAACTGTCAAATATTTATCTACAGTAGTACAGTACTGTGTTCGTCAATGTGGAGTGGAGAGCACGTTTGTCAATCTGGTGGGAGCAAAGGATGTTGGGATTGGTGAGGGTGGGGCACCGTGGGAGGTGTGGGACAGGTGACAGAGAAAGAGTGCCAGGGGTAGGGGGTGGCATGGCAGCAGATACACCCAACCCTGAGACACCAGGCAAGGGCATTTGATTCCAAACAATTGATTTATTGATCATTACACAGTTTCCCCAGTGCTTCCCGATCCCACCCCTCTCCCTTCCCCTTTTCCCAACCACGATTCCCCTCTCCCTGCTCCCTTCCCACTCTCAGTCCACAATAGAGACCCCGATCAGGATCAGGAATATCATCACTCGCATGTCATGAATTTGGGGGGGGGGGGGGTTGTGGCTTTGTAGCAGCAATACAGTGCTGTACAAAAGTCTGGAATTTGTTACCACAGGCAGCTGTGGAGGCCAGGTTGTTGGGTGTATTTAAGGCAGAGCTTGATGGGTTCTTGATTGGAAACAGCATCAAAGGTTACAGGGAGAAGGCCGGGGAGTGGGGCTGAGGAGGGGGAAAATACGATCAGCCATGATTGAAGGCGGAGCAACTGATGGGCCAAACGGCCTATTTTCCTCCTATGTCTTATGGTCCTATGATAAAAAGAATAGAGATAAAATCAAACAAGATCTGTTGGATGAAAGGTTTGAAAGGCTAACAGACTCTGCTCTGTTATTACTTTTCCCGAGATGTCCCTCTCGTCATCCGTCACCTGACAACCATGTTCCCATCTGACAGTAAATGGGTCAACAGTCCTTTGGGATGAATCTTCTAGACTGAATGAGTGTGTGCAGTGTTGCTATCCAATCACACACAATGATGGTCATTCATCACCATGCCAACAGTGTACATAAAAGCACACATCTCACAAATGGAAGACACTTGGTGGACAAAGCAGAAGGCTTGCATTTTGCTAAATATTTTTGAAATGTATTTACTGCTGTAACCGTGGAAATCAGACCCACAGGCAGCAATGTGGTAACGATCACATAATCAGGCTTTAAGATGTCGATGGAACACAGTACAGGGCGGTTGCACTTACCAAAACTGTATCATGATTTTCTGTAACACACATTGGGCTGACACTTACCTAAGTATTGCACAATTGTTTCCAAGGGTTTTCTAACAGCACGCTTCAGCCCCATGGCTCGATTTTCAGCTTCTGGTAATCGCAATGTACCTGGTGCATGAAAATTAACAGGTTATTTTTGGAAACTTAAGTCCTCTAGCATAATCTGTAATTGTCTCCTTCCTATTTCTGAAGAGCAGGGAGAAATTAGATGCTGTCCAGAGATGAAATTTGGGCCAGGTCAATGGAATGGAAGTCTCCTCCTCTCGCTGGTTGTAAGTCCTTTACAAATTCAAATAGACTCCAGAGCTCCTATTATGGGGGGCAAGCTAATGCAATAACTCTCATCTCTTTCTTATGGAAAGCCAAAACTGTAAAGCTCAACTTTCACAGACTGCACAACACATGCAGGCACAATTCTGATATTTTAAATTTATTCTTAGTTCATTGTTTTAACTTATTTTTACAAACAAAATTAAATATTTAAAAGAATTCTTTACAGTCATCTTTATAGATTTTACTATCCAAAAGTGGTGGTGGTGGCATCCGTCAGTCTCGAGAGACCATGGATCTGCGCCTGGAGTTTCCAGGGCGCAGGCCTGGGCAGGGTTGTATGGGAGACCGGCAGTTGCCCAAGCTGCAGGCCTTCCCCTCTCCACGCCACCGATGTTGTCCAAGGGAAGGGCACTAGGACCCATGCAGCTTGGTACCGGTGACGTCGCAGAGCAGTGTGTTGTTAAGTGCCTTGCTCAAGGACACAAACACGCTGCCTCAGCTGAGGCTCGAACCAGTGACCTTCAGGTTACTAGTCTGATGCCTTGCCCACTAGGCCACGCGCCAACACTTGCATAGGTACGTGGATAGGAAAGGTTTGAAGAGATATGGGACAAACCCAGGCAAACGATCACAGCCTCGACCACGTCCTCTGGAAGCTCACTCTGTGTACGGTCTACCCTCTGGGTGAAAAAAGGTTCTCACTCAGGTGCCTATTTAAATCTCTCCCTTCTCACCTTAAGCCAGTGTCCTCTAGTTCTTGCTTCCACAACCCTACTCTTTGTAAGTAAACATTTGACTGAACATATCAACAACATTAACACTACTACTCATTGGCATCCTGTTGCCAAACTTTCTTTTGGCATACAAAGTGGCCATTCTTCCTGTTGAGAAATTGCTGCCTCTCAGAATGATTTCATTCTGCTGCTACCTACCCTCTCAAATGCCCATCAGCTCCTACTTGATTCTCCAATCAACTACTGTAACTGCATTAGGATGGATTTACAGTGGGCCTGGCCATTTAAAAAAAAATTCGAGATGTAGCACAGTAGCAGGGCTTTCCTGCCCAATGACCCCACGGTGTCCGTGTGACCAATTAACCTACTAACCAGTATATCTTTGCAATGTGGGAGGGAGCCAGAGCACCCAGAGGAAGCCCCACACGATCATGGGGAGAATATACAAACTCCTTACAGACACCGGCGGGAATTGAACCGGGGGTCACCGGCACTGTAAAGATTTACACTAACTGCTACACTACCGTGTCACTTCACTGACCAGCATGCCTTCAGGATGAGGGGAGAAACTCCAAACCAACAGCACCAGAGGTCAGAATCAAAGCCAGGTGAGGCAGCAATGCTACGCTGCCTTCCTAACTTCCGTATCTCTTCAGTTTCCGTGGTGCTGGGACTCAGGTGTGGTGCTTGGCAGAAGACTCAAAACCGAGACAGTCGTCTTCAGTTGGTCAGAGATGAGAGTGTTTTGAAAGTAGACTGGAGCTGGTGTGAGGGGGTGTTCAACAAGAGAGTTAGATATGATTTGGTTTTTCCTCCACATCCCTGGGAAGCCAGTCTCACAGAAATCCGCCAGTCACCAGCCTAAACTCTGGGACCTATTTTTAAAAACAGCCTACAAAATCTTGTTACTGCAAGATGAATGTCCAAGCACAGCGGACATGGAGAACAGGGACCCAACGCCTAGAGCGTATGCAAATTAGCTGGTAAAAGTGGAGAGAGATTAGAGGGCTGATCCAGGGACCATAAAGGCACTTCCAAGTGAGGAACTTGACATGCAGCTCGGCCAAACTTGCCTGTTGCGGTCTGTGCTCTCAAAGTGGCCTCCTCTACATTGGTGAGATCAAAGGTAGACTAGGGAACTGCTTTACCAAGCACCTGTACACTGTAAACATGGCCTTCCGGTGGTCAGCTACTTTCATTACCCTCTCCATTGCCATAGTGACCTGCCTGCCCAAGGACTCCTTCACTGCCAGATACAAACTAGAGAAACAGCACCTCATATTCCGCCTGGGTAGCCTGCAACCTAACAGCACGAACATTAATTTCAAGCAATTTGCTCCCCCTCTACTCCTTTTCTCTCTCCTCCCGGTCCACCCAGTTCATCCTCCATATACACAGACAACGCGCGCTCCCCCCCCCCCCCCCCACCAATCCCTTGCTCCGCCTTCACTTGCCTATCACCCACACCGGGGTCCCCTCCTCCAAGTGCTCACCCCACCTCCCTCATTTGATTCCATGTTCTGCCTCAAATCTTCTATCATAGTCAATGCTCTGCATTCTTTTGTCAATACTCAGCCTCTGCTGCTATTTCCACTCTTCCGTCCTCCATCTGCTGGTCACCTCCTCACCTGGGACCACCAAACTGCTCGTCGGCATTTTCCCCTCCCCTTGCTGCCACTTTTTCATTCTGGCCATCTCCCACCTACTCGCTCATCGGCCGTCCATTTCTCTCTACACATGCTGCCTGAACCACTTGACTTCCTCCAGTAGCTTGGTTTTTGTGTCAGAAAGTAGAGCAAATGACCAGCATCATTCAAAGAAGGAACGCGTCGAGATTTACAACAAAATCACTGCCTTCACAGGGCGAACACAGTCATTGATAAGTGGAGAGCGAGGATGCAAAAAATGAAGTGAACTTAGCTCATTTCTGCTGTGGTATTGCCCAAGGACTGAACGTTTGCCAGGGCACCGGGAGAATAAAGGGCAGATCAGCTCTGGAGAGTGACCCAGTGTGTGTACGCGTGTGAGACTAAGGCCAAGAACAAGTGGGTCAAAGGGTTGGAGAACCAGCTCATGTGGAAGTCAGGCATGTCGTCCTCATCAGTGAAACAAGGTCATGCCTGGAGAACTTCCTCACAAGGCTTAAAGCTGTCCACGTGTCACTGGGGTACTCACACTCTGCCTTGATGGCGGCACTGTTAATCGGCACGTACGGATGTCTGGCTGCCTGCTGCAGAATGTCCTGACACAAGCGCCGGGCTATTCTTGTCAGCTTGGTCGTACACAGGTAAAAAGCCTGTCGTGTCTTCACGGCAAACTTGGGCCTGGTGCTATTCCTCATCGGCGTGCCGTGGGCACTCTGGAGAGACAACACATCACAGTGACTGTCAAAATTCAGCCCAAAAAAAAATACAAACCTGGGGGCTGAAACAGGCAACCTAGCAGCAGAGGCGTGCCCAGGAAAGGCCTGTGCTGCAGACTGACACATCTCCTGCTGGCTGCTCCTTCTCAGAAGGAGGTGGAGAATACAGGAGAAAAACCATCGTCAGTGCTTTGCAGACGACTACCAATCCATAGCAAAGGATGATGAATGCCTCTATTTGCTTGGTACATCTCTTTAGTCACACAGGCCAACGGGCAGACATTTTGTCTATGGCCAGACCACAAACATATCTGAGGTGGACCATAGTTTCATTGTTTGGCTTAATATTTGGTCACAATGCTGAGAAACCTATTTTTACTAGGTGACATTGAAGGGATAAAACCGAAACTTAAATTGAACAAATATCAGAAAGAATTTATAAAAATTGCATTGGCAGTAGCCAAAAAGGCTATCACAGTTACTTAGAAATCGGATTCATACTTAAGTATGGATCGTTGGAATAATGAAATTTTTAGCTGTATTCCACTTGAAAAAATTACTTATAATTTAAGGAATAAATATGACACATTTCTGAGTATTTGGCGTCCTTATTTACAAAAGATAGGATTGTATATATAGGTGCTCTGATGATAAAGTTATTGGTCCTCTGGGGAAAGAAACAAACACATATATTAAAGTTATTTTGAATTCCATGGAGCATCTGGGGATCTTCCCATATCCAGGCAGTTTTTCTTTCTTTTTTCTTTTTTTTCCTCTGTTTTTTTACAGGTAGGGATACGTTATGGGGGAAGAGGTTAAGGGGAGGGGGGGGGGAGGGCTGATACTATTCTATCCTATTCTATGTAACCAATTGGAAAATTCAATAAAAAAAAATTTTAAATTTAAAAACCAATGCTGAGAACCCCCCCCAATTTTCTTTCATTATTGTTATGGACCTTCCAACATCCACCCTGGAAGGGGGGAAAGCACGGCAGGCAACTCATGCACGATGCGATCACACAACCGCCTTGGAGTGGACCGTGGCAACAGAATGCTGTCAGAATGTAGGTGTTGTCTAGGACTACCCTGCTCCTCATTACAATGGTTCCCTGGGATCTCCGATGCCCAGCTGGCAGCAGGTGGGGCCTCAGTTTAAAGCTGGCATCTTTGCCACAGCTTACACCGGAGCACCAGCTCCTGCTTTGTTCTCAACCTTCTGGAGTGAGGAGTCAGGGTGTAGAGCCCGGCAAACTAAGCCAGAGCTCTTACTGTCAACGTAACAGCAGCAAAATGCACGTTCTGGGAACTGGGAGGAATGGATATTGCTTTGTGATGCGGATGGGTGTGCATGTGTCCTGCATAGCCTGGGACTATAAAGAGAGGCTTAACCGTGAGGAAATTTGACTACGATTGTTCGCACTATGTGCACGATAAATGGTGGATCACTTTCTACTTTCAAACTGCAGTTTCACTGACTTCACTGTGGGTGTATCTAGGCCTCAGGGACTGCAGTTTCACTGACTTCAATGCGGGTGTACCTAGGCCTCAGGGACTGCAGTTTCACTGACTTCAATGCGGGTGTATCTAGGCCTCAGGGACTGCAGTTTCACTGACTTCAATGCGGGTGTACCTAGGCCTCAGGGACTGCAGTTTCACTGACTTCAATGCGGGTGAACCTAGGCCTCAGGGACTGCAGTTTCACTGACTTCAATGCGGGTGTACCTAGGCCTCAGGGACTGCAGTTTCACTGACTTCAATGCGGGTGTACCTAGGCCTCAGGGACTGCAGTTTCACTGACTTCACTGTGGGTGTACCTAGGCCTCAGGGACTGCAGTTTCACTGACTTCACTGTGGGTGTATCTAGGCCTCAGGGACTGCAGTTTCACTGACTTCAATGCGGGTGTACCTAGGCCTCAGGGACTGCAGTTTCACTGACTTCAATGCAGGCGTACCTAGGCCTCAGGGACTGCAGTTTCACTGACTTCACTGTGGGTGTACCTAGGCCTCAGGGACTGCAGTTTCACTGACTTCAATGCAGGCGTACCTAGGCCTCAGGGACTGCAGTTTCACTGACTTCACTGTGGGTGTACCTAGGCCTCAGGGACTGCAGTTTCACTGACTTCACTGTGGGCATACCTAGGCCTCAGGGACTGCAGTTTCACTGACTTCAATGCGGGTGTACCTAGGCCTCAGGGACTGCAGTTTCACTGACTTCAATGCGGGTGTACCTAGGCCTCAGGGACTGCAGTTTCACTGACTTCACTGTGGGTGTACCTAGGCCTCAGGGACTGCAGTTTCACTGACTTCACTGTGGGCGTACCTAGGCCTCAGGGACTGCAGTTTCACTGACTTCAATGCGGGTGTATCTAGGCCTCAGGGACTGCAGTTTCACTGACTTCAATGCGGGTGTATCTAGGCCTCAGGGACTGCAGTTTCACTGACTTCACTGTGGGCGTACCTAGGCCTCAGGGACTGCAGTTTCACTGACTTCACTGTGGGCGTACCTAGGCCTCAGGGACTGCAGTTTCACTGACTTCACTGTGGGCGTACCTAGGCCTCAGGGACTGCAGTTTCACTGACTTCAATGCGGGTGTACCTAGGCCTCAGGGACTGCAGTTTCACTGACTTCAATGCGGGTGTACCTAGGCCTCAGGGACTGCAGTTTCACTGACTTCAATGCGGGTGTATCTAGGCCTCAGGGAATGCAGTTTCACTGACTTCACTGTGGGCGTACCTAGGCCTCAGGGACTACAGTTTCACTGACTTCAACGCGGGTGTACCTAGGCCTCAGGGACTGCAGTTTCACTGACTTCAATGCGGGTGTACCTAGGCCTCAGGGACTGCAGTTTCACTGACTTCAACGCGGGTGTACCTAGGCCTCAGGGACTGCAGTTTCACTGACTTCACTGTGGGTGTACCTAGGCCTCAGGGACTGCAGTTTCACTGACTTCACTGTGGGTGTACCTAGGCCTCAGGGAATGCAGTTTCACTGACTTCACTGTGGGCATACACCTAGGCCTCAGGGAATGCAGTTTCACTGACTTCAATGTGGGTGTACCTAGGCCTCAGGGACTACAGTTTCACTGACTTCACTGTGGGTGTACCTTGGCCTCAGGGACTGCAGTTTCACTGACTTCAACGCGGGTGTACCTAGGCCTCAGGGAATGCAGTTTCACTGACTTCACTGTGGGCGTACCTAGGCCTCAGGGACTACAGTTTCACTGACTTCAACGCGGGTGTACCTAGGCCTCAGGGAATGCAGTTTCACTGACTTCACTGTGGGCGTACCTAGGCCTCAGGGACTACAGTTTCACTGACTTCACTGTGGGTGTACCTAGGCCTCAGGGACTGCAGTTTCACTGACTTCAATGCGGGTGTACCTAGGCCTCAGGGACTGCAGTTTCACTGACTTCACTGTGGGTGTACCTAGGCCTCAGGGACTGCAGTTTCACTGACTTCAACGCGGGTGTACCTAGGCCTCAGGGACTGCAATTTCACTGACTTCACTGTGGGTGTACCTAGGCCTCAGGGACTGCAGTTTCACTGACTTCAATGCGGGTGTACCTAGGCCTCAGGGACTGCAGTTTCACTGACTTCACTGTGGGTGTACCTAGGCCTCAGGGACTGCAGTTTCACTGACTTCAATGTGGGTGTACCTAGGCCTCAGGGACTGCAGTTTCACTGACTTCACTGTGGGCGTACCTAGGCTTCAGGGACTGCAGTTTCACTGACTTCAATGTGGGTGTACCTAGGCCTCAGGGACTGCAGTTTCACTGACTTCAATGTGGGTGTACCTAGGCCTCAGGGACTGCAGTTTCACTGACTTCAATGTGGGTGTACCTAGGCCTCAGGGACTGCAGTTTCACTGACTTCAATGCGGGTGTATCTAGGCCTCAGGGACTGCAGTTTCACTGACTTCAATGCGGGTGTACCTAGGCCTCAGGGACTGCAGTTTCACTGACTTCAATGCGGGTGTATCTAGGCCTCAGGGACTGCAGTTTCACTGACTTCAATGCGGGTGTATCTAGGCCTCAGGGACTGCAGTTTCACTGACTTCAATGCGGGTGTACCTAGGCCTCAGGGACTGCAGTTTCACTGACTTCAATGCGGGTGTATCTAGGCCTCAGGGACTGCAGTTTCACTGACTTCAATGCGGGTGTACCTAGGCCTCAGGGACTGCAGTTTCACTGACTTCAATGCGGGTGTACCTAGGCCTCAGGGACTGCAGTTTCACTGACTTCACTGTGGGTGTACCTAGGCCTCAGGGACTGCAGTTTCACTGACTTCACTGTGGGCGTACCTAGGCCTCAGGGACTACAGTTTCACTGACTTCAATGCGGGTGTATCTAGGCCTCAGGGACTGCAGTTTCACTGACTTCAATGCGGGTGTATCTAGGCCTCAGGGACTGCAGTTTCACTGACTTCAATGCGGGTGTACCTAGGCCTCAGGGACTGCAGTTTCACTGACTTCACTGTGGGTGTACCTAGGCCTCAGGGACTGCAGTTTCACTGACTTCACTGTGGGTGTACCTAGGCCTCAGGGACTGCAGTTTCACTGACTTCAATGCGGGTGTACCTAGGCCTCAGGGACTGCAGTTTCACTGACTTCAATGCGGGTGTACCTAGGCCTCAGGGACTGCAGTTTCACTGACTTCATTGTGGGTGTACCCAGGCCTCAGGGACTGCAGTTTCACTGACTTCACTGTGGGTGTACCTAGGCCTCAGGGACTGCAGTTTCACTGACTTCAATGTGGGTGTACCTAGGCCTCAGGGACTGCAGTTTCACTGACTTCACTGTGGGTGTACCTAGGCCTCAGGGACTGCAGTTTCACTGACTTCAATGCGGGTGTAGCTAGGCCTCAGAGACTGCAGTTTAACTGACTTCAATGCAGGCGTACCTAGGCCTCAGGGACTGCAGTTTCACTGACTTCATTGCGGGTGTATCTAGGCCTCAGGGACTGCAGTTTCACTGACTTCACTGTGGGCGTACCTAGGCCTCAGGGACTGCAGTTTCACTGACTTCAATGCGGGCGTATCTAGGCCTCAGGGACTGCAGTTTCACTGACTTCACTGTGGGCGTACCTAGGCCTCAGGGACTGCAGTTTCACTGACTTCAATGCGGGCGTACCTAGGCCTCAGGGACTACAGTTTCACTGACTTCAATGCGGGTGTACCTAGGCCTCAGGGACTGCAGTTTCACTGACTTCACTGTGGGTGTACCTAGGCCTCAGGGACTGCAGTTTCACTGACTTCAATGCGGGTGTACCTAGGCCTCAGGGACTGCAGTTTCACTGACTTCACTGTGGGTGTACCTAGGCCTCAGGGACTGCAGTTTCACTGACTTCAATGCGGGTGTACCTAGGCCTCAGGGACTGCAGTTTCACTGACTTCACTGTGGGTGTACCTAGGCCTCAGGGACTGCAGTTTCACTGACTTCAATGCGGGTGTACCTAGGCCTCAGGGACTGCAGTTTCACTGACTTCAATGCGGGTGTACCTAGGCCTCAGGGACTGCAGTTTCACTGACTTCAATGCGGGTGTACCTTGGCCTCAGGGACTGCAGTTTCACTGACTTCAATGCGGGTGTACCTAGGCCTCAGGGACTGCAGTTTCACTGACTTCAATGTGGGTGTACCTAGGCCTCAGGGACTGCAGTTTCACTGACTTCAATGCGGGTGTATCTAGGCCTCAGGGACTGCAGTTTCACTGACTTCAATGTGGGTGTACCTAGGCCTCTGGGAATGCAGTTTCACTGACTTCACTGTGGGCGTACCTAGGCCTCAGGGACTGCAGTTTCACTGACTTCAATGCGGGTGTATCTAGGCCTCAGGGACTGCAGTTTCACTGACTTCACTGTGGGTGTACCTAGGCCTCAGGGACTGCAGTTTCACTGACTTCACTGTGGGTGTACCTAGGCCTCAGGGACTGCAGTTTCACTGACTTCACTGTGGGCGTACCTAGGCCTCAGGGACTGCAGTTTCACTGACTTCAATGTGGGTGTACCTAGGCCTCAGGGAATGCAGTTTCACTGAATTCACTGTGGGCGTACCTAGGCCTCAGGGACTACAGTTTCACTGACTTCACTGTAGGTGTACCTAGGCCTCAGGGACTGCAGTTTCACTGACTTCAATGTGGGTGTACCTAGGCCTCAGGGAATGCAGTTTCACTGACTTCACTGTGGGCGTACCTAGGCCTCAGGGACTGCAGTTTCACTGACTTCAATGCGGGTGTATCTAGGCCTCAGGGACTGCAGTTTCACTGACTTCACTGTGGGTGTACCTAGGCCTCAGGGACTGCAGTTTCACTGACTTCACTGTGGGTGTACCTAGGCCTCAGGGACTGCAGTTTCACTGACTTCACTGTGGGCGTACCTAGGCCTCAGGGACTGCAGTTTCACTGACTTCAATGTGGGTGTACCTAGGCCTCAGGGAATGCAGTTTCACTGAATTCACTGTGGGCGTACCTAGGCCTCAGGGACTACAGTTTCACTGACTTCAACGCGGGTGTACCTAGGCCTCAGGGACTGCAGTTTCACTGACTTCAATGCGGGTGTACCTAGGCCTCAGGGACTGCAGTTTCACTGACTTCAATGCGGGTGTACCTAGGCCTCAGGGACTGCAGTTTCACTGACTTCAATGCGGGTGTACCTAGGCCTCAGGGACTGCAGTTTCATTGACTTCAATGCGGGTGTATCTAGGCCTCCGGGACTGCAGTTTCACTGACTTCACTGTGGGTGTACCTAGGCCTCAGGGACTGCAGTTTCACTGACTTCAATGCGGGTGTACCTAGGCCTCAGGGACTGCAGTTTCACTGACTTCACTGTGGGTGTACCTAGGCCTCAGGGACTGCAGTTTCACTGACTTCAATGCGGGTGTACCTAGGCCTCAGGGACTGCAGTTTCACTGACTTCAATGCGGGTGTACCTAGGCCTCAGGGACTGCAGTTTCACTGACTTCAATGCGGGTGTACCTAGGCCTCAGGGACTGCAGTTTCACTGACTTCACTGTGGGTGTACCTAGGCCTCAGGGACTGCAGTTTCACTGACTTCAATGCGGGTGTACCTAGGCCTCAGGGACTGCAGTTTCACTGACTTCAATGTGGGTGTACCTAGGCCTCAGGGACTGCAGTTTCACTGACTTCACTGTGGGTGTACCTAGGCCTCAGGGACTGCAGTTTCACTGACTTCAATGCGGGTGTATCTAGGCCTCCGGGACTGCAGCGGTTCAAGAAGGCAGCCCATCACCACCTTCTCAAGGGCAACTAGGGATGGGCAATAAATGCCGGTTTAGCTGGCGACGCCCACATCCCGCAAATGAATACATCTTTTAAAAAAGCAACCTAATTCTGGAAGAGGCGACACAATCTTTTCCCCAGGGTAGAGGGCAAGATTGAAAAGGAACCCGAGGGACAAGGTTTTCTCACAGAGAGTGGTGGGTAATATGGAAGGAGCTGTCTGTTGGAGGAGGTGAGTACAATTACAATGTTTAAGAGATATTCAGTGTATGTACATCTATAGGAAAGATTCTGTGGGACATGGGCCAAATGCAGTCAAATGGAACAAGCTAAGGAATCCACCTGGATCAGCATCAACTAACTGGGCCAAAGGGCCTGTCTTCATGGTGTAATACTCTACGACTCTAATACTGACCATTTAGTATAGGGGACTAGCAGGAACCACCACGTTACTACACAATGTCTGATTCTCTGGAACTTAGCAGTGCACCAGGTACCACAGTGGTGCTCTCCACAAGTGGGCTCTCAGCTCACCAGCTTCACAGAGCTGCTCTTCAGTGCGGCAAACCAAAATCATGAGCTGTGTTTATTACAGACTTGCTTGAAGTCAAAGTGGCTGAGGAAGCACCGTGTAAAGGGCCGGTTTCTGATGCTGGCAAGGTGTCAGCAGGAGCTGCTGGGCGAGCTCTGGATTCCGTGTGCCTGTGGCCATCATCTGGGTTCAGGTGCCAGTACACCTAGTTCGAGGAACCAGAGCCCGCCCGTGGCTCTGGGGAGTCAGCCTCCTTGGGGGAATGAGTGGGAGAGCAGGCAAGGGAAGCAAAGGGGGCAAATTGGTCCAGTGTCCCCATCCCCCACCCCATCTGGCAGTTACCAGATTATTCCGGTGAGGTCCCGGCCTCTCTCCGTCCAGTCGGGTGGGCGTTTTCAGTCCACCGTACTTCTTCCAATAGGTCCAGCAGGCTACGCAGAGACGGCACTGCATGTTGGGGGGTCCCCAGGAATACCACTGGTATGACTGTGTGGCTGGGGAAACAATAACAAAAAGATTTGAGTTAATTCCAGTTTCCCACCTCCTCCCCTCTCCCTCCCAGGCTCACATCGCCTCAACAGTGGCTGATCGAGCGACAGGGCCTTGCCACATTCAGGAGCGATCTCTTCTGCTGCTCTCTCCAGATGCTTCCTTTCCTGCTGAATACCGGCAGCATTTTCCATTTCTATGACCAAAATGGGCACTTTCTGGTGGTTTCCACGCACCGCGAGGTTTGCTGTACTAAAGGAGACAGTGAGGTATCACGCCACTTATCAGCATGGTTTACTCTGATTGTAACCAGCCAGCTGGTTTGAGCAATCATTGTAATGCAACTCCCTTGTGGAGCTGTGTTGTTAACTGAAGGGTGAGGACATCATCTTGGTACAATGACCATCTTCAAAGAAAATGCCCTCAACACACAGGAGCAAGTGTCTTTTAACACCACTACGTGGCTGAGGAGCTGGTGCAGGGGGAAGGATTTCATGCTCTTGGATTATTGGGACCTCACACAAAATGCTGGAGGAACTCAGCAGGCCAGGCAGCATCGATGGAAAAGAGTAGACAGTTGACGTTTCGGGCCGAGACCCTTCACCAGGATGTAAATGGAAGGGGGAAGCTGCCAGAGTGAAAAATGGGGGGAGGAGAAAGAGGCCATCCGGAAGATGATGGGTGGAAAAGGTCAAAGGCAGGAGAAAGAATCTGATAGGACAGGAGAGCGGACAATAGGAGAAAGGGAAGGAGGAGGGGGGCCAGGGAGAAGTAATAGACAGGTGAGAATAAGTAAAAGGTTAGAGTGGGCATTACAGTGGGGGGGGGGGGTTAATTTTGTTCACTGAAAGTAGAAATGGATATTCATACCATCAGGGTACACAGAAGAAGCTCATTGCTCCATCGGACCTGATCCAAGGAATACTCACTGAAGCAGCTCTCGCATGCTCGCCCAGGTCCCAGCACTGCTACTGTCCCATTTGGCGCCAGCACACCGCCTCCATTCATCGCTCCCGCCTTTGCATTCGTCCCATTGATCTGGTTTGGGTTTGGTTTATTACTAAAGAGTGAAACGGGGGAGAGGACGATAAAAGACATTAGGGTGATAATTTCCCCCATTAATCACGCTTTCAGTAAACAACCACAGTTGGTTTTATGGTCAGCATTTGTATAATTCAATTATCCTCCATTCACCACACTTCGCTAATGAAATAACCCTGCAGTTATAACCATATAACAATCACAGCACGGAAACAGGCCATTCCGGCCCTCCTAGTCCGTGCCTAGTCAGTTATCATGGATTCTTGCTGTAGATTTATTCCAAGTCCCATTTGCTTGTTATTCTTGGAGAACCAGTTTAATTAGGATTAAAACTCCAATCCTGACATTGGATCGTAGACCTCCACCATTAACTTCCCCACTTTCCATAGATGCTGCCTGACTTGCTGAGTTTCTCCAGTACTTTCTATATATGTTTCAGGTTTCCAGCGTCTGTAGGTTGATTTCATTAAATGCAACAACAAATTCTTACACATTATCAGTTCTGTGCAGTCATGAACTATTCATGACAGTTGTAAACTAGAGAGTACAGAAGGATGAACAATGGACTTGTTTGACATGGTAAAATATCCATATCATGTTATCAAAGGCAAACAAAATGTATTCATTTTGCAGATACATTCTTCCCATAACATGCCTCGCTATGCAAATAGTGAGTAGGGATAGCACAGTGGTGAAGCTAATTGTGCTCCAGTGACCCGTGGAAATGTACATGTGGTGTTTGCACATTCTCCCTGTGAAGGGTGGGTTTCCTCCCACATCCCAAGAACAATCAGTTTCGTTGTTTGATCAGCCGCTTAAATTGCTCCTGGTGTGTCGGTGAGTGGTGGAATCTGGTGGGGAGCTGCTCAGATTGTGAATGAATACTGTACAATGGGTCAGGGTAGAATTACTGTAATTGGGTGCTTGAGGGTGGGCTGCTGGGCCAAAGGGCCTGAATAACGATACACATGCTGGTAGAGTGGGCAGTGGAATAAAGGGTCGAGTTCTGTGCTTTACGACCCGATGACCTTTTTGGTATTTCACAAGAGACTCAGCTGAATACCCAGGCAGGAAGTGATGTTATTTGGTCCAGAAAACAAATGCTTACTAATTGGGGATGTAGACTTGCTTCAGTTTACTCTCTGCTTCAGCTGCTTTCAGCCGTTTCTAAGATAAAAATAACAAAATATCAGAGGTAACCTCAACAAACACACAAACTGCTTAGAACTTATGACACTCATGCCAATTAAAATACTACATTACAGTCAGCCCTCCTTATCCGCGAGTTCCACATGCGCGAATTCAACCAACCGTGAATCGCAGAAACCCAGAAGTGCTCTTCCAGCACTTGTTGTTCAAGCATGTATAGGCTTTTTTTCTTGTCATTATTCCCTAAACAATGCAGTATAACAACTATTTTACATAGCATTTACATTGTATTATATATGTCAATGTCAATATATAATGTCAATTATTATATACGATATAGTAATTACTTATAATATTATAAGTAATTATAAGTAATAAATATTATAAGTAATTATAAGGTATTATAAGTAATCTAGAGATGATTTAAAGTCTATGGGAGGATGTGCGTGGGTTATCGTGGATTGGGATCGGAAAAAAAACCATAAGTTCTCTTACTAAGTAAGTCGGAACAGGTACATCTGGTATTACTTAGCGTCAGTTAGTCAAATGTTTGTCTTAGTATATAGTATATATTTTACCTTTCTATGCATATAAAACACTTAAGAAACGTATGTTTCAGCACCGGGTAATCCAGTGACAGACCGCTCCCGAGCGCACTGTCCATCCGTGCCGGGTTGATGTGGAGGATCAAAAACCCCAAACCCCAAAACCCAATAATTAAACCACTGCGTTGCTTAGTAATAATTGTAGCTTTCATCAAGGCAGGGCCTTTCTCACTTTATCCTTTAAAATTGTTCTGATCGTTGACTGACTTCAGCCTAACGCTTTTCCAATGACCTCTTTCCGATCACTTTATTATTTCCACTTTATTTTCAATCGTGATTGTGATTATTTTTATGAACAGAAACACTGCAGATTCAGAGCTCCGCCACCAGGTCCTAATGTCCACTGCACTGAGACAGGTTAAATAAGGTCTGGCGTTCCGCTGGGTCCTAAGGTCCACCACATTGAGACAGGTTGAATAAGAGACTTGAGCATCTGCGTTTTTTTGGTATCCCTGAGGGGTCCCGGAACCAATCCCTTGCGGATAAGGAAGGTAGACTGTACTAATGGTCCATATGCTTGAAACCATTTTGAAAATGTTTCAGCTCTCCAGCATATTCTCTAACTAATCCTGGGAAAAGGGAACAAATCCAAGTTGGAATGATGAACTACCTTGGCTGTGCATCTCCATCCATGATGAGCAAATGTGGATTCAATCCAATTTAAGTGTAATCTTTGATGCCTTGTAAAAAACATAGTTTAGATCAGGGGTTCCCAAACTTTTTTTATGCTATGGATCCCTACAATTAACCAAGGGATCTGTGACCTCCAGGTTGGGAACCCCTGTTTTAGGTTCTTCTTAATCCCATCTGCTTTATGGCAGAATTGGATAGTTCCACAGTCATGGGGCAAAGGTAACGTTATGCCAGCTCCCATTCCATTTCAGCCTGTGTCAGATTTCAAAAAGGAGATAAGGAATCACAATACATCATTGTTTCCACAACCAAGTGAGTAAGAGTACTGGTCATAAATGATGTTCACTTGGCACTGTCTTCCTGCTTTGCTAATCTACCAGCTGCCATCTGAAGATACGATGGAGACCCCAAAATGAGCCAACAATCTGTTGAAATCAGCCTTCTCTGGTTTGGTGCTAATCCTGCCTTTTTATGATCCAAATTGTATCTAGTAGGAACTTGCCACTGTTGTGCAGAACACTGCCACCAAAAACAGGTTTTGATAAATTCAGCTCCGTTGGCAACTGGAGAGACTGCTCAGATGGACCGTCTATGATGGGGTGGGATGATGTGACTGGACAATGATGCATTTATAAAGATATCTAGTAACACAATTCAAACAAAGGAAGCTGTGTTGAAACAAATACATTTCCAATGTAGAAAAATCTCTTCAGGAGTATATGATACAAAGCTTGCAGCCTTTTAACTCATCTTAACAATAGACTGACAACTTGATGAACAATTAAATGCAAAGACCTTTCTCTAGGAGGTAGCACTAGTGAAATCGTACTTTTGGCTTTAATTACAGATCATTATTCTATAAGCAGAAAGCTATTGCCTATTTTAACACTGCTGTTCTCGCAGTACAGGGCATCATCTAACTGTGAGCTCATTTCACGAGGGAGATTTGAAATAGGTTGCATTACCATTACACCTTTTATCTGAAAATTGGAAAGCCAATTTGAGATAATTTTTGCTAAAAATTTGCCCAATTTTTGTGATAGATGTGTACACCTCTTGTATTTCCAAATGTTGCCTTTGATAATAAATACACAAACCAATCACACTTCAATCACTAGACACATGGTAGTTCGGAACAACGGCCTATTTAGATAACCAAACACATAATAAAACAGCTGATGTCTAGTGAATGTGTAGATAAAGTTGAGGCCTAGGAATATAGTCTAACATTTGTATTAGCAGAGTGTGGAAATCTGCAACTCTCTTCCACAAATAGTTCCACATGATAGAAAACACCCCAGCTTAACAAATCAACAACACCAACCCAAAAGCCAATGAAAGAATCGATAATTATGTGCACATTACCTGCTGGACATATCGGTCCGTGGTCTTCCACATATAGTAATACTCGACAATGCTCGTTAATGACTTCCAGGGTAACTTCGAATAAGTAAACATAAATAATGTTAGACAAAGCTTATCTAAACCAGTGGTTCCTAAAGTGGGAGATATCATCCCTCTGGGGACAATGGGACTTCCTAAAGGACGGTACAGCAGGCAGTAAGGGGGTGGGTATGGTAGCAAGGGAAGCAGTTGAGGGATCAGGCTTAATTTAAAAATGAATTTCTTATTATAAGCACTTGATCCCAATGCCTCATAATTGATTACAATGATAATGTAATCACCTCATCTCTTGCTAACTCACTGTTCTCTTAGGCTTTGGTTTTATGCAAAGCAATGTGACACTTCTGTATTTGGCACATCATGGGAAATCTGAACTAAAGAGATCATGTGATTTCCAGGCCCAGCTCACGCATTATCGCTGTTCACTACTGCAGTACAGTGTTAGCCAATACGATTCTCATACTCTGATCACTCTAAATCTGCCCTTTAGAATTGTCTTGACCACATTTCTCTAGCCCTTGGCTCAACTGAGTTATCACTATCTCACTTTATGTACCTTCAGGTAGAGTCAGATTTTGCATGCACTATGATGGCGTCATAACTTTCCCCATTATTGATCGCAGCACTTCAGGCTGGACTTCAACAACAGGCAATTGACCATGGTCATAAATCCATAATGAAAAATGGCAGAAATGGACCAAGTGAAAAAGAAGTGTCAAGAGTTCAGTGTGGAGTATCTGAAATATGGATTTATATCAGCACCAAGCAACCAACAGCAGCTAATGTGACTGTTGTGTAAAAAAAGTTATTTCAAAAGAGCCAATGAAACCATTCAGGATCCTTGAATATTGAAGGGAATACACTCTGATAAAGCAAACAAGAAAATTGCTTATTTTCAGTTACTTCATGAAAGCTTCAGAAATGGAACAATTCAAAACAGGCTTGCAAGCACTACACAACAAAACGGTGATGGTTCGTGTGCTTCATACAATGCTTCATTGCTCATTGTTAAATTGGAAAGCCCCATAAAATTGGAGAGGGAACTGATTTTGTCAGCAGTAAGGGAGGTTCTGAGTACTGTTTTGCATAAGTCACCAGACCAAATAATTAAAGTAAGTCCACTCAGCGACAACTCTGCTCAAAGATGAATAGATGAAATGTCTGAGAATGTGGAAGACACATTGTGCAACATACTTAGGACAAAAGAGTTGGTTCTGCAGTTGGATGAGTTAACTATGCCAGGCAACAAATCTTTGCTTCTTAGTTACGTTCACTTCATAAAAGCTAAAAGCATGGTTCAAGAATTGTTATTTGCAAGGCAACTAGAAACAGATATGAAGAGGGAGTCAATATTTTGGGTTGTTGCACAATTTTTAAAGGACATTCCACTCACCAACATTCTTGTTTATGCAACAGATGGGCACCATCATTGGCAGGTCACTGCCGTGGGGTTATTACTTACTTGAAAAAAGTACCTAACGCACAGTATTTACCATTCACTTTGTAATTCACAGGCAACATCTTGACACAAAACTCTAAGTGATCATTACACAAATCAGGTAATACTGTTATCACAGCAATAAATGAAGTTCCATGCTCTCAATTCTTGGACTATTTCAAGAGCTTTGCATTGAGAATGATGAAAAGTTTGAACGCTTGCTGTTGCACACAGAACACAGATGGCCCTCAAAAGGAAACTGCCTGAGATGTTTTTATGCACTTTTTGAAACTGATAAAATTCTTTGAAGACACAAGATCTTCACTTAGTAATCAACTCAAGAATATTAGGCATGACATTGCTTATTTGTCAGAATTATTTACATAGTTTAATGAAATCAGTCTTCAATTGCAAGGAAATGATGTGAAATCTAATCAAAGTCAAATCAGTTGTCTCCATATTTCTGTCCAAGTTAACTCTATTTAACGAAATACTGGCCATCATGACCTTTTCTAATTTTTGAGCCTCTGTTGGAAGAGAAAGAAAGAATATCAGATGATGACCTGCAAGTATACTGTGCCCACCTGGTTGAGCTGCATAAAAACATATTAGAGAATTTAGGATCTTCTCTCAATCCAAATTCCAGACTGGGGGATAAATCCATTCCTGAACACTTGTAATGAGGGAATTAACAAGGAGGATGGAGGAAGAACTGATGTCACCACAAAATGACTTTGAGCTGAAGATGAAGTTCAAAAAAATCAAAGCAAGACTTTTGGTCGTAGAAAGAAATCTCTGAACACTAACTATCCTGCACTATGGAAAAAGGTCAAGGTGTTCTTTATTGCCTTTTCAACATCATATTTAGTCGCCCAAATTCCTTCAAACCAATGAAACAGGCTGCAAATGACTGAACATGGGGATCTGAGACTCCTTCTGAGCGACATTCAGCCAGATATTGAGAAGCTGATGTTACTACACCAAGCTCATCCATCTCACTGAAGGTGAAAAAGCAATGATTCAGTGAACAGCTGGACTACTAAGGTACTCTCTAAAGTTGTTGATGAAAACTATTTTGCTGTAACTAAATAAAGAAATAATTTTATTTGCATCTTGAAATAGACTTGAATGATTTTTGTAATTAATTGTAATCGTAAATCAAAATTCTTTGTAGTTTTTATGTAATGGCTGGAAGGGGGGAGGTGTGCTGGGGATGTGGTCTGGGAGCCAAGAGGGTGGTAACCAAAAAAAGTTTGGGAACTACTATTGTAGCATTTCTCCAAGTCACTTGTCCATGAAGCATTTTTGTTCACTATTACTGAATAACAAATTTCAAAGTAACTTTATTATCAAAGTACATATATACAATCCTGAGATTCATTTTCTTATGGGCATACTCAATAACTCCATAATAGAATCAATGAAAGATTGCACTAACTTGGGCATTCAACCAAGACAACAAAACTGTGCAAATACAAAAAGAAAGAAATAATAATAATAAATCAGTAAGCAATAAGTATCGAGAACATGAGATGAAAAGACATTGAAAATAAGTCCATAGGTTGTGGGACTATTTCAATGATTTGGGGGGGGGGGGGCTCTGATGATGGATGCTGCTTTCTCGCAACAACACTCCATGTAGATGTGCTCAATGGTGGCAAGTGCTTTACTGTGATGGACTGGGCCACTGTCCACTACTTGTTTGAGGATTTTCTGTTCAAGGGCATTGGTGTTTCCATTCCAGGAGAGATGCAGCCAATCAATATAGTCTCCACTACACATCAACAGAAGTTTGTCATGACATGCCAAATCTTCACAAACTCCTAAGGAACTAGAGGCACTGCTGTGCTTTCTTTCTAATTGCACTTTGGTGCTGGGCCTCCTAAATACCAGCATCGAGGAATTTAAAGTCGCTTACCCTCTCTGATGAGGACTGGCTCATTGACCTCTGGTTTTCCTCTCCTTAAGTTATTGATCAGCTCATAGTCATAAGTGTAAAGCAAGTAGAGCATGGGGCTAAGCACACAGTCCTGAGGTGTACCTGTACTGATGGTAATTGTGGAGGAGATGTTGCCAATCCAAATTGACTGGGATTTGCAAGTGAACAAACTGAGGATCCAATTGTACAAGGATCTTACATGACACTTCCATGATCTAATTTTCTTCACTCTCTTTTAATGGCAATGTGGAAGCAAAAAGTGTGTGCGCTTCTACCGGAGACGAGACATTCTGAGCAGTTTGATTGCACTTGCTGACAAACATGCAAGTAAGTGTTTTTATACTATGTAAAATTTTGATACCACATTGCTTACAAAGCTGGTGAAAAAGCTGGTGGAGAGATGTGATCCCCAAGTTTTTCTTGGTAGTATTATTCCTCCTTGATGCCACACTTCTTCAAGTGTTGCTTTGGTCCCAAAGGCACTGCTGCTAGAATTTTGTTGTTTTGTTCACGTTTGGAGTGAAGTTTTAAATAAGGTCAGGAGCTAAGCTGAGCACCAGTGAGGTAATATAGAGTGTGGTAATATCATAGTCAATTCTGCTTGATGCCATTTCAGTAATAACGTTCATCATTTTGTTAATCAAGTGCAGTTGCGATTTTTGCTTTTTGCTGGCACATATAACTGAAAATATTCCACAGAAACTTGTAGTTTATTGATTTAATAAAAACACAAAATGCTGGCAGAATTCAGCAGGCCAGACAGCATCTATGGGAGGAGGTAGTGATGACGTTTCGGGCCGAAACCCTTCATCAGGAGTGAAGTAACATAGGATGGTCGAGGGGGGATAAGAAGTGGGGGGAGGGATAAAGTAGAGAGCTAGAAGTGATAGGCTGGAGGGAAATGGGCTAGGGAGAAGGTGGAGAATTATGGGAAATAAAAGAGAAAGAAAGGTAGGGCTGGGGGAGATTATAGTGAGGGGGGAAAAAAGAGAGAGAAAAAAGAGAAAGAGAACCAGACTAAAATAATAGATAGGGATGGGGGTAAGGGGGGGGCAGGGGTATCAACGGAGGTCTGTGAGTTGGATGTTCATGCCGGCAGGTAGGAGGCTTCATCCTCCCCACCGACCTCCCTCCAGGCGCTCATCCCCTGCACCTGCCCCCACACTTCTTCCCTCACCACCATCCCAGGCCCCAGACAGTCCTTTCAGGTGAGGCACCACTTCACCTGCGAGTCAACTAGGGTGATATACCGTATCCGGTGCTCCCGATGTGGCCATTTTTACATTGGGGAGACCGTTTCGCCGAACACCGGCGCTCAGTCCTCCAGCAGTGGCGGGATCTCCCTGTGGCCACACACTTCAATTCCACAGACCACTCCCACTCCGACATGTCTGTCCATGGCCTCCTCTACCGTCAAGATGAGGCCCACCCACGCAGGTCGATGGAGCAAAACCTTATCTCCCGCCTAGGTAGCCACCTACCTGCCGGCATGAACATCCAACTCACAGACCTCCGTTGATACCCCTGCCCCCCCCTTACCCCATCCCTATCTATTATTTTAGTCTGGTTCTCTTTCTCTCTCTTTTCCCCCCCTCACTATAATCTCCCCCCAGCCCTACCTTTCTTTCTCTTTTATTTCCCATAATTCTCCACCTTCCCCCCTAGCCCATTTCCCTCCAGCCTATCACTTCCCAGCTCTCTACTTCATCCCTCCGCCCATTTCTTATCCCCCCTCGACCATCCCATGTTACTTCACTCCTGATGAAGGGTTTCAGCCCGAAACGTCGTTATTACCTCCTCCCATAGATGGTGTCTGGCCTGCTGAGTTCTGCCAGCATTTTGTGTTTTTATTTATTTCCAGCATCTGCAGATTCACTTGTGTTGCCTAGTTTATTGATTTATTTATTTTAAATACAGAGTGTTACAGGCCCTTCCAGCCCAGCAACACACCTGTTGATCACTAGCCTAATCAGGATCAGGTTTAATATCACTGGCCTGTGGTGTGAAATTTGTTGTTAAGCAGCAGCAGTACATGGCAAAACATAGTAATGAAAACTGCAAATTACAGTAAGTATATATATTGGCTTTGAGTTAACTTCTAGCAAAAAGAAAATATAATACATATTTTAAAAGTTAAATTAAATTAGTAATGCAAAAAAATGTAGTGAGGTAGTGTTCCTGGGTTCAATGTCCATTCAGAAATCGGACGGCAGAGGGAAAGAAGCTGTTCCTGAATTATTATGTGTGTACCTTCAGGCTTCTGTACCTCTTCCCTGATGGTAGCAACAAGAAGAGGGCATGGCCTGAGTGATGGGGATCATTAATGATGGATGCCACCTTTTTGATGCATCGCTCTTTGAAGATGTCTTCAATGCTGGGGAGGCTAGTACCCATGATGAAGCTGAGTGAGTTTACCACTCTCTGTCACCCCAACCACAAACTGTTCCAGCTGTTACCATCCTAGAAACAGTACCAGCAGCATTAAAGCCAGGACCAACAGACTCAAGGACAGCTTCCTCCAGCAGGCCATCAGACTGATTAATTCATGCTGATACAATTATATGCTATTCTCTATGCTATATTGACTGTCCTGTTGTACGTACTATTCATTGCAAATTACTCTAAGTTGCACATTGCACATTTAGATGGAGACATGACATAAAGATTTTTACTCCTCATGTATGTGAAGGATGTAAGAAAAAGTCAATTCAATTCAATAAACAGCAGTCATTAGTATTGTTGTGATCCAAGGCCACATGAAGAACCATTGAGATCACATTCGCCATAGAGCGATCATGACAATTTGCAAATTACAGTGAATCCACGTTCTTGCTGAGACAGGAGTTAATTCTAGCCATAACCAACCTTTCAAAACATTCCTTCAGGTAGATGTGAGTCCTACTGGATGATAGTCATTAAGGCTGCTCACCCTGCTCTTCATGGGCACTGGTATGATTGGTGCTCTTTTGAAGCAGGTGGGAAATTCCGACTGTAGCAATGAGAAATTGAAAATGGCTCTGAACACACCTACCAGTTGGTTGGCACAGGTTTTCAGAGCCCTACCAGGTACACCATCAGGGCTTGTCACTTTGCGAGGGTTTACCCTCTTGAAAGACGATCTGACGTCGGCTTCCAAGACAGAGATCACAGTGTCACCAGGTACTGCAGGATCCTCATAGCAGTAGTTTTATTCTCCCCTTCAAAGCGAGCATAAAAGGCATTGAGCTCATCTGGGAGTTAAGGCACCACTGCCATTCCTGATGTTAGGTCAAACACGAGGAAATCTGCAGATGCTGGAAATTCAAACAACACACACAAAATGCTGGTGGAACGCAGCAGGCCAGGCAGCATCTATAGGGAGAAGCACTGTCGACGTTTTGGGCCGAGACCCTTCGTCAGGACTAACTGAAAGGAAAGATACTAAGAGATTTGAAAGTAGGAGGAGGAGGGGAAATTGCGAGATGATAGAAGACCGGAGGGGGTGGGATAAAGCTAAGAGCTGGAAAGGTGATTGGCAAAAGTGATACAGAGCTGGAAAAGGGAAAGGATCATGGGACAGGAGGCCTAGGGAGAAAGAAAGGGGGAGGGGAGCACTAGAGGGAGATGGAGCACAGGCAGAGTGATGGGCAGAGAGAGAGAAAAAAAACAAACAACTAAATATGTAAGGAATGGGGTAAGAAGGGGAGGAGAGGCATTAACGGAAGTTAGATAAGTCAATGTTAACTGAAAGGAAAGATACTAAGAGATTTGAAAACTGAAAGATTTGAAACTCTACTGTTAAGATAAAGCCACACTCAGGATGGAGAACAACACCTTATATACCGGATGGGTAGCCTCCAACCTGATGGCATGAACATTGACTTCTCTAACTTCCGTTAATGCCCCTCCTCCCCTTCTTACCCCATCCCTGACATATTTAGTTGTTTGTTTTTTCTTCTCTCTGCCCATCACTCTGCCTGTTCTCCATCTCCCTCTGGTGCTCCCCCCCCACCTTTCTTTCTCCCGAGGCCTCCCGTCTCATGAGCCTTTCCCTTCTCCAGCTCGGTATCACTTTCGCCAATCACCTTTCCAGCTCTTAGCTTCATCCCACCCCCTCCGGTCTTCTCCTATCATTTCGCATTTCCCCCTCCCCCCACTTCTTTCGAATCTCTTAGTATCTCTCCTTTCAGTTAGTCCTGACGAAGGGTCTCGGCCCGAAATGTCGACAGCGCTTCTTCCTATAGATGCTGCCTGGCCTGCTGTGTTCCACCAGCATTTTGTGCCTGATGTTAGGTGTTGCTTTGTAGGAAGTGATGGTCCCTATTAACACCCCCCTCCCCCAGAGTCGATGTGCATCTGATTCCGCCTCTAACCTTGTTTGGAATTGTTCTTTTGCTCTTAAGATGGCCCTCTGCAGTCGCACCTGGCCTTCTTATATAGTCCTAGATCACAGAACTAAAGTGCCACAAACCTTGCACTCAGCAGACTACAAATCACCTGGTGCAGCCATGGCTTTTGATTTGGGTATGTACAGCAAGTCCTTGTAGGCACATACTCATCCACATAGGTCAGTGACAGCTGTGATTCAGACTCAAAGACGAATCCCTGAATACAGTCCAGTCCACCCATTCAAAGCAGTCCTGTAAGTGCTCCTGTGCCTCCTGGTCCAAACCTTCTTGGTCCTCACTACTGGTGCTGCAGTCTTCAGTCTCTGCCTGTTACTCAGGGAGTAGCAGTACGGCCAGGTGATCAGACTTTCCAAAGAGTGGGCATGGGATAGCACAGGAAGCACTCTTTATGGTGGTGTAACAGTGGTCCAGTGTGTTGGCTCCTCTGTTACTATAGGTGATTTGTAGGCAATAATTATTCAGAGATATTTTCAAGCTGGCCTGGTTAAAATCCTCCAGAATGATAGAGAAGGCATCAGGGTGCGCAGTTTCATGCCTCTTGATTATATTGCTCAATTCACCTGGAGCCTGTTTGACATTGGCCCATGGAGGGATGTACACCGTTACCAAGGTGATGGCTGAAAACTCCCGCAGCAGATAAAATGGACGACACTTGATTGCGAGATGTTCCAGGTCGGGTGAGCAGGACTGGGACAGCACCGCCACGTCTGTGCACCGCAAGGAGTTGATCATGAAGTGTACTCCAGCTCCTGTCTTTGAAAGACTCAGCAGCCCCATCTTGACAGCGAATGGTGAAGCAACCCCCGATGTTTCGATGCACATGTGATAAGTAAATCTAAATTGGAAGTCTACAGATCCCAAATTACTGCTGTATCACTGAGTCTGGAAAGGCAGGGATACCCAAGACTCCGTGAAATGAAAAATAGGTCCTACTACCTCTCTAGTACAGCAATCTTACTCTAAGATCATTGATTTTATTGACCAAAGACTATACATTTGCCAGCACGATAGTCAGTAGGGAAAGCTGGAAGATCATCTCCTTCAACAAAATTTTTGAACCAGTGCAGCATCCTCTCTTCTGCTGGGATTCACAATAGCAACCAGAGACTGCCGTCCGAGAATCGGCAACTTTGAGTGCTGATAGATACTCAAATCACCTTAAAACAATGTTACATACTGTATTGTCCATGACTGTAGCTGTGGATTTCAGCTGCAGCTTCCTAAAACGGGAATATTTGATGATTTCCATCAGAGCTGCTCACATAAGTCACCTTCTTAATCATAAGATCATAAAACACAGGAGCAGAATTAGGCCACTTGGCCCATTGAGTCTACTCCACCAGTTCATCATGGCTGATCCAATTTTCCTCTCAGCCCCAATCTTCTGCCTTCTCCCAAATCCCTTCATGCCCTGCTCAATCAAGAATCAATCAATCTCTGCATTAAACACATGAACACTTGGCTTTCCACAGCTGCCTGTGGTGAAGAATTCCTCAGATTCACCACTCTTTGGCTAAAGAAATTCCTCTTCATCACCATTCTAAAAAGAAGCCCCTCTATTCAGAGACTACGTCCTCTGGTCTTAGACTGTCCCATCATAGGAAACATCCTCTCCATATCCATTCTATCAAGGCCTTTCAACATTTGATAGGTTTCAACAACATTACCCTTCATTCTTCTGAATTCCAGTGAATACAGGCCATCAAATGTTCTTCATATGGAAAGCCATTCAATCCTGGAATCATTTTCGTGAGTCTTCTTTGATCCCTCTCCTATTTCAGCACATCCTTTCTAAGATAAGGGCCCAAACCTGCTGACAATACTCCAAGTGAGGCCTTATCAATGCTTTATAAAGTCTCAACATTACATCCTTGCTTTTATATCCTAGCCCTCGAGCTGAATGCTAACATTGCATTTACCTTTCTCACCACAGACTTAGCCTGCAAATAAACCTTTAGGGAATCCTACACAAGGACTCCCAAGTCACTTTGCACCTAAGATTTTTTTTGTATTTTCTCTCCATTTAGAAAATGGTCAACCCTTTCATCTCTTCTACCAAATTGTATGACTGTACACTTCCTGATTTTGTATTCCATCTGCCAATTTCTTTGCCCATTCTCCTAATCTGTCCAAGTCCTTCTTCTAGCCTCTCTCCTTCCTCAAAATGACCTCCCCCCCTCCTCCTATCTTCATATCGCCTGCAAACCTTGCAAGAAAGCCATCAATTCCATCATCTAAATGACTGACATATAATGTAAAAAGAACTGGTCCTAACACAGACCCCTGTGGAACACCACTAGTCACTGGCAGCCAACCAGAAAAGGCTCCCTTTATTCCCACTCTTTGCCTCCTTCCAATCAGTCACTGCTTTATCCATGCTTGAATCTTACCTGTAATACCATGAGCTTGTAGCTTGTTAGCCGACTCATGTGTGGCACCTTGTCAAAGGCTTTCTGAAAATCCAAATACACAACATCAACCAATTCTCCTTTGTCTATCCTGCTTGTTATTTCCTTAAAGAATTCCAACAGATTTGTCAGGCAAGATTTTCCTATGAGGAAACCATGCTGACTTTGGCCTATTTTATCATGTGCCTCCCAGTACGCTGAAACCTCATCCTTAATAATCGACTCCAACATCTTCCCAACCACTGAGGTCACACTAACAGGCCTATAATTTCCTTTCTTCTGCCTCTCCCTTCTTGAAGAGTGGAGTGACATTTGCATTTTTCCAGTCTTCCAGAACCATTCCAGAATCTAGAGATTCTTGAAAGATCATTACTAATGCCTCCACAATCTCTTCAGCCACCTCTTACAAAACTCTGGAGTATACACCATCTGGTCCAGGTGACTTTACCTACCTTCAAACTTTCAGTTTACCAAGAACCTTCTCTCTAGTTAGTTCACATGCTTCATCCCCCTTAATACCTGGAACTTCAGCCATACTGCTAGTGTCTTCCACAGTGAAGACTAATGCAAATTACTTATTCGGTTCATCTGCCATTTCATTGTCCCACATTGCTACTTCTCCAGGATCGTTTTCCAACAGTCCCACATCCACTGTTGCCTCTCTTTTACACTTTATATATCTGAAAAAACTTTTGGTGTCCACTTTAATATTATTGGCTAGCTTACTTTCGTATTTCATCTTTACCTTCTTAATTACTTTTTTAGTTGCCTTCTTTTAAATGCTTCCCAATCCTCTAACTTCCCACTAATTTTTGCTCTATTATATGCCCTCTCTTTGGCTTTTATGTTGGCTTTGACTTGTTTGCCACAGTTGTGTCATCTTTCCTTTAGAATACATCTTCCTCTTTGGGGTCCATATATCCTGCACCTTTCGAATTGCTTCCAGAAATTCCAGCCATTGCTATTCTGCCATCATCCCTGCCAGTGTTCTTTTCCAATCAATTCTGGCCAACTCCTCTCCATTGCCTCTGTAATTCCCTTTAGTCCACTGTAATACTGATAAATATGACTTTAGCTTCTCCTTCTCAGATTTCAGGGTGAACTCTATCACATTATGATCACTTTCCTCTAAGAGTTCTTTTACCTTAAGCTCTCTAATCAATTCCGGCTCACTACACAACACCTAATCCAGAATAGCTGATCCTCCAGTGGGCTCAACCACGAGTTGCACTCAAAAGCCATCTCGTAGGCACTCTAAAAATTTCCCCCTCCTGTAATCCAGCACCAACCTGATTTCCCCAATCTACCTGCATATTGAAATCCCCCGTGACTATTGTAACATTGCCCTTTTAACATGCATTTTCTATCTCCCAGTGTAATTTGTAGGCTGCATCCTTACTACTGTTTTTGTGGTCTTTTTATCCTTGCATTTCCTTAGCTCTATCCACAATGATTCAATATCTTCTGACCCAACATCACCCCTTTCTAATGGTTTGATTTCATTTTTTACCAGCAGAGCAACATTGCCCCCTCTGCCTTCCTGTCAATCCTTTCAATACAATGTGTATCCTTGGACATTAAGTTCCCAGCTATAACCTTTCAACCATGATTCAGTGATACCTACGACAACATACCTGCCAATCTATAACTGTGCTACAAATTCACCTGCCTTATTCCATATACTGTGTACATTCAGATACAACACTTTCAGTCCTGTATTCATACTTCCCAATTTTGTTGCACCATGCTCAACCTTTTGATTCCTAACTTTGTCTAAGGTCTTACCAACCTCTGCCTCCACAACCTTTCCACTAACTGTTCTGGCAGCCTGGTTCCCAACCCCTTACAACTCCAGTTTAAACCCCACCATACAGCATTAACAAACCTTCCCGCTAGGATATTAGTCCCCCTCCAGTTCCGGAGCAAACCATCCCTTCTGTACAGGTCCCAACCTTCCAAGGAAGAGATCCCAATGATCGAAAAATCTACATCATCTCCCTAGCCATCTTCCTCATTCTACCCTCACTAGCACATGACATGGGTAGCAATCCTAAGATCACAACCCTGGTGGTCCTGCCCTTTAACTTAGCACATAACTCCATGAACTCCCTTTGCAGAACCTCATCACACATCCTGCCCATGTCACTGGTACCAACAGGGACCACGACTTCTGGCTGTTCACCCTCCCATTTAAGAATGCTGAGGACTCGATCCGAGATGTCCTAGACCCTGGCACCTGGGAGGCAATATACTATCTGGGAATCTTATTCTCACCCATAGAACATCCTGTCCATTCCCCTAACTAACAAATCCCCCATCACCACAACGTGCCTCTTCTTTCCCCCATCCCTTCTGAGTCACAGAAGCAGACTCAATGCCAGAGAATGCCTGTGACTTTCCTCTGTTAGGTCATCCTCCCCCCATGGTATCCAAAGTGTTGTTGAGGGGTATAGCTACAGGGGTACTCTGTAATGGCCCCTCAACCCTTTTCCTGTGCCCTGCACGGTGGGTGTAACTAGCTCCCTATACATCCTGTATATCACCCCCTCAGCCTCCCCAATGATCCAGAGTTTGTCCAGTTCCAGCTCCAGCTCATTGGCACAGAGTGTTAGAAGCTGCAGCTGGATGCATTTCTCACAGTGGTAGTGGTCAGGGACACTGGAGGTTTCCCTACCTCCCACATTCCACAAGAGGAGCACTCAACTATCCTGCCTGTCATCTGGACTCTCTTATCTGAGCAGATATAAAGAAGAGAAGGAAAAAAAATTGAGCTTTTCTTTCCTTTGCTCTCTCTGAGTGAAACCTCTCTTTATTGAAGCCTCGAAGAGCTAAAGCCTTAAGATCACCACTCTGAGTATGTCCACTCAGAAGACGGCCACCTTGCTTGCCCCTGCCTCCCTTTAATCTGCTCTTCCTAATCAATCTCAAACACTGATTGGCCACTGCTCAAAGCTCCTGAGTTTTTCCAGCGTTGTGTACGTATTATGTTGCCACGAACTGCTTCTGCCTTTTATCCTCAGCCAGTGGACCTGATTGAAGTCCCCTCCTCTCCAAACTTCTGATGTCCAGATTGGCTGCTGGTCAAAGTTCCATGGCACTTCAGAAGTAAAGGACAATTTACAATGACCTATTAATTGGTATGTCTTTGGACTGTGGGAGGAAACCAGAGCACCCGGAGGATATTCATGCAGTGACGGGGAGAACATAAAATTCCCTTACAAACAGCCACGGAATTCAACTCTGAACACCGCGAGCTGTGATAGTGTCACACTAACCCCTGTGCTACCCTGGCGCCCATGGTTTAGCAGCTGCCAGGGATGCAGCTTTCCTGCAAGGCCCAGTTGATACAATGATAGCAGTAATTTGGGCTCTGTAGCTTTCAGACTCAAATTTATTTTTCACATGTACTATACTTTGAAATGTAGGGGCTTGTTTTGCTGTTGTTGTGTGTTCTGTGTTGTTGTGACGAGCATGTTTGGGGTGCTATGTTGGTGCCAGAATAGTGGTGGCACCTTACAGGCTGTCCCGTCGCACTCTTGATTATAACTGTTTCTTCGCATCGTGTGGAGCGAATCTAACTCAAGCCTTGTATCTGAGGTGGTGGAGCCCTCTGAAAGAGGATGAGAAGACTCATCAGCTGGACATTGGAGATGGTAGAAGATTCTTCAGCCTTGTCTCTTGCACTGCTTTTGGGCTACATCACCCACGTGCATCGATTGAAAATTACTTTGACTCCATGAACGTCTGTAACTTTCTCAGTCGTGCTTTCAACATTAAGTATTAACTATATCTTTCAGAGTCCAGCAGCTTCAATGGAGTGTTTCCAGAATGTTCTATTTCTGTTTGACTTTCATGGATTGCCTTCCCGCTGTTAATGATTCTATACAAATGGAAGTTGTCATTGAATCAAATAGTTCTGGTGAATGCCTATCTGGAGAAATGATACAGGAGAGTGGTCTTCAGATTCTTGGGGCACTGAACCAACCCTAGATCAGGATTGTATAAGCTAGATTAGTTATACAGGTTTCCCTCGCTATCCGAAGGCAGAGCGTTCCTATGAAACTGTTTGTAAGCTGAAATGTTGTAAAGCAAAGAAGCAATTTCCATTAATTTATATGGGAAAAATTCTTGAGCGTTTCCAGACCTAAAAAAATAACCTACCAAATCAAACCAAATAACACATAAAACCTAAAATGACACTAACATATAGTAAAAGCAGGAATTATATGATAAATATACAGCCTATATAAAGTAGAAATATTGTATGTACGGTGTAGTTTCACTTATCAAAATCAGGAAGACAGCAAGCCAAAATCGATTTGGAAAAAAAAATCTGCACGTACATGCATGTGCACGTACACCCATACACACGTACATGCATATGTACATACATGCGTATGCACGCACACACATGCCCGCACAAGGCTTCATGGTCATGGTAGTCTTTCTTGGGGTAAACATGCATATCAAGCGGGCATATTTTTTTCGTAAAAGCGAAAATTCTCTTTGGTTAGCGAAAACAGGTACTAATGTCAGTCTTTCGTAACAGCGAGCTGTCATAAAGCGAGCGTTCGAAAAACGGGGTCCACCTGTATCTGATTGAGGCTGAGTGACATGTCTTCAGGGGGCTGTAGGGAATGGTGTGGGAAAACCAGGACAAAGTATGAAGGGAAAACTGGGAACATTCTGTTGGAAAGGGAGTAATTATGAGGAGAAAAACAAATGCAGTTTAGTCGGTTGATGAGAATTGTATACTATAATTAAAGAATTTTATTTGTAGCTTTATATAGATTTGAACAATTTTTGCATTTATTTATCACTGCTTTGAATCTGCAGTTCCTATTTTCTTTCACTGTGCATTTTAAGTGGGTCTAGGAACCAAGAAAAAAAGTTTGGGTACCACTGACCTAAACTTTCATTTTCACTGTCATTTGAAGACAAGCCTGACAATATATAAAGCTTAAATAATTCCATGATTGCCTCTAAAATTATTATTTTTTAAATTACATACAGGGGCTATCAGTTGGAATACTGGGCCCAAGAAATTGTTCTTCTTCATCTTAATGGCATTAAAATAGGCACATGAATCAGCCTTATCTTACAAAGATCACAATCTTCAATTATGAGGTTTATGTGTGGTGTTACTAAGTTTCCTGTACAATGGCTAGCTGCTTCCACACTGAACTAATTAAACAGTCAACGGCAATTTCTCACATCTGCCAACACTTAGCACTGCAGCTGCTATCTCAACACCCAGTTCTCAAAGGGAAATACCACCATTTAAGCTGCATTCTTTCAGCCACAGGGAATTGTTGCTGCTACGTAAATGGACTCTGCAATGATCACTTGGGTTGGGACGATGCACTAGGGGGTCAGAAGGAGATGGAAAAGCTAATAAGGATCTGTGTGCACAAAAGGCATGTTCATTAGACAAAGGGATTAAAGAGACCCTCCACCCCACCTGCCAGGCAGGAAACCATCAGGGACATTCCTATAAGGAATTATACTACCTGAGTGTAGTTTATAAAGTGTTTGCACTTAAGGGAGATTTGTCAAGCCAGTGAAATATTTGTTTTCCCTGAGCAGATGAACCCTCACTTCCCCGAGCATGGAGCTCGGGTGACCCCTCCCCCACTGATGTTACAGAATTGAGAACTTTAACCTCCATGGCCACAGGATCCCAGGCAGATATGTCTGCCAGTGGTGGGAGGTCACAGGTTTGAGAGGAGACAAAGAATGCAGTTTGAACTCTGGCTATCCATTGTGACCTACATGTGACACGAAACCCACTATGCTATTCTCTGAAATATCTGATGCAGGATGTCCACGAACAAAATAAAAAAAGATAAAAACAGCAGGACACAATGAAACTCAATGAAACTGCAAAGAAACTCATTCCTTATTCACAACCAGTGCCTGCTGATCTTCACTCAAGCCCTGCTCGACCTTCATTATACTTCGACAACATACTTCATTGCAGGTCTGAGGAGATTTGGTATGTCACCACAGACTCTGGCAAGTTTCTACAGATGTACTGTGGTGAGCTTCTAACTGGATGCATCACCATCTGGTATGGAGAAGCCACTGCACAGCCTCAAGAAAAGCTGCAGAGGGTTCTAGACTCAGCCACTACATCATGGGCACCAGCCTCCCCACCATCGAAGACATCTTCAAAAGACAATATCCATCATTAAGGACCCTTTCCATCTGGGACATGCCTCTTCTCGTCACTATCATCAGGGCTGAGGTTCAGGAACCTGAGGATGCACACTCAATGTTTTAGGAACAGCTTCTTCCCCTCTGTTTCAGAACGGTCCATGAAAACAACCTCACTATTTTGCTCTGTTTTTGTACCACTTATTATTTTTTTCTATTTCTTGTTGTAACTATTTATGTTTTGCACTGAATTGCTGCTGCAGAAAAAAAAATTTCATATGTCAGTGATAATAAATCTGATTCTGATTACATCTGCACCATGTTCTCGTGCCTTGTCAATGTGAAGTAATTGTTAATCAGAATGCTAACAGCCCATCACATAATTGGACACCAGTAAATTATTTTTGGGCCTTAGGGGACTCTGGAGAGAGGTAGTACCTTTGATGTCTGGCAGCTGCACTCTACCTTGTAGCATGCTCAGACATCTCCTAAATGTCTAGCGTCCACCTCCAACTGGCACACCTTGGTACACCACTTCAGCTGCCGGGCTATACAACATGAGGGGATGGTGTTAACACAGCACCACTGGGTAAAGGACTTTGTCAACAAAGTCACCAGCCGGGATGGACGAGTTTTCTGAAGGAATACAACAGCCGCGTGTTTGAGAAGAGAGAAGCCACCTAGTTGGAGAACATCGGCCGTGGTCTGGCCTGGAGAGGAATGGGTGCTACCAGGCCTCAGTAGCCCAAGACACACAAAAATGCCTCGACAATCCACAGGTGGGTTGTGGGATCTGAACCGAACATTTTTATTTGGGGCATTGTGGGATATAGACCAATGGCATATAGCAGAGACTAGAAACACATTAGTCACAATGTAGCTCATTGGATGACCTGGGTGGAAAACTCAAAAGATAATTTCTGTTTCTATGATCCAGACACAGTAACCATTAGTGAAGTACACTTGATACCCTCGGCAATAATTTATATCCAAGCTACCAGCCAGAGGAGGAAAGCTTCACTGCAAACTACTTACAAAGTCCTGCTGAATGTCTTCGAAGTCTTTTCCGTACTTCTCCAGTGCTTCTTCAAACAGGCTGGCCTCTGAAGCAGACCACTCCTCCATTTCATCCCGACAAAGCACTGGGCCACCCTGAGGGACCAGCGCAGAGATGGCCTGCGAGACCTCATAGGTACTTTTGTACAGGGTTTCCATGGCATGAAACTGCGATGAAGGAAAAGAAGAAATTCTCAAATAAAACACCTTGGACTGCTGGGATGAGCTCTGCTTTTCACCAGACACAGCCCCGGCAGTGCCATACAGTTCCAAACCCATTCCTCTAAAGAGGACAGTCATAAGAATGTTGAAGAGCTCCTCCTCTATTATCACTCAATAGGCAAAAAGAGTAACATTGAAGGTTTTGTGATTGGTGATGCTTCTCTGACATCAACTGTCAGGCATGGTTCTGGGACAGGAGGTTGTAGATTAAAGTCCTATTCCAGAGGATCAATCACAACGTTGCCAGATATTCTTGCACTTTAATAGAACATAGAACAGAGAATAGTACATCACAGTACAGGCCCCTCAGCTCACAATGTTGCGCTGACCCTTAAACCCTGCCTCCCATATAACCCCCCCCCACCTTAAATTCCTCCATATACCTGTCTAGTAGTCTCTTAAATTTCACTAGTGTATCTGCCTCCACCACTGACTCAGGCAGTGCATTCCACGCACCAACCACCCTCTGAGTAAAAGACCTTCCTCCAATATCCCCCTTGAACTTCCCACCCCTTACCTTAAAGCCATGTACTCTTGTATTGAGCAGTGGTGCCCTGGGGAAGAGGCGCTGGCTGTCCACTCTATCTATTCCTCTTAATATTTTGTATACCTCTATCTCCCTTAATCTCTGATCATAATGCATACTCTCTAAACCGAGGCAGCATCCTGGTAACTCTCCTCTGTACCCTTTCCAATGCTTCCACATCCTTTCTATAGTGAGGCAACCAGAACTGGAGACAGTACTCCAAGTGTGGCCTAACCAGAGTTTTATAGAGCTGCTGCATCATTACCTCGTGACTTTTAAACTCGTTCCTCAACTTATGAAAGCTAACACCCTATAAGTTTTCTTAACTACCCTATCTACCTGTGAGGCAACTTTCAGGGATCTGTGGACATGTACCCCCAGATCCCTCTGCTCCTCCACACTACCAAGTATCCTGCCATTTACTTTGTACTCTGCCTTGGAGTTTGTCCTTCCAAACTGTACCACCTCACACTTCTCCAGGTTGAACTCCATCTGCCTCTTCTCAGCCCACTTCTGCATCCTATCAATGTCTCTCTGCAATCTTTGACAATCCTCTACACTAACCACAACACCATTAACCTTTGTGTCATCTGCAAACTTGCCAACCCACCCTTCTACCCCCACATCCAGGTGGTTAACAAAAATCACGAAAAGTAGAGGTCCCAGAACCGATCCTTGTGGGACACCACTAGTCACAACCCTCCAATCCGAATGTACTCCCTCAGTTGCAAGATGGTTGATGCAACCATCTTGCAACTGAGTTGTTAAACCAAAATCTGTCTGCTTTCATGGAAAGATGTTAGAAATTGCACAGGTAATATTATAGAAAAGGATTTCTGCATCATATTTACCCCCTCAAGCAACATGAAGAACATACCGACCCTCGATAGGACCAAATCTTCCACAAAGCCAGAATCACTAGTGATCAATGTTCTACCATATATATTCTCAGAAAAATGAAATGAATGACTGAAGTGAAGTTGTGTAGCAACGGCTGGTGCAGGGGACAGGAGATCTGTGAGAACAGCAGCAAAGACATCAGTGGCTGAATGGAAGGAATGTTGGAGGGGAATAACTCCACAGGGTCTTGCCTGGGGATCTGGCTAGTAGAGGGGATTGATTGCGGGGGTTAACGACTAATGGTTACACTGGGAGCAGGAGAAAGGGCAGACTGACCAGACAAGAGCAGATAGAGAGGGGTCAGCAGTGTTTCTCTGATCCTTTGGGTTCTTCTGGAGGTCAGGAATGGTGAGGAGCTTTAATTCTGAACAATTGCTTATTTCAAAGTTTAAACAAACGTACAAATACTAAGCAAACTAAGTGAAGAGCTGAGAAACAAAGATGGAGAAGGTGAAGAGGAGAAGATAAAGACAAAAATTATGCCTCTGAAAAATCCCTCACCTTTTATAATACAGAAAACAGAAAATCCCTTCGATAAGAATAAACCAATCAATGGTTGCACAATTACATCACGTAGGTAATATACCAACACTTAACCAATGAAAAATGAGAGAAGTGATAACTGCTATACCGCTTTCTACCAATAAGTGGGAACAAACCACCACATACCGTGAAAAATACATGAGTTTGTTAAAAAAGTACAGATGATTAAACATCAACTTTAGTGTTACATTAATTTATCTAATATCTTATAAAAAGTAATTAAAAAGTGGATTCAAACTGCGAGACCTCATAGGTACTTTTGAGTGAGGAGAGAGCAGAGTGAACAGCTACATGAAGCATCATTCTACAGTTCTGCTTGATAGAGGATTGATTATGTTTCCTCTAGTTTCCAGGGGATTTACTTTCAAACAGCCGAGACACAGTGCACAGAAACAGGACCCGTGGTTCAGCACGTCCATCCCTTTCAAACGCGTGAAGTTATAAAGGAAGATTGAAGGTAAATTCAGTTAACTAAATGGTTCTATTGAGCATGAGAACATGCAGATGATGCTCATCTCCTGTAAGGAGATGGATTAATTAGCTGCTTTGTGTTCCATCATTAAAGTAATATTAATTAATATGACTGTCAATCTCCATTCAAGATCAATAAGTTCTCTGAAGAAAGGAAACTACACAGGAGTTGGGCTGAGGTTGGAATTGAGGCATTTTATTGGAAAATTTATTTTGTTGATTTTTTTGTATCTTTATTTTTTTAAATATGTAACGGAACAGTCTAATGGTACTTGTACTCTATGTTAACTCTTTTGTAAATTTATTTGTCTGTCATTTCCCTTTCTTATCTGAGCCAGTAAGGGACTACGTAGAGGAAGCTTTATTAGAAATCTAATCAATATTACAACTGGCCTGCAAGGGTCTGAAGGGACAGTGTTTAGCTCGCTGCTCTGTGAGGTTTACTCGTCTCTGTTCTGAATGTCATTTGCTTACTTTTATTGTTTGCGTGATTCATTTTCTTTCTGCACATTGGGTATTTGATCTTTTTTTAAGTGGGTTCTATTGGGTCTCTTTGTTTCGTGGCTGTCTGTAAGGAGGCAAATCTCAAGGCTGTATATAGTATACATACTTTGAACTTTGATAAATCACGCTTGACAACAGAGATTCATAATTTAAACCTGGATTTTTGTGTGCAAGTTCCAGAATAATGTGCTACCCTGGTGGCTGAGTGGGATTGAGATCTGCCAGCTGAAACTACAGGTAATGTGTGGAGAACTGAAGGGTCAGCAGGAAGGCACTGTATACAATGGGACACCGTGCATTGTGTCTTACCTGGGTGATATCTCTGGATGCAGCCGCTGCACTCATGTGTAAACTGGGTTGTCTCACCGAACTACTGCAGTCCAAAGCACGGGCAAACGTTCCGACAGAGCTAAAGAGCACCAGAGATGGTTACGAATCAAAGTCAAGTTTATGGTCAAACGTCCAAGCGGAGGTATGCAATGAAAAAGTGGCAGCAGCATCACAGGCACAACATTCACAAGTATGAATTAAACAAGGATCAAACGCAATTAGAGCAGAAAGCACAATGATCACTGTACTCCAAAATGGTCATGGAGTGATCAGAGTTGTGAAGTTTGCTTCAAAAACTGGATGGCTGAAGGGAAGTAGCTGTTCCTGAACCTGGTGGTGTGGGACTTCAGGCTTCTGTGCCTCCTGCCCGATGGCAGCATGGCACGCCAGCAGCTTATTTGGGTCGTACTGTGGAACGCGTGTACAGTGGTTGCCTCACCGCTGTAGTTACCCAAGTTCCACTATGACTTCCAGTGTTACATGTTCCTGTTTTCTCTGAGACTTGATGGGCTTCACTCCCTCCCACCCCGTGCTGCAGTTTCCTCACCCCTACACCGGTCAGTACCATAGAACCATAGAACATTACAGCCCAGAAACAGGCCTTTTGGCCCTTCTTGGCTATGCCGAACCATTTTTCTGCCTCATCCCACTGACCTGCACCTGGACCATATCCCTCCATACACCTCTCATCCATGTACCTGTCCAAGTTTTTCTTAAATGTTAAAAGTGAGCCTGCATTTACCACTTTATCTGGCAGCTCATTCCACACTCCCATCACTCTGTGTGAAGAAGCCCCCCCAATGTTCCCTTTAAACTTTTCCCCCTTTACCCTTAACCCTGGTTTTTTTCTCCCCTAGCCTCAGTGGAAAAAGCCTGCTTGCATTCACTCTATCTATACTCATCATAATTTTATACACCTCTATCAAATCTCCCCTCATTCTTCTACGCTCCAGGGAATAAAGTCCTAACCTATTCAACCTTTCTCTGTAACTCAGTTTCTCAAGTCCCAGCAACATCCTTGTAAACCTTCTCTGCACTCTTTCAACCTTATTAGTATCCTTCCTGTAATTCGGTGACCAAAACTGCACACAATACTCCAAATTCAGCCTCACCAATGTCTTATACAACCTCACCATGACATTCCAACACTTATACTCAATACTTTGATTTATAAAGGCCAATGTACCAAAAGTTCTCTGTGACGCCACTTTTAGGGAATTTTGTATCTGTATTCCTAGATCCCTCTGTTCTACTGCACTCCTCAGTGCCCTACCATTCACCTTGTATGTTCTACCTTGTTTCTTCCTTCCAAAGTGCAATAACTCACACTTGTCTGTATTAAACTCCATCTGCCATTTTTCAGCCCATTTTTCCAGCTGGTCCAGATCCCTCTGCAAGCTTTGAAAACCTTCCTCACTTTCCACTACACCTCCAATCTTTGTATCATCAGCAAATTTGCTGATCCAACTTACCACATTATCATCCAGATCATTGATATAGATGACAAATAACAATGGACCCAGCACTGATCCCTGTGGCACACCACTAGTCACAGGCCTCCACTCAGAGAAGCAATCCTCCACTACCACTCTCTGACTTCTCCCACTGAGCCAATGTCTAATCCAATTTACTACCTCACCATGTATACCTAGTGACTGAATCTTCCTAACTAACCTCCCATGCGGGACCTTGTCAAAGGCCTTACTGAAGTCCATGTAGACAACATCCACTGCTTTCCCTTCATCCACTTTCCTTGTAACCTCCTCGAAAAACTCTTAATAGATTTGTTAAACATGACCTACCACGCACAAAGCTGTGTTGACTCTCCCTAATAAGTCCCTGTCTATCTAAATACTTGTAGATCCTATCTCTTAGTACTCCTTTCAATCATTTATCTACTACCAACGTCAAACTTACCGGCCTATAATTTCCCGAATTACTTTTAGAGCCTTTTTTAAACAACAGAACAACATGAGCTATCCTCCAATCCTCCAGCACCTCACCCATAGATACCGACATTTTAAATATATCTGCCAGGGCCCCTGCAATTTCAACACTAGTCTCCCTCAAGGTCCGAGTGAACACCCTGTCAGGTCCTGGGGATTTATCTACTCTGATTTGCCTCAAGATAGCAAGCACCTCCTCCTCTTCAATCTGTATAGGTTCCATGACCTCACTACTTGTTTGCCTTATTTCCATTGACTCCATGCCAGTTTCCTGAGTAAATATAGATGCAAGAAACCCATTTAAGATCTCCCCCATTTCTTTTGGTTCCATACATAGCTGACCACTCTAATCTTTAAGAGGACCAATTTTATCCCTTACTACCCTTTTGCTCTTAACGTACCTGTAGAAGCTCTTTGGATTATCCTTCACCTTGACTGCCGAAGCTACCTCATGTCTTCTTTTAGCCCTTCTGATTTCTTTCTTAAGTATTTTTTGCACTTTTTATACTCCTCAGTACCTTATTTGCTCCCTGTTTCCTATACATGTCATACATCTCTCTCTTCTTCTTTACCAGAGTTCCAATATCCCTAGAGAATCAAGCTTCCTTATTCTTATTCACTTTGCCTTTAATCCTGACAGGAACATACAAACTCTGCACTCTCAAAATTTCTCCTCTGAAGGCCTCCCACTTACCAACAACATCCTTGCCAGAGAACAACCTGTCCCAATCTACACTTTTTAGATCCTTTCTCATTTCTTCAAATTTGGCCTTTTTCCAGTTTAGAACCTCAACCCGAGGACCAGATCTATCTTTATCCATGATCAAGTTGAAACTAATGACGTTATGATCACTGGAACCAAAGTTCCCCTATGCACACTTCCATCAACTGTCCTAACTCGTTTCCTAATAGGAGATCTAATATTGCATCCTCTCTAGTTGGTACCTCTATATATTGATTTAGAAAACTTTCCTGAACACATTTTACAAACTCTAACCCAACTAGACCTTTAACAGTATGGGAGTCCCAATCAATACGTGGAAAATTAAAATCCCCTACAATCACAACTTTCTGTCTCCTGCAGTTGTCTGCTATCTCTCTGCAGATTTGCTCCTCCAGTTCTCGCTGACTATTGGGTGGTCTATAACACAACCCTGTTAATGTGGTCATGCCTTTCCTGTTTCTCAGCTCCACCCATATGGCCTCGGTAGACAAGCCCTCTAATCTGTCCTGCCTGAGCACTGCTGTAACATTTTCTCTGACTAGCAATGCCACCACTCCACCCTTCATCCCTCTGCCTCTATCACGTCTGAAACATCGGAACCCTGGAACAATAAGCTGCCAGTCCTGCCCCTCCTGTAGCCAAGTTTCACTAATGGCTGCAATGTCATAATTCCACGTGTCAACCCACACCCTCAGCTCATCAGCTTTCCCCACAATACTCCTCGCATTGAAATAGACACACCTCAGAAGATTATTACCACCACACACAACCCTTCTACAACATTTGTATCTGTGACTTTGCATGAACCTTTAACATCATTTATTTTCACCCCCGCTCCACTATCTGTTCTGGCACTCTGGTTCCCATCCCCCTGCAAATCTAGTTTAAACCCCCCCCCCCCCCCACCCAATAGCACTAACAAACCTCACTGCAAGGAATTTGGTCCCCTTGTAGTTCAGGTGTAACTAGTCTCTCTTGTACAGGTCCTACCTGCCCCAGAAAAGGTCCCAATAATCCTGAAATCTGAAACCCTGCCCCCTACAATAGTTCCTCAGCCACATGTTCATCCTCCAGAGCATCCTATTCTTACCCTCACTGGCACGTTGCACAGGTAGCAATCCTGAGATTACCACCCACGAGGTCCTGCTTTTTAACTTCCTACCAAACTTTCTATACTCACTCTTCAGGACCTCCTCACTCTTTCTTCCTACGTCATTGGTACCGATGTGTACCATGACATCTGGCTGCTCACCCTCCCACTTCAGAATGCTATGCACACGATCAGAGATATCCCTGACCCTGGCACCCGGGAGGCAACAAACCATCCGGGAGTCTCTGTCACGACCACAGAATCTCCTGTACCTCTGACTATCGAGTCCCCATCACTACCGCTCTCATCTCCTTCCCCCCCTCCCTTCTGCACTGCAGAACCAGATTCAGTGCCAGAGAACGGCTGCCGTAGCTTGTCGCAGGTAAGTCATCCCCGCCAACAGCATCCAAATCAGTATACTTGTTGTTGAGGGGAATGGCCACAGGGGAGCCCTGCTCTGCCTGCCCTTTCCCCTTCCCTCACCTGACAGTAACCCAATTACCTGTGCCCTGCTCCTTTGGCATAACTACTTCCCTGAAACTAATATCTATAAACTCCTCATTCTCCCAAATGATCTGGAGGTCATCCAGCTCCTGCTCCAGTTCCCTGACATGGTTTGTTAGGAGCTGCAGCTGGATGCACTTCTTGCAGGTGTCGTTGTCAGGGACACCGAGTAACCTGATAGACCTCCCTCCCCACCCTGTGATGCAGTTTCCTTACCCCTACACCAGTCAGTAAGCTAATAGACTTCCCTCTCCCCCACCCCCCCACATCCTGAGATGCAGTTTCCACACCCCTACACCGCGGTCAGTAAGCTAATAGACTGCCCTCCCCCAACCCCACCCTGTGATGCAGTTTCCTCACCCCTACACCGGTCAGTAAGCTAATAGACTCCCCCCCAACCCCACCCTGTGATGCCGTTTCCTCACCCCTACACCGGTCAGTAAGCTAATAGACTCCCTCCCCAACCCCACCCTGTGATGCAGTTTCCTCACCCCTACACCGGTCAGTAAGCTAATAGACTCCCTCCCCAACCCCTCCCTGTGATGCAGTTTCCTCACCCCTACACCGGTCAGTAAGCTAATAGACTCCCCCCCAAACCCACCCTGTGCTGCAGTTTCCTCACCCCTACACCGGTCAGTAAGCTAATAGACTCCCTCCCCAACCCCACCCTGTGATGCAGTTTCCTCACCCCTACACCGGTCAGTAAGCTAATAGACTCCCCCCCAACCCCACCCTCTGATGCAGTTTCCTCAACCCTACACCGGTCAGTAAGCTAATAGACTCCCTCCCCAACCCCACCCTGTGATGCAGTTTCCTCACCCCTACACCGGTCAGTAAGCTAATAGACTTCCCCCCAACCCCACCCTGTGATGCCGTTTCCTCACCCCTACACCGGTCAGTAAGCTAATACACTTCCCCCCAACCCCACACCGTGCTGCAGTTTCCTCACCCCTACACCGGTCAGTAAGCTAATAGACTCCCTCCCCAACCCCACCCTGTGATGCAGTTTCCTCACCCCTACACCGGTCAGTAAGCTAATAGACTTCCCCCCAACCCCACCCTGTGATGCAGTTTCCTCACCCCTACACCGGTCAGTAAGCTAATAGACTCCCTCCCCAACCCCACCCTGTGATGCAGTTTCCTCACCCCTACACCGGTCAGTAAGCTAATAGACTCCCCCCCCAACCCCCACCCTGTGATGCAGTTTCCTCACCCCTACACCAGTCAGTAAGCTAATAGACTTCCCTCCCCAACCCCACCCTGTGCTGTAGTTTCCTCACCCCCGGTCAGTAAGCTAATAGACTCCCTCCCCAACCCCACCCTGTGATGCAGTTTCCTCATCCCTACACCGGTCAGTAAGCTAATAGACTCCCTCCCCAACCCCACCCTGTGATGCAGTTTCCTCACCCCTACACCAGTCAGTAAGCTAATAGACTCCCTCCCCCCCCCCCACATCCTGAGATGCAGTTTCCACACCCCTAAACCACGCGGTCAGTAAGCTAATAGACTCCCCCCCAACCCCACCCTGTGCTGTAGTTTCCTCACCCCCGGTCAGTAAGCTAATAGACTTACCTCCCCCACACCGTGCTGCAGTTTCCTCACCCCTACACCAGTCAGTAAGCTAATAGACTTCCCTCCCCAACCCCACCCTGTGCTGTAGTTTCCTCACCCCCGGTCAGTAAGCTAATAGACTCCCTCCCCAACCCCACCCTGTGATGCAGTTTCCTCACCCCTACACCGGTCAGTAAGCTAATAGACTTCCCCCCAACCCCACCCTGTGATGCAGTTTCCTCACCCCTACACCGGTCAGTAAGCTAATAGACTCCCTCCCCAACCCCACCCTGTGATGCAGTTTCCTCACCCCTACACCGGTCAGTAACCTAATAGACTACCCCCCAACCCCACCCTGTGATGCAGTTTCCACACCCCTACACCGGTCAGTAAGCTAATAGACTCCCCCCCAACCCCACCCTGTGATGCAGTTTCCTCACCCCTACACCGCGCGGTCAGTAAGCTAATAGACTCCCTCCCCAACCCCACCCTGTGCTGCAGTTTCCTCACCCCTACACCGGTCAGTAAGCTAATAGACTCCCCCCCAAACCCACCCTGTGCTGCAGTTTCCTCACCCCTACACCGGTCAGTAAGCTAATAGACTCCCCCCCAAACCCACCCTGTGCTGCAGTTTCCTCACCCCTACACCGGTCAGTAAGCTAATAGACTCCCTCCCCAACCCCACCCTGTGATGCAGTTTCCTCACCCCTACACCGGTCAGTAAGCTAATAGACTCCCTCCCCAACCCCACCCTGTGATGCAGTTTCCTCACCCCTACACCGGTCAGTAAGCTAATAGACTCCCCCCCCAACCCCACCCTGTGATGCAGTTTCCTCACCCCTACACCGGTCAGTAAGCTAGTAGACTCCCCCCCAACCCCACCCTGTGATGCAGTTTCCACACCCCTACACCGGTCAGTAAGCTAATAGACTCCCTCCCCCCCCCCCACCCTGTGATGCAGTTTCCTCACCCCTACACCGGTCAGTAAGCTAATAGACTCCCTCCCCAACCCCACCCTGTGATGCAGTTTCCTCACCCCTACACCGGTCAGTAAGCTAATAGACTCCCTCCCCAACCCAACCTGTGATGCAGTTTCCTCACCCCTACACCGGTCAGTAAGCTAATAGACTCCCCCCCAAACCCACCCTGTGATGCAGTTTCCTCACCCCTACACCGGTCAGTAAGCTAATAGACTCCCTCCCCAACCCAACCTGTGATGCAGTTTCCTCACCCCTACACCGGTCAGTAAGCTAATAGACTCCCTCCCCAACCCCACCCTGTGATGCAGTTTCCTCACCCCTACACCGGTCAGTAAGCTAATAGACTCCCCCCCAACCCCACCCTGTGATGCAGTTTCCTCACCCCTACACCAGTCAGTAAGCTAATAGACTCCCCCCCCAACCCCACCCTGTGATGCAGTTTCCTCACCCCTACACCGGTCAGTAAGCTAATAGACTTCCCTCCCCAACCCCACCCTGTGATGCAGTATCCTCACCCCTACACCGGTCAGTAAGCTAATAGACTCCCTCCCCAACCCCACCCTGTGATGCAGTTTCCACACCCCTACACCGGTCAGTAAGCTAATAGACTCCCTCCCCAACCCCACCCTGTGATGCAGTTTCCTCACCCCTACACCGGTCAGTAAGCTAATAGACTCCCCCCCCCCCAACCCCACCCTGTGATGCAGTTTCCTCACCCCTACACCGGTCAGTAAGCTAATAGACTCCCTCCCCAACCCCACCCTGTGATGCAGTTTCCTCACCCCTACACCAGTCAGTAAGCTAATAGACTTCCCCCCAACCCCACCCTGTGATGCAGTTTCCTCACCCCTACACCAGTCAGTAAGCTAATAGACTTCCCCCCAACCCCACCCTGTGATGCAGTCTCCTCACCCCTACACCGGTCAGTAAGGTAATAGACTCCCCTCCCCTCCCCAACCCCACCCTGTGATGCAGTTTCCTCACCCCTACACCAGTCAGTAAGCTAATAGACTCCCTCCCCCCCCCCACATCCTGAGATGCAGTTTCCACACCCCTAAACCACGCGGTCAGTAAGCTAATAGACTCCCCCCCAACCCCACCCTGTGCTGTAGTTTCCTCACCCCCGGTCAGTAAGCTAATAGACTTACCTCCCCCACACCGTGCTGCAGTTTCCTCACCCCTACACCAGTCAGTAAGCTAATAGACTTCCCTCCCCAACCCCACCCTGTGCTGTAGTTTCCTCACCCCCGGTCAGTAAGCTAATAGACTCCCTCCCCAACCCCACCCTGTGATGCAGTTTCCTCACCCCTACACCGGTCAGTAAGCTAATAGACTTCCCCCCAACCCCACCCTGTGATGCAGTTTCCTCACCCCTACACCGGTCAGTAAGCTAATAGACTCCCTCCCCAACCCCACCCTGTGATGCAGTTTCCTCACCCCTACACCGGTCAGTAACCTAATAGACTACCCCCCAACCCCACCCTGTGATGCAGTTTCCACACCCCTACACCGGTCAGTAAGCTAATAGACTCCCCCCCAACCCCACCCTGTGATGCAGTTTCCTCACCCCTACACCGCGCGGTCAGTAAGCTAATAGACTCCCTCCCCAACCCCACCCTGTGCTGCAGTTTCCTCACCCCTACACCGGTCAGTAAGCTAATAGACTCCCCCCCAAACCCACCCTGTGCTGCAGTTTCCTCACCCCTACACCGGTCAGTAAGCTAATAGACTCCCCCCCAAACCCACCCTGTGCTGCAGTTTCCTCACCCCTACACCGGTCAGTAAGCTAATAGACTCCCTCCCCAACCCCACCCTGTGATGCAGTTTCCTCACCCCTACACCGGTCAGTAAGCTAATAGACTCCCTCCCCAACCCCACCCTGTGATGCAGTTTCCTCACCCCTACACCGGTCAGTAAGCTAATAGACTCCCCCCCCAACCCCACCCTGTGATGCAGTTTCCTCACCCCTACACCGGTCAGTAAGCTAGTAGACTCCCCCCCAACCCCACCCTGTGATGCAGTTTCCTCACCCCTACACCAGTCAGTAAGCTAATAGACTTCCCCCCAACCCCACCCTGTGATGCAGTCTCCTCACCCCTACACCGGTCAGTAAGGTAATAGACTCCCCTCCCCTCCCCAACCCCACCCTGTGATGCAGTTTCCTCACCCCTACACCAGTCAGTAAGCTAATAGACTCCCTCCCCCCCCCCCACATCCTGAGATGCAGTTTCCACACCCCTAAACCACGCGGTCAGTAAGCTAATAGACTCCCCCCCAACCCCACCCTGTGCTGTAGTTTCCTCACCCCCGGTCAGTAAGCTAATAGACTTACCTCCCCCACACCGTGCTGCAGTTTCCTCACCCCTACACCAGTCAGTAAGCTAATAGACTTCCCTCCCCAACCCCACCCTGTGCTGTAGTTTCCTCACCCCCGGTCAGTAAGCTAATAGACTCCCTCCCCAACCCCACCCTGTGATGCAGTTTCCTCACCCCTACACCGGTCAGTAAGCTAATAGACTTCCCCCCAACCCCACCCTGTGATGCAGTTTCCTCACCCCTACACCGGTCAGTAAGCTAATAGACTCCCTCCCCAACCCCACCCTGTGATGCAGTTTCCTCACCCCTACACCGGTCAGTAACCTAATAGACTACCCCCCAACCCCACCCTGTGATGCAGTTTCCACACCCCTACACCGGTCAGTAAGCTAATAGACTCCCCCCCAACCCCACCCTGTGATGCAGTTTCCTCACCCCTACACCGCGCGGTCAGTAAGCTAATAGACTCCCTCCCCAACCCCACCCTGTGCTGCAGTTTCCTCACCCCTACACCGGTCAGTAAGCTAATAGACTCCCCCCCAAACCCACCCTGTGCTGCAGTTTCCTCACCCCTACACCGGTCAGTAAGCTAATAGACTCCCCCCCAAACCCACCCTGTGCTGCAGTTTCCTCACCCCTACACCGGTCAGTAAGCTAATAGACTCCCTCCCCAACCCCACCCTGTGATGCAGTTTCCTCACCCCTACACCGGTCAGTAAGCTAATAGACTCCCTCCCCAACCCCACCCTGTGATGCAGTTTCCTCACCCCTACACCGGTCAGTAAGCTAATAGACTCCCCCCCCAACCCCACCCTGTGATGCAGTTTCCTCACCCCTACACCGGTCAGTAAGCTAGTAGACTCCCCCCCAACCCCACCCTGTGATGCAGTTTCCACACCCCTACACCGGTCAGTAAGCTAATAGACTCCCTCCCCCCCCCCCACCCTGTGATGCAGTTTCCTCACCCCTACACCGGTCAGTAAGCTAATAGACTCCCTCCCCAACCCCACCCTGTGATGCAGTTTCCTCACCCCTACACCGGTCAGTAAGCTAATAGACTCCCTCCCCAACCCAACCTGTGATGCAGTTTCCTCACCCCTACACCGGTCAGTAAGCTAATAGACTCCCTCCCCAACCCCACCCTGTGATGCAGTTTCCTCACCCCTACACCGGTCAGTAAGCTAATAGACTCCCCCCCCAACCCCACCCTGTGATGCAGTTTCCTCACCCCTACACCAGTCAGTAAGCTAATAGACTCCCCCCCCAACCCCACCCTGTGATGCAGTTTCCTCACCCCTACACCGGTCAGTAAGCTAATAGACTTCCCTCCCCAACCCCACCCTGTGATGCAGTATCCTCACCCCTACACCGGTCAGTAAGCTAATAGACTCCCCCCCAACCCCACCCTGTGATGCAGTTTCCTCACCCCTACACCAGTCAGTAAGCTAATAGACTTCCCCCCAACCCCACCCTGTGATGCAGTTTCCTCACCCCTACACCGGTCAGTAAGCTAATAGACTCCCTCCCCAACCCCACCCTGTGATGCAGTTTCCTCACCCCTACACCAGTCAGTAAGCTAATAGACTTCCCCCCAACCCCACCCTGTGATGCAGTTTCCTCACCCCTACACCAGTCAGTAAGCTAATAGACTTCCCCCCAACCCCACCCTGTGATGCAGTCTCCTCACCCCTACACCGGTCAGTAAGGTAATAGACTCCCCTCCCCTCCCCAACCCCACCCTGTGATGCAGTTTCCTCACCCCTACACCAGTCAGTAAGCTAATAGACTTCCCCCCAACCCCACCCTGTGATGCAGTTTCCTCACCCCTACACCGGTCAGTAAGCTAATAGACTCCCCCCCCAACCCCACCCTGTGATGCAGTATCCTCACCCCCGGTCAGTAAGCTAATAGACTCCCCTCCCCCAACCCCACCCTGTGATGCAGTTTCCTCACCCCTACACCGGTCAGTAAGCTAATAGACTCCCCCCCCAACCCCACCCTGTGATGCAGTATCCTCACCCCCGGTCAGTAAGCTAATAGACTCCCCTCCCCCAACCCCACCCTGTGATGCAGTTTCCTCACCCCTACACCGGTCAGTAAGCTAATAGACTCCCCCCCCAACCCCACCCTGTGATGCAGTATCCTCACCCCCGGTCAGTAAGCTAATAGACTCCCCTCCCCCAACCCCACCCTGTGATGCAGTTTCCTCACCCCTACACCGGTCAGTAAGCTAATAGACTCCCCCCCCAACCCCACCCTGCGATGCAGTATCCTCACCCCCGGTCAGTAAGCTAATAGACTCCCCTCCCCCAACCCCACCCTGTGATGCCGTTTCCTCACCCCTACACCGGTCAGTAAGCTAATAGACTCCCTCCCCCAACCCCACCCTGTGATGCAGTTTCCTCACCCCTACACCAGTCAGTAAGCTAATAGACTCCCCCCCCCAACCCCACCCTGTGATGCAGTTTCCTCACCCCTACACCGGTCAGTAAGCTAATAGACTCCCTCCCCCAACCCCACCCTGTGATGCAGTTTCCTCAACCCTACAACGGTCAGTAAGCTAATAGACTCCCTCCCCAACCCCACCCTGTGATGCAGTTTCCACACCCCTACACCGGTCAGTAAGCTAATAGACTTCCCCCCAACCCCACCCTGTGATGCAGTCTCCTCACCCCTACACCGGTCAGTAAGCTAATAGACTCCCCCCCAACCCCACCCTGTGCTGCCGTTTCCTCACCCCTACACCAGTCAGAAAGCTAATAGACTTCCCCCCCCCAACCCCACCCTGTGCTGTAGTTTCCTCACCCCTACACCAGTCAGTAAGCTAATAGACTCCCTCCCCAACCCCTCCCTGTGATGCAGTATCCTCACCCCCGGTCAGTAAGCTAATAGACTCCCTCCCCAACCCCACCCTGTGATGCAGTTTCCTCACCCCTACACCGGTCAGTAAGCTAATAGACTCCCCCCCAACCCCACCCTGTGATGCAGTTTCCTCACCCCTACACCGGTCAGTAAGCTAATAGACTCCCCCCCAACCCCACCCTGTGATGCAGTTTCCTCACCCCTACACCGGTCAGTAAGCTAATAGACTCCCTCCCCAACCCCACCCTGTGATGCAGTTTCCTCACCCCTACACCGGTCAGTAAGCTAATAGACTCCCCCCCAACCCCACCCTGTGATGCAGTTTCCTCACCCCTACACCGGTCAGTAAGCTAATAGACTCCCCCCCAACCCCACCCTGTGATGCAGTTTCCTCACCCCTACACCGGTCAGTAAGCTAATAGACTCTCCCCCAACCCCACCCTGTGATGCAGTTTCCTCACCCCTACACCGGTCAGTAACCTAATAGACTCCCCCCCAACCCCACCCTGTGATGCAGTTTCCTCACCCCTACACCAGTCAGTAAGCTAATAGACTTCCCCCCCCAACCCCACCCTGTGCTGCAGTTTCCTCACCCCTACACCGGTCAGTAAGCTAATAGACTCCCTCCCCAACCCCACCCTGTGATGCAGTTTCCACACCCCTACACCGGTCAGTAAGCTAATAGACTCCCTCCCCAACCCCACCCTGTGATGCAGTTTCCTCACCCCTACACCGGTCAGTAAGCTAATAGACTCCCCCCCAACCCCACCCTGTGATGCAGTTTCCTCACCCCTACACCGGTCAGTAAGCTAATAGACTCCCCTCCCCCAACCCCACCCTGTGATGCAGTTTCCTCACCCCTACACCGGTCAGTAAGCTAATAGACTCTCTCCCCAACCCCACCCTGTGATGCAGTTTCCTCACCCCTACACCGGTCAGTAAGCTAATAGACTCTCCCCCAACCCCACCCTGTGATGCAGTTTCCTCACCCCTACACCGGTCAGTAACCTAATAGACTCCCCCCCCAACCCCACCCTGTGATGCAGTTTCCTCACCCCTACACCGGTCAGTAAGCTAATAGACTCCCTCCCCAACCCCACCCTGTGATGTAGTTTCCTCACCCCTACACCGGTCAGTAAGCTAATAGACTCCCTCCCCAACCCCACCCTGTGATGCAGTTTCCTCACCCCTACACCGGTCAGTAACCTAATAGACTCCCCCCCAACCCCACCCTGTGCTGCCGTTTCCTCACCCCTACACCAGTCAGTAAGCTAATAGACTCCCCTCCCCCAACCCCACCCTGTGATGCAGTTTCCTCACCCCTACACCGGTCAGTAAGCTAATAGACTCCCCCCCAACCCCACCCTGTGATGCAGTTTCCTCACCCCTACACCGCGCGGTCAGTAAGCTAATAGACTCCCCCCCAACCCCACCCTGTGCTGCAGTTTCCTCACCCCTACACCGGTCAGTAAGCTAATAGACTCCCTCCCCAACCCCACCCTGTGATGCAGTTTCCACACCCCTACACCGGTCAGTAAGCTAATAGACTCCCTCCCCAACCCCACCCTGTGCTGCCGTTTCCTCACCCCTACACCGGTCAGTAAGCTAATAGACTCCCCCCCAACCCCACCCTGTGATGCAGTTTCCTCACCCCTACACCGGTCAGTAAGCTAATAGACTCCCCCCCAACCCCACCCTGTGATGCAGTTTCCTCACCCCTACACCGGTCAGTAAGCTAATAGACTCCCTCCCCAACCCCACCCTGTGCTGCCGTTTCCTCACCCCTACACCGGTCAGTAAGCTAATAGACTCCCCTCCCCCAACCCCACCCTGTGATGCAGTTTCCTCACCCCTACACCGGTCAGTAAGCTAATAGACTCCCTCCCCAACCCCACCCTGTGATGCAGTTTCCTCACCCCTACACCGGTCAGTAACCTAATAGACTACCCCCCAACCCCACCCTGTGATGCAGTTTCCACACCCCTACACCGGTCAGTAAGCTAATAGACTCCCCCCCAACCCCACCCTGTGATGCAGTTTCCTCACCCCTACACCGCGCGGTCAGTAAGCTAATAGACTCCCTCCCCAACCCCACCCTGTGCTGCAGTTTCCTCACCCCTACACCGGTCAGTAAGCTAATAGACTCCCCCCCAAACCCACCCTGTGCTGCAGTTTCCTCACCCCTACACCGGTCAGTAAGCTAATAGACTCCCTCCCCAACCCCACCCTGTGATGCAGTTTCCTCACCCCTACACCGGTCAGTAAGCTAATAGACTCCCTCCCCAACCCCACCCTGTGATGCAGTTTCCTCACCCCTACACCGGTCAGTAAGCTAATAGACTCCCCCCCAACACCACCCTGTGCTGCAGTTTCCTCACCCCTACACCGGTCAGTAAGCTAATAGACTCCCCCCCAACCCCACCCTGTGATGCAGTTTCCTCACCCCTACACCGGTCAGTAAGCTAGTAGACTCCCCCCCAACCCCACCCTGTGATGCAGTTTCCACACCCCTACACCGGTCAGTAAGCTAATAGACTCCCTCCCCCCCCCCACCCTGTGATGCAGTTTCCTCACCCCTACACCGGTCAGTAAGCTAATAGACTCCCTCCCCAACCCCACCCTGTGATGCAGTTTCCTCACCCCTACACCGGTCAGTAAGCTAATAGACTCCCTCCCCAACCCAACCTGTGATGCAGTTTCCTCACCCCTACACCGGTCAGTAAGCTAATAGACTCCCCCCCAACCCCACCCTGTGATGCAGTTTCCTCACCCCTACACCAGTCAGTAAGCTAATAGACTCCCTCCCCAACCCCACCCTGTGATGCAGTTTCCTCACCCCTACACCGGTCAGTAAGCTAATAGACTTCCCTCCCCAACCCCACCCTGTGATGCAGTATCCTCACCCCTACACCGGTCAGTAAGCTAATAGACTCCCCCCCAACCCCACCCTGTGATGCAGTTTCCTCACCCCTACACCGGTCAGTAAGCTAATAGACTCCCCTCCCCTCCACAACACCACCCTGTGATGCAGTTTCCTCACCCCTACACCAGTCAGTAAGCTAATAGACTTCCCCCCAACCCCACCCTGTGATGCAGTTTCCTCACCCCTACACCGGTCAGTAAGCTAATAGACTCCCCCCCCAACCCCACCCTGTGATGCAGTATCCTCACCCCCGGTCAGTAAGCTAATAGACTCCCCCCCAACTCCCCCCTGTGATGCCGTTTCCTCACCCCTACACCGGTCAGTAAGCTAATAGACTCCCTCCCCCAACACCACCCTGTGATGCAGTTTCCTCACCCCTACACCGGTCAGTAAGCTAATAGACTCCCCCCCAACCCCACCATGTGATGCAGTCTCCTCACCCCTACACCGGTCAGTAAGCTAATAGACTCCCCCCCCAACCCCACCCTGTGCTGCCGTTTCCTCACCCCTACACCAGTCAGAAAGCTAATAGACTTCCCCCCCCAACCCCACCCTGTGCTGTAGTTTCCTCACCCCTACACCAGTCAGTAAGCTAATAGACTCCCTCCCCAACCCCTCCCTGTGATGCAGTATCCTCACCCCCCGGTCAGTAAGCTAATAGACTCCCCCCCAACCCCACCCTGTGATGCAGTTTCCTCACCCCTACACCGGTCAGTAAGCTAATAGACTCGCCCCCAACCCCACCCTGTGATGCAGTTTCCTCACCCCTACACCGGTCAGTAAGCTAATAGACTCCCTCCCCAACCCCACCCTGTGATGCAGTTTCCTCACCCCTACACCGGTCAGTAAGCTAATAGACTCCCCCCCAACCCCACCCTGTGATGCAGTTTCCTCACCCCTACACCGGTCAGTAAGCTAATAGACTCTCCCCCAACCCCACCCTGTGATGCAGTTTCCTCACCCCTACACCGGTCAGTAACCTAATAGACTCCCCCCCAACCCCACCCTGTGATGCAGTTTCCTCACCCCTACACCGGTCAGTAAGCTAATAGACTCTCCCCCAACCCCACCCTGTGATGCAGTTTCCTCACCCCTACACCGGTCAGTAAGCTAATAGACTCCCCCCCAACCCCACCCTGTGATGCAGTTTCCTCACCCCTACACCGGTCGGTAAGCTAATAGACTCCCTCCCCAACCCCACCCTGTGATGTAGTTTCCTCACCCCTACACCGGTCAGTAAGCTAATAGACTCCCTCCCCAACCCCACCCTGTGATGCAGTTTCCTCACCCCTACACCAGTCAGTAAGCTAATAGACTTCCCCCCCCAACCCCACCCTGTGCTGCAGTTTCCTCACCCCTACACCGGTCAGTAAGCTAATAGACTCCCTCCCCAACCCCACCCTGTGATGCAGTATCCTCACCCCCGGTCAGTAAGCTAATAGACTCCCCTCCCCCAACCCCACCCTGTGATGCAGTTTCCACACCCCTACACCGGTCAGTAAGCTAATAGACTTCCCCCCCCCAACCCCACCCTGTGCTGCAGTTTCCTCACCCCTACACCGGTCAGTAAGCTAATAGACTCCCTCCCCAACCCCACCCTGTGATGCAGTTTCCACACCCCTACACCGGTCAGTAAGCTAATAGACTCTCTCCCCAACCCCACCCTGTGATGCAGTTTCCTCACCCCTACACCGGTCAGTAAGCTAATAGACTCCCCCCCAACCCCACCCTGTGATGCAGTTTCCTCACCCCTACACCGGTCAGTAAGCTAATAGACTCCCTCCCCAACCCCACCCTGTGATGCAGTTTCCTCACCCCTACACCGGTCAGTAAGCTAATAGACTCCCTCCCCAACCCCACCCTGTGATGCAGTTTCCTCACCCCTACACCGGTCAGTAAGCTAATAGACTCCCCCCCAACCCCACCCTGTGATGCAGTTTCCTCACCCCTACACCGGTCAGTAAGCTAATAGACTCCCCCCCCAACCCCACCCTGTGATGCAGTTTCCTCACCCCTACACCGGTCAGTAACCTAATAGACTCCCTCCCCAACCCCACCCTGTGATGCAGTTTCCTCACCCCTACACCGGTCAGTAACCTAATAGACTCCCCCCCAACCCCACCCTGTGCTGCTGTTTCCTCACCCCTACACCGGTCAGTAAGCTAATAGACTCCCCCCCAACCCCACCCTGTGATGCAGTTTCCTCACCCCTACACCGCGCGGTCAGTAAGCTAATAGACTCCCTCCCCAACCCCACCCTGTGATGCAGTTTCCTCACCCCTACACCGGTCAGTAAGCTAATAGACTCCCCCCCCCAACCCCACCCTGTGATGCAGTTTCCTCACCCCTACACCGGTCAGTAACCTAATAGACTCCCTCCCCAACCCCACCCTGTGATGCAGTTTCCTCACCCCTACACCAGTCAGTAAGCTAATAGACTCCCTCCCCAACCCCACCCTGTGATGCAGTTTCCTCACCCCTACACCGGTCAGTAACCTAATAGACTACCCCCCAACCCCTCCCTGTGATGCAGTTTCCACACCCCTACACCGGTCAGTAAGCTAATAGACTCCCCCCCAACCCCACCCTGTGATGCAGTTTCCTCACCCCTACACCGGTCAGTAAGCTAATAGACTCCCCCCCCCAACCCCACCCTGTGATGCAGTTTCCTCACCCCTACACCGGTCAGTAACCTAATAGACTCCCTCCCCAACCCCACCCTGTGATGCAGTTTCCTCACCCCTACACCAGTCAGTAAGCTAATAGACTCCCTCCCCAACCCCACCCTGTGATGCAGTTTCCTCACCCCTACACCGGTCAGTAACCTAATAGACTACCCCCCAACCCCACCCTGTGATGCAGTTTCCACACCCCTACACCGGTCAATAAGCTAATAGACTCCCCCCCAACCCCACCCTGTGATGCAGTTTCCTCACCCCTACACCGCGCGGTCAGTAAGCTAATAGACTCCCTCCCCAACCCCACCCTGTGCTGCAGTTTCCTCACCCCTACACCGGTCAGTAAGCTAATAGACTCCCCCCCAAACCCACCCTGTGCTGCAGTTTCCTCACCCCTACACCGGTCAGTAAGCTAATAGACTCCCCCCCCAAACCCACCCTGTGCTGCAGTTTCCTCACCCCTACACCGGTCAGTAAGCTAATAGACTCCCTCCCCAACCCCACCCTGTGATGCAGTTTCCTCACCCCTACACCGGTCAGTAAGCTAATAGACTCCCCCCCAACCCCACCCTGTGCTGCAGTTTCCTCACCCCTACACCGGTCAGTAAGCTAATAGACTCCCCCCCAACCCCACCCTGTGATGCAGTTTCCTCACCCCTACACCGGTCAGTAAGCTAGTAGACTCCCCCCCCAACCCCACCCTGTGATGCAGTTTCCACACCCCTACACCAGTCAGTAAGCTAATAGACTCCCCCCCAACCCCACCCTGTGATGCAGTTTCCTCACCCCTACACCGGTCAGTAAGCTAATAGACTCCCTCCCCCCCCCCACCCTGTGATGCAGTTTCCTCACCCCTACACCGGTCAGTAAGCTAATAGACTCCCTCCCCAACCCCACCCTGTGATGCAGTTTCCTCACCCCTACACCGGTCAGTAAGCTAATAGACTCCCTCCCCAACCCCACCCTGTGATGCAGTTTCCTCACCCCTACACCGGTCAGTAAGCTAATAGACTCCCTCCCCAACCCCACCCTGTGATGCAGTTTCCTCACCCCTACACCGGTCAGTAAGCTAATAGACTCCCCCCCAACCCCACCCTGTGATGCAGTTTCCTCACCCCTACACCAGTCAGTAAGCTAATAGACTCCCTCCCCAACCCCACCCTGTGATGCAGTTTCCTCACCCCTACACCGGTCAGTAAGCTAATAGACTTCCCTCCCCAACCCCACCCTGTGATGCAGTATCCTCACCCCTACACCGGTCAGTAAGCTAATAGACTCCCCCCCAACCCCACCCTGTGATGCAGTTTCCTCACCCCTACACCGGTCAGTAAGCTAATAGACTCCCCTCCCCTCCCCAACCCCACCCTGTGATGCAGTTTCCTCACCCCTACACCAGTCAGTAAGCTAATAGACTTCCCCCCAACCCCACCCTGTGATGCAGTTTCCTCACCCCTACACCGGTCAGTAAGCTAATAGACTCCCCCCCCAACCCCACCCTGTGATGCAGTATCCTCACCCCCGGTCAGTAAGCTAATAGACTCCCCCCCAACTCCCCCCTGTGATGCCGTTTCCTCACCCCTACACCGGTCAGTAAGCTAATAGACTCCCTCCCCCAACCCCACCCTGTGATGCAGTTTCCTCACCCCCGGTCAGTAAGCTAATAGACTCCCTCCCCCAACCCCACCCTGTGATGCAGTTTCCTCACCCCTACACCGGTCAGTAAGCTAATAGACTCCCTCCCCAACCCCACCCTGTGATGCAGTTTCCTCACCCCTACACCGGTCAGTAAGCTAATAGACTCCCCCCCAACCCCACCCTGTGCTGCCGTTTCCTCACCCCTACACCAGTCAGTAAGCTAATAGACTCCCCCCCAACCCCACCCTGTGATGCAGTTTCCTCACCCCTACACCGGTCAGTAAGCTAATAGACTCCCCCCCAACCCCACCCTGTGATGCAGTTTCCTCACCCCTACACCGGTCAGTAAGCTAATAGACTCCCCCCCAACCCCACCCTGTGATGCAGTTTCCTCACCCCTACACCGGTCAGTAAGCTAATAGACTCCCCCCCAACCCCACCCTGTGATGCAGTTTCCTCACCCCTACACCGGTCAGTAAGCTAATAGACTCCCTCCCCAACCCCACCCTGTGATGCAGTTTCCTCACCCCTACACCGGTCAGTAAGCTAATAGACTCCCCCCCAACCCCACCCTGTGATGCAGTTTCCTCACCCCTACACCGGTCAGTAAGCTAATAGACTCTCCCCCAACCCCACCCTGTGATGCAGTTTCCTCACCCCTACACCGGTCAGTAACCTAATAGACTCCCCCCCAACCCCACCCTGTGATGCAGTTTCCTCACCCCTACACCGGTCAGTAAGCTAATAGACTCCCTCCCCAACCCCACCCTGTGATGTAGTTTCCTCACCCCTACACCGGTCAGTAAGCTAATAGACTCCCTCCCCAACCCCACCCTGTGATGCAGTTTCCTCACCCCTACACCAGTCAGTAAGCTAATAGACTTCCCCCCCCAACCCCACCCTGTGCTGCAGTTTCCTCACCCCTACACCGGTCAGTAAGCTAATAGACTCCCTCCCCAACCCCACCCTGTGATGCAGTATCCTCACCCCCGGTCAGTAAGCTAATAGACTCCCCTCCCCCAACCCCACCCTGTGATGCAGTTTCCACACCCCTACACCGGTCAGTAAGCTAATAGACTTCCCCCCCCAACCCCACCCTGTGCTGCGGTTTCCTCACCCCTACACCGGTCAGTAAGCTAATAGACTCCCTCCCCAACCCCACCCTGTGATGCAGTTTCCACACCCCTACACCGGTCAGTAAGCTAATAGACTCTCTCCCCAACCCCACCCTGTGATGCAGTTTCCTCACCCCTACACCGGTCAGTAAGCTAATAGACTCCCCCCCAACCCCACCCTGTGATGCAGTTTCCTCACCCCTACACCGCGCGGTCAGTAAGCTAATAGACTTCCACCCCCAACCCCACCCTGTGATGCAGTTTCCTCACCCCTACACCGGTCAGTAAGCTAATAGACTCCCCCCCCAACCCCACCCTGTGATGCAGTTTCCTCACCCCTACACCGGTCAGTAAGCTAATAGACTCCCTCCCCAACCCCACCCTGTGCTGCCGTTTCCTCACCCCTACACCGGTCAGTAAGCTAATAGACTCCCCCCCAACCCCACCCTGTGATGCAGTTTCCTCACCCCTACACCGGTCAGTAAGCTAATAGACTCCCCCCCAACCCCACCCTGTGATGCAGTTTCCTCACCCCTACACCGGTCAGTAAGCTAATAGACTCCCTCCCCAACCCCACCCTGTGCTGCCGTTTCCTCACCCCTACACCGGTCAGTAAGCTAATAGACTCCCCTCCCCCAACCCCAACCTGTGATGCAGTTTCCTCACCCCTACACCGGTCAGTAACCTAATAGACTCCCCCCCCACCCCACCCTGTGCTGCAGTTTCCTCACCCCTACACCGGTCAGTAAGCTAATAGACTCCCTCCCCAACCCCACCCTATGATGCAGTTTCCTCACCCCTACACCGGTCAGTAAGCTAATAGACTCCCTCCCCAACCCCACCCTGTGATGCAGTTTCCTCACCCCTACACCGGTCAGTAAGCTAATAGACTCCCCCCCAACCCCACCCTGTGATGCAGTTTCCTCACCCCTACACCAGTCAGTAAGCTAATAGACTCCCTCCCCAACCCCACCCTGTGATGCAGTTTCCTCACCCCCGGTCAGTAAGCTAATAGACTCCCCCCCAACCCCACCCTGTGATGCAGTTTCCTCACCCCTACACTAGTCAGTAAGCTAATAGACTCCCCCCCAACCCCACCCTGTGATGCAGTTTCCTCACCCCTACACCGGTCAGTAAGCTAATAGACTTCCCCCCAACCCCACCCTGTGATGCAGTTTCCTCACCCCTACACCGGTCAGTTAGCTAATAGACTCCCCCCCAACCCCACCCTGTAATACAGTTTCCTCACCCCTACACCGGTCAGTAACCTAATAGACTCCCCCCCAACCCCACTCTGTAATACAGTTTCCTCACCCCTACACCGGTCAGTAACCTAATAGACTCCCTCCCAACCCCACCCTGTGCTGCAGTTTCCTCACCCCTACACCGGTCAGTAAGCTAATAGACTCCCTCCCCAACCCCACCCTGTGCTGTAGTTTCCTCACCCCTACACCGGTCAGTAAGCTAATAGACTCCCCCCCAACCCCACCCTGTGATGCAGTTTCCTCACCCCTACACCGGTCAGTAAGCTAATAGACTCCCCCCCAACCCCACCCTGTGATGCAGTTTCCTCACCCCTACACCGGTCAGTAAGCTAATAGACTCCCCCCCAACCCCACCCTGTGATGCAGTTTCCTCACCCCTACACCAGTCAGTAAGCTAATAGACTCCCTCCCCCCCCCCACATCCTGAGATGCAGTTTCCTCACCCCTAAACCACGCGTTCAGTAAGCTAATAGACTCCCCCCCAACCCCACCCTGTGATGCAGTTTCCTCACCCCTACACCAGTCAGTAACCTAATAGACTCACCCCCAACCCCACCCTGTGATGCAGTTTCCTCACCCCTACACCGGTCAGTAAGCTAATAGACTCCCTCCCCAACCCCTCCCTGTGATGCAGTATCCTCACCCCCGGTCAGTAAGCTAATAGACTCCCCCCCAACCCCACCCTGTGATGCAGTTTCCTCACCCCTACACCGGTCAGTAAGCTAATAGACTCCCTCCCCAACCCCTCCCTGTGATGCAGTATCCTCACCCCCGGTCAGTAAGCTAATAGACTCCCCCCCAACCCCACCCTGTGATGCAGTATCCTCACCCCCGGTCAGTAAGCTAATAGACTCCCCCCCAACCCTACACTGTGATGCAGTTTCCTCACCCCTACACCGGTCAGTAAGCTAATAGACTCCCTCCCCAACCCCACCCTGTGATGCAGTTTCCTCACCCCTACACCGGTCAGTAAGCTAATAGACTACCCCCCAACCCCACCCTGTGATGCAGTTTCCACACCCCTACACCGGTCAGTAAGCTAATAGACTCCCTCCCCAACCCCACCCTGTGATGCAGTTTCCTCATCCCTACACCGGTCAGTAAGCTAATAGACTCCCCCCCAACCCCACCCTGTGATGCAGTTTCCACACCCCTACACCGGTCAGTAAGCTAAAAGACTCCCCCCCAACCCCACCCTGTGATGCAGTTTCCTCACCCCTACACCGGTCAGTAAGCTAAGAGACTCCCCCCCCAACCCCACCCTGTGATGCAGTTTCCTCACCCCTACACCGGTCAGTAAGCTAATAGACTCCCCCCCCAACCCCACCCTGTGATGCAGTTTCCTCACCCCTACACCAGTCAGTAAGCTAAGAGACTCCCCCCCCAACCCCACCCTGTGATGCAGTTTCCTCACCCCTACACCGGTCAGTAAGCTAATAGACTCCCTCCCCAACCCCACCCTGTGATGCAGTTTCCTCACCTCTACACCGGTCAGTAAGCTAATAGACTCCCCTCCCCCAACCCCACCCTGTGATGCAGTTTCCTCACCCCTACACCGGTCAGTAAGCTAATAGACTCCCCCCCCAACCCCACCCTGTGATGCAGTTTCCTCACCCCTACACCGGTCAGTAAGCTAATAGACTCCCCTCCCCCAACCCCACCCTGTGATGCAGTTTCCTCACCCCTACACCGGTCAGTAAGCTAATAGACTCCCCCCCAACCCCACCCTGTGATGCAGTTTCCTCACCCCTACACCAGTCAGTAAGCTAATAGACTCCCCCCCCAACCCCACCCTGTGATGCAGTTTCCTCACCCCTACACCGGTCAGTAAGCTAATAGACTCCCCTCCCCCAACCCCACCCTGTGATGCAGTTTCCTCACCCCTACACCGGTCAGTAAGCTAAGAGACTCCCCCCCCAACCCCACCCTGTGATGCAGTTTCCTCACCCCTACACCGGTCAGTAAGCTAATAGACTCCCTCCCAACCCCACCCTGTGATGCAGTTTCCTCACCCCTACACCGGTCAGAAAGCTAATAGACTTCCTCCCCACCCTGTGATGCAGTTTCCTCACCCCTACACCGGTCAGTAAGCTAATAGACTCCCTCCCCAACCCCACCCTGTGATGCAGTTTCCTCACCCCTACACCGGTCAGTAAGCTAATAGACTCCCCCCCAACCCCACCCTGTGATGCAGTTTCCTCACCCCTACACCGGTCAGTAAGCTAATAGACTCCCCCCCAACCCCACCCTGTGATGCAGTTTCCTCACCCCTACACCGGTCAGTAAGCTAATAGACTCCCCCCCAACCCCCCCCCCCACATCCTGAGATGCAGTTTCCACACCCGTACACCGCGGTCAGTAAGCTAATAGACTCCCCCCAACCCCACCCTGTGATGCAGTTTCCTCACCCCTACACCGGTCAGTAAGCTAATAGACTTCCCTCCCCTCCCTGTGCTGCAGTTTCCTCACCCCTACACCGGTCAGTAAGCTAATAGACTCCCCCCCCAACCCCACCCTGTGATGCAGTTTCCTCACCCCTACACCGGTCAGAAAGCTAATAGACTTCCTCCCCACCCTGTACTGCAGTTTCCTCGCCCCCACACTGGTCAGTAAGCTAATGGGCCACTGTAAATGATCTAGTGCAGGTTATTGGTGGCCATCTATATATGAATAATGTACAGGGAAATGTGGGGGCATAGATGGTTAGCATAGACTAGATAGGTGAAATGGCCTTTTACATCATAAGGAAATATGAAAAATAACTTCATTTGGGTTTAATCTACACATTGCTTCCTGTTGGTGTGAGTGATTCCAAACTAACGCTGATGCTGTCAATTCAAATGGCCTGCTAAACAGCCCTCTTCACCACAATTCCTCACTAGGCAAGGTATTGCACTGGTCTCCATTCTCTTCATGGATTCTTCCTTGAATAAGTGCTAATTAGATCTAATAAATAACAACATAAACTTAACTTGAGACACCAGGGAGCCTGTGGCATGTTTCTCTAGCTTTTGTGCTACCTATTATTAAGGACATTGTGTCCTGTTTAATAGAAAACATTTATCACAGAATGAGATGTTGCAATATCTCTAAATGAACAAATATATGGATTGATATTCAGACCATCACTGAATGATGCATAATCATATTATTAAGTACATGGACGGAATCTAGTAACAATGTGATTACCAACCCTAAGCCTACAATCCCTACTTGGACGAGATGATTACTCTTGCCACTACACCAGCAACAGAAGGCTCTGTGGTCAATCGCTCACCAAGTGTTCAGGTTCAGAATCAGAATCAGATTTAATATCACTGGCATAGGTCGTGAAACGTACTGCTATGTGGCAGCAGTACATACATAATAAAAACAGTAAATTACAGTAAGTATATATACATTAAATAAGTTAAATAAGTAGTGCAAAAAGAGAAATAGTAGTGAGGTAGTGTACATGGGTTCAACATCCATTCACAAATCTGATGGCAGAGGGGCAGCAGCTGTTCTTGAATTGTTGAGAGTGTGCTTTCAGGCTCCTGTCCCTCCTCGCTGATGGTAGCAATGAGAAGAGGGCATGTTGTGGGGTATGGGGGAGGGGGTTCCTTAATGAAGGATACTGCCTTTTTAAGGTGTTATTCCTTGAAAATGTCCTGGATGCCAGGGAGGTTAGTGTCTACGACGGAGGTGACTGAGCTTACAACTTCCTGTCGCTTATTTCGATCCTGTGTGGTGCCGCTCCCCACCACCATCCCAATCCGCTGCATACAGATGGTGATGCAGCCGGTCAGAACACTCTCCACAGTACACTGTCAAGATTTGTGGGAGTCTTTGGTGACGTACCAAATTTCTTCAAACTCCTAATGAAATATGCTGTGCCTTCTTGTAACTGCATCAGTACGTTGGGCCCAGGATATTCATTAGAGTTTTTCATTACATCATCAACACTCACCAAGAAGCAGTCAGGAACTGGTAACATAGTGATTACCAGCCCCCAGCCTACAATCCCTTCTTGGACAGGATGGCCACTCTTGTAACTGCACCACAGTGAAAGGGCTCTGTGATCAGCAGCTCACCTAAGAGTTACTCAGAACATAATCAACACTCACCGAGCAACAACTAGGAACTGGTCAATCTGCTTGTCTGTCAGTGGAGTGTCCCCATCCCAGACTTTGGCTTCCATTTCCGCTTGATCTCTTCCATCCTCCTCTCCTGTAAGCCAAAGACAGTGATAAATACCCACCCAGACCAAAGCATCAGGAGGTTGAAAATCAACCAACAGGCATTATCCGTGACACTTGCAAAAAGAATCGTTGAATTGGTTAAAGAGACAGTCAACAGAGGTCAGTATGGGAGAGGGTCATTTTCATCATCTATTCAAAGGACTATCTGCAGACCTCCTTCACATCCCTGGACCTCCTGAAGTTTAGGGCACAAGGCAGCATGCAGGTAAGAAAGGCCACTACAAAATGCAGCTGTGGCATTTTTAGCACCACATCAGACTGGTTCAATTGGCAGCACTGCCACATCTGGAGCAGAGAGGAGGTTCGCACCCAGCTCAAGGACCGGAGGGCAAGAATGCCAGCTGAATCGAGGTTTTCCATGTTGGAGCATTCAACTTTCACAAGATGTGTTAAATCAAGACTCAACCGGACAAAATCCCATGGCACAATTTCACAGTAGAGCAGGGGAGTTCGCCCTCAATCCGTGGAGAGAAAAACAACACAGAAATGGGACTTTTAGCCCATCATGCCCATGCCAACCCTTTTGTCCATCCACAACATATTAATTCTGTTTCCTCACATTAGTATCGTATTCTCTCTTTTTTGTGTCTGTGTAACTGTGATTATATCCGATTCCTCTATCTCCTCCACCTGGGTGTCCCAGATGTACACCACCCTGTGTAACATGGCCTACCTCTCTGATCCCCTTTAACACTCCTTCCTCTCACCCAGGAGAAATGCGCAGATTTCACACAAAGCATACTCAGCATTACAATCCCTTCAAAAATGCAATCATCTCTCACCATGTCGCAACATCAAATTTGTGAATGGGCAGTTAAAGTGAACTCAAGCTTACAGGGGGCTGTCCAGTCACACTGAAGCCAAGAGGTCCCACATCTCAAGATCAAAATGTCTAATAAGGGAAAGAGCAAAGGAATGACACACAAGTAGCTTACACCATTCAGCTACAGATGTCTTTCGGAAACACAATTACTCTCAGTAGGAGGTCGGGGAGGATTGGCTTTGAGACAGCAGCGGGATTCTTTGAGATTCTTTGAGACAGCAGTGGGATTTATCTGATTTTGTAGGAGACTCTAAGTTCAGAAGTGAGATTTTGATCAAGCAATCAATAGCAACGATTCCTCCTCATTTAATTTATTGAGGGATTAGTCTATGTACCGTAGATTCCGGACTACAGAGCGCACCTGATTAAAAGCCGCTGGCTCTAATTTTAGAAATAAAATCAATTTTTTACTTGTACAGGCCGCACCGGATTTTAGGCCACACCGGATTTTCGGCCGCAGGTGTCCCACGTTGTAATATGAGATATTTACACAGAAAGATATTACACGTGAGGATTTTTTAACTTTTAATTAAATCCATATGGTAACAAACAAATATATATTGCAAATGCTTTTTTTCGAACCGTGCCTGTAATACGGCTACTTTTAAATATACATACGTATCGGTAACACAAATTACGTTGCATATACTTTTTTACTGAACAGCACGAACAACATTCCAATATCTCCTAGCGACTGGTAAAAATATATATACTGCAGCCTACCAGGAAAAGTTATTGATCGCCTTTAACTTAAAAGCAGCGTTTTCGCTCGGGTCTGATGTGCTCGGGTCTGATGAACTTGCGTAATGCGATCGGGTCTAATGTGCTCGGGTCTGATGAGCTCGCGTAACGCGATCGGGTCTAATCGGGTCTAATGTGCTCGGGTTTGATGAGCTCGCGTAACGCGATCGGGTCTAATCGGGTCTGATGAGCTCGCGTAACGCGATCGGGTCTGATGTGCTCGGGTCTGATGAGCTCGCGTAACGTGATCGGGTCTAATCGGGTCTGATGAGCTCACGTAACGCGATCGGGTCTAATGTGCTCGGGTCTGATGAGCTCGCGTAACGCGATCGGGTCTAATCGGGTCTAATGTGCTCGGGTCTGATGAGCTCGCGTAACGCGATCGGGTCTAATCGGGTCTAATGTGCTCGGGTCTGATGAGCTCGCGTAACACGATCGGGTCTAATCGGGTCTGATGTGCTCGGGTCTGATGAGCTCGCGTAACGCGATCGGGTCTAATGTGCTCGGGTCTGATGAGCTCGCGTAACGCGATCGGGTCTAATGTGCTCGGGTCTGATGTGCTCGGGTCTGATGAGCTCGCGTAACGCGATCGGGTCTGATCGGGTCTAATGTGCTCGGGTCTGATGAGCTCGCGTAACGCGATCGGGTCTAATGTGCTCGGGTCTGATGTGCTCGGGTCTGATGAGCTTGCGTAACGCGATCGGGTCTAATCGGGTCTAATGAGCTCGGCTGATGTGCTCGGGTCTGATGAGCTCGCGTAACGCGATCGGATCTAATCGGGTCTAATGAGCTCGGCTAATGTGCTCGGGTCTGATGAGCTTGCGTAACGCGATCGGGTCTAATCGGGTCTAATGAGCTCGGCTGATGTGCTCGGGTCTGATGAGCTCGCGTAACGCGATCAGGTCTAATCGGGTCTAATGAGCTCGGCTAATGTGCTCGGGTCTGATGTGCTCGCGTAATGCTCCCACCAAACCGGTATTTTTCCCACAAGACGCGGCGAAACCGGGTGTGACGTCATAGCATCCCGGGATGTAGTACAGAAAACAAATATAGTTAAAACACTTCTAACTTTAACTAACAAATGAATTACTAAGCGAAAATATTATAAACTAAGTAACTGCCATAAAGGCAGCACAATGCTTTTCTTCGAGTGTTTTCCATGTTGATGAGGGTGAGTACAAATGACTGATTTACAATAATTTAATTGTGAAAGTGCGCTTGATTTATCGTACAATTTCATTGGACCTCTGTGAACTACTCATCAATTTTATTGGTCTACTGTTACGAGGCAAAATGTTTACGAGGCGGCATGAAAAAAAACCATGTATTAGCCGCTCTGGATTAAAGGCCGCAGAGTTCAAAGCTGTTCAAAATGTGGGGAAAAAAGTAGCGGCTTATAATCCGGAATCTACGGTAGTTAGTCTTGATGCTGCAAAATGCTGCACACACTTGGTGGGTCCAATCGCAAGTCGTAAGGTGTTTTGACCCCTTGGCGGGTCAAAGGTGTGAGAATGTTTGCGTGCTAACTTCACTGACCTTCCTTCAGTAGGTCTGTAATGTCTGCTTGGTACTGAGGGCCGATACGAATCTCTCCCTTATCTGCCAACAAAGTCTTCAGTTGTGGATCATAGACGAGTGAATAAAAAAATGCATCCTGGAGGGAAGAGAATCGAAGAGAGTCACTTCAAGCTTGGTTAAGGTTGCCTTAGAATTTAAAAAGGATAAATATAGTCGATAAACAGTGATCCCAAAGTGAATCCAACAACTGAAATTTCAAAGGCAGTTAGATGTATATGTTGATTTCCTTCTAAGGACATGTGCCAGAAAATACGTTCCAGATTAGGATTAACTATGAATAAAGCTCCCTCCAACCCAACAAGCAATTCCACAGCAGATATTGTATGGGATTACTCCTCTGACCTGCTGCTAAGGAAGTTTTAACCATCTCTGCTAGGGCCCCTGCAGTTTCTGCACTTGCTTCCCACAGGGTCTGAGTGAATGCCTTGTCAGGCCCTGCAGACTTATCCACCCTAATTTACTCAAGACAGCAAGCACCTCCACCTTTCTAATCTGCATCACTCCCAGATGAGCTCAACATCTTTTCTGCAGTTTGAAAGGGGGAATAAAGCTACACCTGTGCAGATCCCTGCAGCATCTGCTGGGAGGGGAAGTCAAGGGAACACACCAGTCCTCATAGAGAAAACATAAGAACATAAGAAATAGGAGCAGGAGTAGGCCATCTGGCCCGTTGAGCCTGCTCTGCCATTCAATAAGATCGTGGCTGATCTGACCATGGACTCATCTCCACCTACCTGCCTTTTCCGCATAACCCTTATTCCCCTACTCTGCAAAAATCTATCCAATCTTGCCTGAAGTATATTTACTGAGGTACCTCCACTGCCTCATTGGGCAGAGAATTCCACAGATTCACTAGTCTTTGGGGAAAGCAGTTCCTCCTCATCTCCATTCTAAATTTACTCCCCCGAACCTTGAGGCTATGTCCCCAGTTCTAGACTCACCTACCAGTGGAAACAACTTTCCTGCCTCTATATAATCTATCACTTTCATAATTTTATATGTTTGTATAAGATCTCCTCTCATCCTTCTGAATTCCAGCGAGTACAGTCCCAGGCTTCTCAATCTCTCCTCATGGGTTAACACTTTCATCTCTGGAATCAACCTGGTGAACCTCCTCTGCACTGCCTCCAAAGCCAGTATATCCTTCCTCAAGTAAGGAGACCAGAACTGCACACAGTACTACAGGTACCAGTACCCTGTGCAGTTGCAGCATAACCTCCCTATTCTTAAATTCAATTCCTCTAGCAATGAAGGCCAACATTCCATTTGCCTTCTTGACAGCCTGCTGCACCTGCAAACCAACCTTTCATGATTTATGCACAAGCACTCCCTTCTGCACAGCAGCATGCTGCAATCTTTCACCATTTAAATAATAATCTGCTCTTTCATTTTTCCTTCCAAAGTGGATGACCTCACATTTACCAGCATTGTACTTCAGAACCAGACCCTTGCTCACTCACAACCTCGCTATATCTCTCTGCAGACTCTCCGTATCCTCTGCACAATTTGCTTTTCCACTCAATTCAGTGTCATAAGCAAACTTAGATACACTACACTCGGTCCCCTCTTCCAGATCGTTAATGTAGATCATGAACAGTTGCAGTTCCAGCACTGGCTCCTGTGGCACACCACTCACCACTGATTGCCAACCAGAGAAACATCCATGCATCCTAACTCTCGGCTTTCTATTCGTTAACCAATCTTCCATCCACGCTATTACATCACCCCCAACTGTATGCACCCTTATCTTATGGATAGACCTTTGATGTGGCACCTTATTGAACTCCTTCTGGAAATCCAAGTTAATAACATCCATCTGTTCCCCTCTATCCACTGCGCTCATTATATCCTCAAAAGAACTCCAGTAAGTTTGTCAAACAGGAATCAGTAGTGGAAGGGTTGAACAGTTTCAAGTTCCTGGGTGTCAACATCTTTCAAGATCTATTCTAGATCTAATATATTTAATGCAATTTTCAAGAAGACACAGAAGCTATATTTAATCAGGAGTTTGAGGAGACTTGGTTTGACACCAAAGACTCTCATAAATTTCTAGAGATATTGTGGTGAGCATTCTAACTCATTGCATCACCATCTGGTGTGGAGGTGTGACTGCAGAGGATTGGAAAAAGCTGCAGAACATTGCAAACTACATCACGGGCACTAGCCTCCCCAGCATTGAGGACATCTTCAAAAGGTGATGCCTCAAAAAAGGAGGCATCCATCATAAGGACCCTCCATCTCCCAGGACATGCCCACTTCATTGCTACCATCAAGGAGGAGGTACAGGAGCCTGAGAACACAAACTCAATGCTTTAAGAACAGTTCATTTCCCTCCACCATCAGATTTCTGAATGGACAATGGACACTGCCTCTATTTTTTTTGCTTTTTTCTTTATACTCTTTGCTTAATTTAATTTTATACAGTTATTGTAATGTATAGCTTTTTACTAACATGTATGGCAATGTACTGCTGCCACAAAACAAATTTCACATCATACGCCAGTGATATTAAACCTGACTCTGACAAGATGTCACATGAAAGGTTTTAAAACAAAATTGGAAAATTAGAAAAATGTATGATCTTTTTCAAATGACAGTTGCATGGTTAAGAGGGACCTGAGTGTCCTTGTACACAAATTACTAAAAGTTAACATGCTGGTACAGCATACAGTTAAGAAGGTAAATAGTGTGCTGGCTCTCTGTTGTTAGGGTATATGTTAAAGACGAAGCAAGTTTATCATCATACATGTACATGCATGATGATAAACATATACCTTCAAGTACATGCACACACGTGGTTTGAAAAATTTACTTGCAACTGCATCACTAGCATTCAACATCAAATATACAACAGTCACAAAAAACATAAATTCTCCACGTTTTTTTCAAGAATACAATTGGAACAGAAAGCAAAGTCCACTGGAGCACAGGGTGATCAAAGAGTTTGAGTACTAAAGTAGAGATATAAAATTATACTTTACAGTACAGGTGGCACAGGTTCAATTCCCACTGCTGCCTATAAGGAGTTTGTGCCTCTCCCTGTGACCGCGTGGGTTCCTTCCGGGTGTTCTGGTTTCCTCCCACAGTTCAAAGACGCACTGGTTGGTAGGTTAATTACTCATTGTAAATTATCCGGTGATTATGCTAGGATTAAATCAGGGGTTGCTGGGCAGCATGGCTCAAAGGCCGGAAGGATTTATTCCACGCTGTATTTCAATAAAATAAAAACATATGAAGGCCCTGACGATACTGCATCTGGAATGTTTTATACAGATCTGGTCTCCCTACCTAAGGAAAGATTAAGGCATTGCAGCAAAAGCTCAGCAGATTCACACACACACACACACACACACACACACACACACACACACACACACACACACACACACACACACACACACACACACACACACACACACACACACACACCACACACACACACACACACACACACACACACTCCCCCCCGCCCCCCACCCCTACCTGGAACAGTCAATGCTCCAAGCCTACACTGGTGTCACTTTTCCTACACTACATCGATGACTGCATTGGCACTACTTCCTTCACCCACGCGGAGCTCGTTGACTTCATCAACTTTGCCTCTAACTTCCACCCTGCCTTCACATTTACCTGGTCCATTTCTGACACCTCCCTCCCCTTTCCCAATCTCACTGTCCCTACCTCTGGAGACAGCTTATTATAAACCCACCAACTCTCACAGCTACCTGGACTATACCTCTTCCCACCATTACTTGTAAAAATTCCAACCGCTTCTCTCAATTCCTCCGTCTCTGCCACACCTATTCTCAGGATGAGGCTTTTCATTCTAGAATGAAGGAGATATCCTCCTTTTTCAAAGAAAGGGGCTTCCCTTCCTCCTCCATCAACACTGCCCTCAACCACACCTCTTCCATTTCACGCACCCCATCCTCCCGCCATCCTACCTAGGATAGGGTTCCTCTTGTCCTCACCTACCACCCCACCAGCCTCTGCATCCAACAAATAAACCTCCACAACTTCCACCATCTCCAATGGGATTCCCACCACCAATCACATCTTTTCCTCTTCCACCCCCCTCCCCCTAACCTTCTGCTTCCTGCAGGGATCGCTCCCTACGTGACTCCCTTGTCCATTCATCCCTCCCCACTGATCTCCCTCCTGGCACTTATCCTTGCAAGTGGAACAAGTGCTACACCTCCTCCCTCACTACCATTCAGGGCCCCAAACAGTCCTTCCAGGTGAGGCAACTCTTCACCTGTGAGCCTGTTGGGGTTATGTATTGTATCCAGTGCTCCCGGTGTGGCCTCTTGTATATCGGTGAGATCAGACGTAGATTGGAAGACTGCTTTGTTGAGCATCTATGCTCCGTCCACCAGAGAAAGTGCGATCTCCCAGTGGCCACCCATTTCAATTCTACTTCCCACTCCCATTCCAATACGTCTGTCCATGGCCCCCTCTACTGTCGTGATGAGGCCACACAGGCTGAAGGAGCAACACCTTATATTCCATCTGGGTAGTCTCCAACCTGATGACATGAATATCAATTTCTCAAACTTCCAGTAAAGCCCCCCCTTCATCAATCCTCACCCCCGTTTCCCTCCCTCACCTTATCTCCTTGCCTGGTCATCACCTCCATCTGCTGCTCCTCCCTCCTTTGTCTCCCACGACCTTCTGTCCTCTCCTATTAGATTCCCCCTTCTCCAGCCCTATATCCCTTTCACCAATCAACTTCCCAGCTCTTTACTTACCCCTCACCCCTCTCAGTTTCACCTTTCACCTTGTGTTTTTTCCTCCACTCCCCCACTTTCTAGCTTTGACTCTTCAGCTTTTTTTCTCCAGTCCTGCTGAAGGGTCTAGGCCCAAAATGTCGACTGTACTCTTTTTCATAGATGCTGCCTGACCTGCAGTTCCACAGAAGGTCCACAGAAAGGACTGGATAAAGTGGGTGATTTTAAAAAGGAATACTAGATTGATGTACTTGGTTTAGGAGAAATTGGTTTTGAAGGGTATATCCAGCAATACCCCTTTCCAAACTGTCCCTTTGGTTGTGGTAGTGAAGGGAAGTGATGAAATTCTTCCTGCCAGAGGAGGACCCTATTTAATCCCTTCATTTGAAATTGGAGACCTGTTGGATATGAAGTCTTCCCGACCCACAATGGATTCCTGCCACTCAACGTCATCGGGCATTTGTATTTCTGCTCAAAGGCCAGACTTTTCCCAAGGATCTCATGGAGTCAGAATAAGAAGGTGAAGGGATTGGAGGAAGAAGTACAAGATGGCAGGTGATGGGTGAAACTGGGAGAGGGGGAGAGGGTGAAGTAAGGAACTGGGAAGTTGGTTGATGAAAGAGATAAAGGGTTGGAGAAGGGGGAGTCTGATAGGAGAGGGTAGAAGACCATGGAAGAACCGGAAGGGAGAGGAGCACCCGAGGCAGGTGATGGGCAAGTAAGAAGAGGTGTGAGAAGGAAACAAGAATGAAGAATGATGAAGGTGGGGGGGGGGGGGGGGTAATTACCAGAAGTTTTAGAAATCAATGTTCATGCAATCAGGCTAGAGACTATCCAGATGGAGTATAAGGTATTGCTCCTCCAACCTGAGTGTGGCCTCATCCAGGCAGTAGAGGAGGCCATGGACTGACATGCTGAAAGAGGAATAGGAAGTAAAATTGAAATAGGAGGCACACAAACAGGGCAAAGGTGCTCGACAAAGTGGTTTAAGTGTCACCTCACCTGGGAGGACTGGGGCCATGAGTGGTAGTGAGGGAGGAGGTGTAGGGGCTGGTGTGACACTTGTTCCGCCTGCAAGGATTGGTGCCAGGAGGGAGATCAGTGGGGGGGAGGAACAAGTGGACAAGGGAGTCGCGTAGCGAGTGATTCCTGTGGAAAGAGGAGGGGGGAAAGGGAAAGATATGCTTGGTGGTGGGATCCCGCTGGAGATTGAGGAAGTTACAAAGAATTACGTGCTGGACATGGAGGCTAGTGGGGTGGTACGTGAGGACAACAGGAGCCTTATCCCTGGTGTGGCAGTGGGAGGATGGAGTGAGGGCAGCGTTGATCGTGGAGGAAGGAAAGCCCTTTCTTTGAAGAAGGAGGACATCTCAGTTGTTCTGGAAAGAAAAGCCTCATCCTGAGAGCAGATGTGGTGGAGATAGAGGAACTGAGAAAAGGGAATAGCAGTTTTACAAGTGACAGGATGGGAAGAGGTATCGTCCAGATAGCTGTGTGAGTCAGTGGGTTTATAAAAGACATCAGCAGACTTTAGTGTCTGTTCTGTCTAAAGAAGAGAAGTGAGAGCTGGTGCTTGGAGTGAGAGCTGAGAAAGTTTAAAAGAGATGGGCCTCAGGACTGCTAGTGAGTTTCACTTAAAAGGGGCATGTTTGGCAAAGTAATAGTTAATTGGCTAATGAAGTAACTAACAGCAGCTAAAGGAAGTTCGGAAGAAGTAGAGCAGCCATTTTGAAAAGGAGCAGCAGGATGTCAAGGTGTAGGCTTTGGTGAGGAGCATAAGCTCACAACCTTTTTTATGCTACTGACCCCTACCATTAACCGAGAGGTCTGTGGACCCCAGGTTGGGAACCCCTGATGAGGAGGCTGAGCAAGCCAAGGTAAGGAGAGAGTAGGTTTTCATCTTGTTCCCTCAAAGCTCATGTGTTACGGCAGGTGAGTGCAGGGGGGCTGCCAGAGTCCCCGATGACTATGTGTGTCAAGCTGCAGCTCCAGTCAAACCACACAGTGGCACCGGAGCTGTGCATGGATTCACTCCGAAACATCTGTAATGACGAGAATGTTGTGGATAACATGTCAGTGAGTTAGTCACACTGCAGGCCAAGGGGCTAAGAGAGGATTGGGAATGGGGGGGCCAACAGTAGCAGGAACCCTGTGGTCATCTCTCTCCGAAATAAATATACTGCTCTAGACACAAAATGCCGGAGGTACTCAGCAGATCAGGCAGCATCTATGGAGTTAACGCTTTGGGCTGAAACCCTTCAACAGGACAGAAAAAGAAGGGCGCTGAAGCCAGAATAGGAGGAGAAGAGGCAGGAGTACAAGCTGGCAGATGATAGGTAAGGTCAGGTGAGGGGAAAGGTGGGTGGGTGGGTGGGGGAAGAAGTAAGAAGTTGGGGGTGGAGACTAAAGAGTGGCAGAGCTAGAGTGGTTGGGGATTCCTTGGTTAGGGAATAGACAGGAGCTTCTGTGACTGCAAAAGGAATTCCCAGTTGGTGTGTTGTCTCCTGGGTGCAAGGGACAGGGATGCCTTTGAGTAACCGCAGAGCATTCTAAAAAGGGAAGATGAACAGCCAGTTGTTCTGGTGCATGCAAGTACAAACAATATGGGGGGGGGGGGGGGGGGAGGAGTGCTGAAATTGGGAAGCCAGGAGATAAATTAAAAGGCAGGCCTCAAAGATAATAATCTCAGGATTACTAACTATGCCACTTGCTAGTCACAGAAGGAATAGCAGAATAGTTAAGGTGGATATGTGATATGAGGAGTGGTGCAGGAAAGAGGCTTTCAGATTCCTGGGGCACTGGAACCAGTTCTTGTGAAGGTGGGGCCAGTGTAAACCAGACTGCCTACACCTGGGCAGAATTGGGATTAATGGCCTAGTGGTAGAGTGTGGTAGTGATGTTGGGGAGGGTTTAAACTCCACTGCACCACGTATGGCAGGGAGATGGGAATCCATGGAGAAGGACAGAGGGAAGCAATGTGGGAACCAAAACAAGTTAGAAAAGAGAAAGGTAAGAGTTTTGAAACAAGGTCAGCGAATTTCTGGCACAAATCTGTACAAAGGGGTATGATTTAGTGGCCATTATGGAAATGTGGCTGCAGGGTGGAGGTGTATATGAATTAAATACCCAAGGGCATCAGGTAATATGAAAGGGTAGGCAGGAAGGCAAGGGAGGTGAGGTAGTGCTGTTAATTAAGGATGAGATCAGGGTGATAGAGAAAGTTTATATAAGATCTAAGGAGCAGAATGTTGAGTCCATCTGGGCAGAGATTGGCATTAATGATAGGGGACCAAAAAAACCTCACTGGTGGAAGTTGTCCATAGACCTCCAAATATAACGTTACAGTGGCACAGGCAATAAACCAAGAAATATCTGATGTGTGCAATAATGGAACAGCAGTTCTCATGGGGGACTTCAGCTATAACCTACAATGGATAGGGCAAATGATATGGTCGAGAAAGACTTCATAGAATGCATCTACGATAGCTTTCTTAAACTGCATGCTACTGAATGTTCCAGGGAAAGTATTATCTTGCATCTGTAATAAGACAGGTGAAAGCAATAATCTTGTAATTCACGATTCTCTTGGAAAGAGTGATCACAGTGTGATTGAATTTCTCATATCAGTGAAGGGTGTAATAGTTCCATCTAAAACCAATGTATTATGCCAAAACAAGGGAGACTACAATGGAGTGAGGGAGGAGTTGCCTAGCATAGACTGGAAATTCAGGCTATGTGATGAGACAGCTGAGGAACAGTGGAAGACTTTCAAATGATTTTTTCAGTGCTGAGTTCAGAGCATGGGTGGGGAGAGTTGACCCTGGGTAACTTACAGAATAAAGGAAAACAAAAACGGAAAGCTCATTCCATACAAAAGTCATTGGAAGTTTGGGAAAACTTTATAAAGTAAAGAACCACTAAAGAAGCAAGATGCTTCATAAAAGAAACTTGCCCAAAATATGAAAACAGTAAAATGTTATTATATAAAGCAGAAAAGGGTGGCTAAATTTGAATGGCTTAAGATGGTGCCGAGCTGTGACCTCCATTAAGGAGGTTTTTTTGTGGAATTTTTGGGTTTGTAGGGATGGGTTTTGGAGACAGAGGGGGTTGAGGGGAGGGTCAGGTTATGGTTTAGGGACAGGAATGTGGGAGAATTAGATCACAGGCTGGAGTTTTAAGTCACCGTTTTGCACTTGTCAGACAGCGATGCGGACATATACTGGGCTGGGAAGTCCGGCTGGAGGTTGGGTTGACGGACCAGGGTAGATGAAGGCTGGTGGCTCCCCCTGGGCCAGCAAGTTGTCGGTGGGTTTGGAGTAGGAGCTCCATGCAGGCAGGAGGAACAAAACCTGGCGACCCCCGGGTTTGTGAATCGGCAAGTCTGGTGTTTGAGGTCTCGTGTTTGGTGAAAGGCAGGTTCAGAGGTCAATGGCCTGAGAGTTGAATTGAAAAATCAAGGCCTGTTGGCCAGTGCCCTGGGTCTGTGAATCTGAGTCTGCTGGAGTAGTCAAATCAGAGTACAGTGAAAGCTGGGGGCCAAAGAAGACACCCTGTCTTGAGGTTAGAAGACTGTGTACTGTACATGTGTGGGTGGGAGGGAGAAACAAGTCCTGTCTTGCTGTTGTTTCATTGTTTATTGTGTTCCGTGGTGTTTTACCCCGCATTGTGGGCATGCTACGTTGGCACCCGAATGTGCTCCCCCCCCCCCCCCACCCAGCACATCCTCTGGATTTACTGTATGTTTTGACTTACACATGATAGATAAACTTGAATCTTGAATTTTAAAGTGAATGTAGATCGACAGGAAGATGAGAAGAGGGAGTTAGGATTGAGTAATACAGAAAGGGCCAAGACTGTTCTGTGTTGGTTGTCATGGTGGAGAACATGTCTAAGAGATGTTATCAATGTGATGGGAGGAAGGGCCTCAATACAATCTCTATCACTAAAGGGAGAATGCTGCACAAATTAGTGGGCTGGAAGTCCCTGCTGCTGACAAGATGTGTCCCAGGCTGGTGAACGAAATGGCAGAAGTTACAGTAGAGGTATTTGTAATAATTTACCAAAATTCTTTGGACTTTGGGCAGGTCCCAGTGGATTGGAAGACAACAAAAGCTGCAACACTGTTTCTTTAAAGATATAGGCAGAAGGCAGATAAATATAGAAAATTAACTTAACATCTGTAGTTGGGAAAATCCTTGAAGCTACTGTATGATTAAGAAGTCTGAATAGGAGTGGTTCCATCAGGCAGACACAGCACGGATTCATGAATGGCAGGTCCATTTTTACAAACTTACTGGAGTTCTTTGAGGCCATAGTGAGCGCAGTAGATAGAGGGGAACAGGTGAATGTTGTATACTGGATTTCCAGAAGGCATTTGATAAGATGCTGCATGCTGATGTCACTGTATTGAGTGGAAAAGCAAATTCCAGGGGATGTGGAGCGTCTATAGGAAGATAGATAGCTTACGTGAATGGACAAGAATCTGGCAGATGAAGCACAACACTGGTAAGTGCAAGGTCATTCACTTTGGAAGGAAAAATAGAAGATCAGATTACTATTTAAATGGTGAAAGACTGTGACATGCTGTTCTACAGAGGGATTGGGGAGTGTTTGTGCATGAATCCCAAAGATGGTTGGCAGGTACAACAGGTTATCAGGAAGGCAAATGGAATGTTGGTCTTCATTGCTGGAAGGATTGAATTTCGAAGCAGGGAAGTGTTGCTACAACTGTACACGGTACTGGTGAGTCCACACCTGGTGTACTGAGTGCTATTCTGGTCTCCTTACTTTAGGAAAAATACACTGACTTCGGAGGCAGTGCAAAGGAGGTTCACCAGATTGATCGTTGTGATGAGGGGGTTAGCTTACGAGAAGAGACTGAGTTGCCTGGGATTATACTCACTGGAATTCAGAGGAATAAAGGAATCTTAAAGGAACATATATAAAATAATGAAAGGGATAGAATAATAAAATTATAAAACAGAAGCAGGTAAGTTGTTTCCAGTACTAGAGACTAGAACTAGGAGATAAGAGACTCAAGGTTCAGGAGTAGATTTAGGATGGGATGAGGAACTGCTTTTCCCAGAGAATAGTGAATCTGTGTAATTCTATGCCCAAGGAAGCAGTAGAGGTTACCTCATTAAATATTTAAGACGCTAGACTTCTGCATAGCAGGGAAATTAACAGGTTAATACCCCTGCTATGCAAAAGTCCAGCAGTCTTAAATATTTAATATTAAAGAGAGAAGCCAGATAGATGGGACCTGTGTACGTGGCAAGATATGCCATGATATCATTGAATGTCAGAGTAGGCTCAATGGGCCAGGTGGCCCACTCCTCCTGTTTCTTAAGTTCTTATGAGTGTCACGTGCATATCCTTATTAAAGTCCTCTTACAACTTGCTTTCAGAAACATTATGAGGTAGGAACTTTGACCTATTCCCTCTCCCTTGTCCAAAGACTAGTTAATTTACCCCTGTGGCCAGTGTGTTGGACATTGAGTCGATGCCCAGTGAGTGGCATAGTTCAATGTAAGATGGCATGGTGGCTCAGAGCAGCAGACAAACTGCTGGCATCCGATACAAAAAGACTGAAATGTCTACATAGAAACACGACAGATGATAAATGCTTGCTGAAGCTGACTCTTACCTCACGTTCCAGATAGGACAAAAGCAACTCTGTTTCATTTAACAGGGTAACGCTGCACTTTCCCCTGGAAGGAAATTGAAAAAGGTGTCAGTACCAGTTTTGGACAGAATTCCTCTCTTCCACTGTTGGAAGATCTTAGATTTGAGGCTTACTCAAAAACTGACCACATAGCTCAGGTCTGAATGTGGTGCCGTACTCCTGGAGGTATCCTGTTCAGGTGAGACAGCACATCTCCTGTCCTGTGTGGAAGATATTAAAAGAAAATAAAAGTGGTTGATTAATCAGTGGGGGGGGTGGGGGGCAGTGATTAGGGGCCATCAGCATGGCTTTGTGTGTGGGGAATTCAAGTATTACAAACTTAATTAATTAATATTTGACGTGACCAAAAAGAATTTGAGGGCAGGGCAGTAGTCATGGTCAACATGGACTTCAATAAGACCTTTAAACTGCTCTGGAATATTACACTGCATGGAACTCAGGAGGAGCTGGCTAACTGGAATCACAACTGACTTGATGGCAGGAAGTAAATGATGATGGTGGAAAGTTGTTTCCCAGAGTGGGAGCCTGTGACAAATGATGTGCCTCAGGGGTCAGTGCTGGCTCCCTCGTTTGTCATTTATAACAACAACCTGGATAAGACTGGCACGGTAAGTTTGCAAATGACACGAAAACAGGTGCTGTAGTGGACAGCGAAAATTATCAAAAAATAGTTGATAAGCTAAGTAAATGAGTTGAAGAATAGCAAATGGAGTTTTAATTTGGAAATGTGCGAGGTGTTGTAATTTGGAAAGTCAATCCAGGCAGGTCTTTCACAGTGACTGATCAGACTCTGTTGTTGAACAGCGGGAGTTTGGAGTTCAAGTACAAGGTTCCCTGAAAGTGGAGTCACCAGCAGACAGACTGGGGAAGAAGTCTTGTGGCACACTGGTGTAATCAGTCAGGATACTACATATACAAGATGGGAGGTACAAGACATTGCTGAGACTGTGTACTTGAGTATTGTGCTCCGTTTTGGTTGCCCTGCCATAGGGAAAATCTACAGGGATGCTGCCAGGACTTGAGGGCTAAATGATAGGGAGAGATTGGACAAGCTAGGACTTTATTCCACGGAGTGTAGGGGATGGAGAAGTATTCATATTGAGGTGTATAAAATCATGTGGGGCATTGATAGGGTGGATACACTTAGTCTTATTCATTTATTTAGAGATACAGTGTGGATCAGGCCATTCCAGCCCAGCAATGGACTTCTCAGCAACACACCTTTTTAACCCTAGATTAATGACAGGACAACTTGCAAGGTCCAATTAACCTATTGACAAATACATCTTTCGACTGTGGGAGTTAAATGGAGCACCTGGAGGAAACCCACGTGCTCACAGGAAGAACGTACATATTCCAGGGTTGGGGAATTAAACTAGAGGCCACAGATTTAGACCAAAAAATATGGGAGCAGAATTAGGTATTTTGGCCCATCGAATCTGCTCTACCATTTGATCATGACTTACTTTATTTAAGGCTAGAGGAATTATTTAATAGGTACTTGAGAGAAACATTTTTTAAACCCTTAGTATAGTATGCATGTGGAATAAGATGCCAAAGGAAGCAGTTGAAACAGGTGCAATAACTGTTTAAAATATATTTGGGCAGGTACATGGACAAGAAAGGTTTAGAAGGCTATGGGTCAAATGCCGGGACTAGCTTGGAATGACATCTTGGTCAGCATGGTCTGGTTGAGGCCAAAGAGCCTGTTCCATGCTCTATGACTCTATTTTCCTCCAGACTCCTGGATAATCTTCAACTCTCAATCAGCATCCTAAAGTGAGATCGCGGATAGCTGCAAATCTGAAAAACACAGCAGGTCTGTCAGCATTTGAAAAGAAAAACGGTTAGCATTGCAGGCCAAAGAGGCGTCACCAAAGCATGGAAATGTTAGAAATTAAATGCATTATATACTGAAAAGAGGGGGGGGGGGTGGAGAAGTAAGGGAACATTTGTGATATAATGAAAGACATTGGTGATGATGGTGCTGACTGAGAGGGCGGGGAAGGCTTGTTAATTGACACTCCTCCAGTCAAGAGAAGGATATTAATACGAACAGATGGGGAAGTGAAAACTTGCTAGAACTACTAAAAACAAATCACCGTAGTTGCTGTAAAATGAAATGAAATAGGAATTCTGGGAATATCCAGAGGATCAGGCAGCATCTGGTAAAGAGGACAATCTGAGTTACAATTACAAATTGATGACATTACATCAGAACTGGCCAGTCTTGATGTCCTCGTGGACATGCATCATGAGGAATAACTCAAATAGGGTTATGCCTCATCTGTGGGATCTCTTACCCAATTTAGTCATGAGGACTCGACTCAGCTGGGAAAACACTGCATTCTCTATGAGTTCAGTGACTACTATTGGCTTATTATGGTCACATGTACCAAGATACAGAAAAAGTATTTCTTTTAATTTTCATGCCATCCAGACAGACCATACCATACACTGAAGAAGGATAAAGGCGGCAAAATTTAGTGGAGACACAAGACATTGCAGACAGTGGAAATTCGGAGCAAAGAAGCTGGAGGAATTCAATAGGTCCGGCAGCATCTTTGGAGGAAAATTAACAATTGACGTATCAGGCAGAGTTGTTTATCAGGACTAGAAAGGGGAAAGATGGCCAATATAAAAAGGGAGGAGGGAGGCAGTGTAAGAGCTGGCAGGCAATGAGTGGATCTATGTTAGGAGGGTGATCGGCAGGTGAGGAAAAGGTGGGAATAGTGGCAAGCTGGGCCATAAATGGGTGGAGGAGAAAAGAGCTGAATTTAATTGGAGAGGACAGTGGACCATGGAGTAAAGGGAAGGAGGTAGGGAGGGGAACCAGTGGGAGGAGTATGTGGGTGGTAAACAGTTAAAGAAGGTGGGGGAGAAGGGGAAAGTCATGAGGTGACTGGGACCAGTGGAATTTTGCCAATTCTCTTCATAGATGCTGCCCGTCCTGCTGACTGCCTCCAGCTTTTTGTGCAGAAAATTGTAAAGTAGTTACAGAGGGTGCAGTGTAGGTTGACAAACAGCCTAGGTCAACGTCACTTCTGAGTTTCTTTTCCCTCTTTGACAGAGCACTTTTGGAACCATGGAATGAATTGTTGGGCCAATATAGACACCTGTCAAACATCAATACACTGCTGAGACTCCTGAGTCAGGATAGGTCAGGCAAAATGAGTTTGGCAGATTTCCTCCTGAAAGATTTTGTGAATCGAAGTTCAAAGTAAATTTATTATCAAGGTACGTATGTTACCAAATATTACCCTGAAATTCATTTTCTTGTAGACATTCACAACAGAACAAAGAAATACAATTGAATCAGTGAAAAACTACGGCTGACAAACAACCAATGTGCAAAATAAGATAAGCTGTGCAAGTACAAAAAAAAACTAATAAATAATCATAAAAAACACAAAATGCTGGCAGAACTCAGCAGGCCAGACAGCATCTATGGGAGGAGGTAATAACGACGTTTTGGGCCGAAACCCTTCATCAGGAGTGAAGTAACATGGGATGGTCGATGGGGGATAAGAAGTGGGGGGAGGGATAAAGTAGAGAGCTGGGAAGTGATAGGCTGGAGGGAAATGGGCTAGGGGGAAGGTGGAGAATTATGGGAAATAAAAGAGAAAGAAAGGTAGGGCTGGGGGGAGATTATAGTGAGGGGGGAAAAAAGAGAGAGAAAGAGAACCCATAGATGCTGTCTGGCCTGCTGAGTTCTGCCAGCATTTTGTGTTTTTTATTTATTTCCAGCATCTGCAGATTCACTCATGTTGCTAATAAATAATCATAGTAAGTCAATAATACTGAGAACACGAGTTGCAGAATCGTTGAAAGTGGGTCCAAACATTGTGGAATTTATTTAGTGTTGGGGTGAGTGAAGTTATCCATACTGGTTCAGAAGCTTGATTGTTGAAGGGTAATAACTGTTCCTGAACCTGGTGGTATGAGACCCAAAGCTTCTGTACTTCCTTCCCGATGACAGCAGTAAGAAGAGAGCATGGCCTAGATGGTGGAGGTCCTCGATGATTAATGCTGCTTTCTCATGACAGCACTCCAGTGCTCAATGATGGGAAGGGTTTTTCCTGTGAAGGACTGGGCTGTATCCACCACCTTTTGTGGGCTTTCTGTTCTTGGGTATTGGTGTTTCCACGCCAGGCCATGTAACAACCAGTCAGGATACTCTCCACTGTGCATCTATAGAAACTTGTCAAAGTTTTAGATGATTTGCTGAATCTTCACAAACTTCTACAAAAGTAAAGACACTGCCATGTTTTCTTTGTAAAGGCAGTTACATGCTGGTCCTAGGACAGATCCACTGATATGATAATGCCAGGGAATTTAAAGTTACTAACCCTCTCCACCTCCAAAACCCCTTCTTCCTCCTGCAGTCAATAATCAGCTCTCTGGTTTTGCTGATGTTGAGTAAGAGGTGATTGTTGTGGCACCGTTCAACGAGATTCATTCTCCCTCTAATATGCTGAATCGTCAGCAAACTGAAATATGCCACTGGAACTGTACTTAGCCTCGCCATGATAAGTATAAAGCAACTACAGCAGGGGGATAAACACACAGCCAGATAGTTTTTTGCAATCACATGGTAGTGTTGTTCATTATTACCAAGATCCTGACACAACACACAGCTGCTCAGCATCAGATCTCTGGGGCTAAAATAAAATCAAAAGAACTACAGATGCTGGAAATGCAAAAGGAAAATGGGAAGCAGAGGAGATTCTCAAGTCAGGGTTAATGTTTCAAATCAATGGCTTGTCACCAAACTGAAATTTGTTGTTTTTTCTACCCCCTCTTGCCTGATATACTGTATCTCAACAGAAACACAGAAAATAGGTGCAGGAGTAGGCCATTCGGCCCTTCGAGCCTGCACTGCCATTCAGTATGATCATGGCTGATCATCCAACCTGTACCTGCTTTCTCTCCATACCTCCTGATCCCTTTAGCCACAAGGGCCATATCTAACTTCCTCTTAAATATAGCCAATGAATGGCTTCAACTGTTTCCTGTGGCAGAGAATTCCACAGATTCACCACTCTCTGTGTGAAGAAGTTTTTCCTCACCTCGGTCCTAAAAGGCTTCCCCTTTATCCTTAAACTGTGACCCCTCGTTCTGGACTTCCCCAACATCGGAAACAATCTTCCTGCATCTAGCCTGTCCAATCCCTTTAGAATTTTATACGTTTCAATAAGATCCCCCCTCAGTCTTCTAAATTCCAGTGAGTATAAGCCTAGTCGATCCAGTCTTTCTTCAGATGAAAGTCCTGCCATCCCAGGAATCAATCTGGTGAACCTTCTCTGTACTCTCTCTATGGCAAGAATGTCTTTCCTCAGATTAGGGAACCAAAACTGCACACAATATTCTAGGTGCAATCTCACCAAGGCCTTGTACAATTGCAGTAGAACCTCCCTGCTCCTGTACTCAAATCCTTTTGCTATGAATGCCAACATACCATTTGCCTTTTTCACCGCCTGCTGTACCTACATGCCCACCTTCAATGACTGGTGTACAATGACACCCAGGTCTCGTTGCATCTCCCCTTTTCCTAATCGGCCACCGTTCAGATAATAATTTGTTTTCCTGTTCTTGCAACCAAAGTGGATAACCTCACATTTATCCACATTAAATTGCATCTGCCATGAATCTGCCCATTCACCTAACCTATCCAAGTCACCCTGCATCCTCTTAGCATCCTCCTCACAGCTAACACCGCCGCCCAGCTTCGTGTCATCCGCAAACTTGGAGATGCTGCATTTAATTCCTTCGTCTAAATCATTAATATATATTGTAAACAACTGGGGTCCCAGCACAGAGCCTTGCGGTACCCCACTAGTCACCGCCTGCCATTCTGAAAAGGTCCCGTTTACTCCCACTCTTTGCTTCCTGTCTGCCAACCAATTCTCTATCCACATCAATACCATACCCCCAATACCGTGTGCTTTAAGTTTGCACACTAATCTCCTGTATGGGACCTTGTCAAAAGCCTTTTAAAAATCTAAATATACCACATCCACTGGCTCTCCCCTATCCACTCTACTAGTTACATCTTCAAAAAATTCTATAAGATTCGTCAGACATGATTTTCCTTTCACAAATCCATGCTGACTTTGTCCGATGATTTCACCTCTTTCCAAATGTGTTGTTATCACATCTTTGATAACCGACTCTAGCATTTTCCCCACCACCGATGTCAGACTAACCGGTCTATAATTCCCCGGTTTCTCTCTCCCTCCTTTTTTTAAAAAGTGGGGTTACATTAGCCACCCTCCAATCCTCAGGAACTAATCCAGAATCTAAGGAGTTTTGAAAAATTATCACTAATGCATCCACTATTTCTTGGGCTAATTCCTTGAGCACTCTGGGATGCAGACCATCAGTTCACAGGGCTGAGACCTACAGAGAGCCCTCCTGCTTGCCCTCTCCCCAGTTACCTGATGTGGGTTGCTGGTAGGGACTCCAGCTGCCGTGACAGGAAGAGCTCGCGGTGCTTCAGCTGGTGCCGCTCGTTCTCAGAAAGTTCCTGCAGCTCTCCATTTTCCATCTCCTCTTCCACTTCCTCTGTGCAGGGATCAAAAACACAGGGTCAACACACTCAGCTTCTGCACTTCCAAAACGTTACCCAGTTCTCAAATCAGCTCACATGTTGCCCTACCAAAAATTAACAAAACAGAAAAGCAGAGCTGTCAGCCGTGATCTAGTTACCAGCCACTTCCATGTGAAGACTTGCTGCTGTAAGTGAGTCTAAATTCACACAAGATCATACATGAACCACTAGTTCTGTGTCCCTGCCTGTGAATGTCAGCTGGGTACAATTTCATCCCGTGTCTTACTTGCATCACTAGAATGGAGGAGGTCTCTTGAGCAATCTGGTCTCTGCTGTCTCCCGAGGGGCAATCCCAACAGTCCTGTTCACTCCTTTCTAATTTTCCTGCACCCCTGCATCTTATTGTCTCCCACATGCCCATCATTTTCCCCCTTTGCACTCTTTTGCCACCTCTCCACACTGAGGGAAAATTTGCTGCACATGCATCAGCCAACAAAATTTAAAACTAGCATGCTGCATTCAGATTTCATAAATGTCATTTTCTTTACACTGCAGATTGGGCGATCACTTTGTGCAATCTCTGCATTCAGTCCACAGGACTGACCCTGATTGGGCGATCACTTTGTGCAATCTCTACATTCAGTCCACAGGACTGACCCTGATTGGGCGATCACTTTGTGCAATCTCTACATTCGGTCCACAGGACTGACCCTGATTGGGCGATTACTTTGTGCAATCCCTGCATTCAGTCCACAGGACTGACCCTGATTGGGCGATCACTTTGTGCAATCTCTACATTCAGTCCACAGGACTGACCCTGATTGGGCGATCACTTTGTGCAATCTCTACATTCGGTCCACAGGACTGACCCTGATTGGGCGATCACTTTGTGCAATCTCTGCATTCGGTCCACAGGACTGACCCTGATTGGGCGATCACTTTGTGCAATCTCTGCATTCGGTCCACAGGACTGACCCTGATTGGGCGATCACTTTGTGCAATCTCTGCATTCGGTCCACAGGACTGACCCTGATTGGGCGATCACTTTGTGCAATCTCTGCATTCGGTCCACAGGACTGACCCTGATTGGGCGATCACTTTGTGCAATCTCTGCATTCGGTCCACAGGACTGACCCTGATTGGGCGATCACTTTGTGCAATCTCTGCATTCGGTCCACAGGACTGACCCTGATTGGGCGATCACTTTGTGCAATCTCTGCATTCGGTCCACAGGACTGACCCTGATTGGGCGATCACTTTGTGCAATCTCTGCATTCGGTCCACAGGACTGACCCTGATTGGGCGATCACTTTGTGCAATCTCTGCATTCGGTCCACAGGACTGACCCTGATTGGGCGATCACTTTGTGCAATCTCTGCATTCGGTCCACAGGACTGACCCTGATTGGGCGATCACTTTGTGCAATCTCTGCATTCGGTCCACAGGACTGACCCTGATTGGGCGATCACTTTGTGCAATCTCTGCATTCGGTCCACAGGACTGACCCTGATTGGGCGATCACTTTGTGCAATCTCTGCATTCGGTCCACAGGACTGACCCTGATTGGGCGATCACTTTGTGCAATCTCTGCATTCGGTCCACAGGACTGACCCTGATTGGGCGATCACTTTGTGCAATCTCTGCATTCGGTCCACAGGACTGACCCTGATTGGGCGATCACTTTGTGCAATCTCTGCATTCAGTCCACAGGACTGACCCTGATTGGGCGATTACTTTGTGCAATCCCTGCATTCGGTCCACAGGACTGACCCTGATTGGGCGATTACTTTGTGCAATCCCTGCATTCGGTCCACAGGACTGACCCTGATTGGGCGATCACTTTGTGCAATCTCTGCATTCAGTCCACAGACTGACCCTGATTGGGCGATCACTTTGTGCAATCTCTGCATTCAGTCCACAGGACTGACCCTGATTGGTGATCACTTTGTGCAATCTCTGCATTCAGTCCACAGGACTGACCCTGATTGGGCGATTACTTTGTGCAATCTCTACATTCGGTCCACAGGACTGACCCTGATTGGTGATCACTTTGTGCAATCTCTACATTCAGTCCACAGGACTGACCCTGATTGGCGATTAATTTGTGCAATTTCTGCATTCAGTCCACAGGACTGACCCTGAGCTTCTAGTTGCCTGTTGATTTTTTTCTTCATTTCACTGCCACTTGGATCTGCCTGCCTGCTGCCTTCCAGAATGATAGATTGAGAACCCACACTGGCTTGAGCAATAACACATCTTCTGGAGACACAAGAGACTGCACAAGCTGGAAATTTGGACCAAGACACAAGGAGCTGGAGGAACTCAAGACTGATGAAGGATCTTGATCCAAAACATTAATAGTTCATTTTCCTGCATAGACGCTGCCTCACCCACCGAGTTCCTCCAGCTCTTTTATGTGTAACACCCCAACTTCTGTCTTTCGGACTCATTTCTCCAACTTTCAGTAACTTGCTCTTTCACTCTGTTTTGCAAATTGTCAATCTGTGACTTTTATTCATTTTTTCTCTCCCTCAATATAGTCTTATGTGCTGGATGGGTCCCACAACCCCGCTATCTGCAATGCATAAACAGACAAAAGCATAATCTGCTTCTAATTGCTCCAATAATCTCACCCCATCATTAATGCTTTCTCTGTTCTGTCCATCTCTTCCCCCATCCTCTCTGCTACTGAAAACTAACCTCCCTTCTAATTCACCCTTCTCTTTCCACAGACATTGCCTAACCAGCTGAACAATTATGGTTGCCTTTATTTATTTCCGATTTTCATTGTCTGCAGGGTTCTCTTGCTGCATTTTCAATTAATGTTTTGGGACGAGGAACGCTAAACTGATCTCCTCTCCTCACCAATCTGTCTGTTGCAGGCTTAACTTTACAGGAGTAACAGCCAACCAGTCCATGTGGATTCAAGGGCCAACTTCCACACACACCATTATTCCATGTGGCAATACCACCCACTTAATAGTAAGATTCCAACTGAGATTGAAGAGACACTGTCACTGTGATCTACCACCTCAAGGGCTTTAAACCAGGCCACAGAGTACAAACTAAGATCACAAGGGCATCAGAATTGGTAACAGATTTAATGCAAGGGCATGTGCTCTCTTTTCAAATTAATGCTGGTCTTATAACTCCAGTCCTTTCTCCTTTTCCTTCGTGCTCAAAAATCTATCAGCCCACTCCTGAATAAATTCAACAAGTTATTGTCCTTCACTCCAGTAGAAAAAAATCCAAAGCTTTAAAATTCCGTGAACCTTGTATCTCAAACCAAATTGGCCCACTAAGTCTTGACCACAAGTTCTCAACTTTGCATTCACAGAAAAGAATCTTTCAGGTCAACCTGGTTACGTTAACCAAGAATTGTACACACTTCAGTGAACTTACTCCATTACCTGGCTCAATCTGCCTGTCATCCTTCACCTCCCCTTGGTCCCCCATTTAGCTCTGGTACCCACCCATCTCACCACTTCCCCTCTCCTCTTTATACTGGACATCTCCTCAGTCCTGCTGTAGGGTTTTCACCTGAAATGTTAACAACAGCTCTCCCCACTGCAGATGCTGCTTGATCCACTGAGTTCTTCCAGCAGACTCCACAGCCTCCTGTGTGTTGTGTATACCTTTTTAATACCTTAGCAGCAGCCCAACTTGCCACCCATTACCGTATCCCACATTTATCATCTGCAAACCTGAAAACATTATTCTTGGTTTCCTCTGTTAATTTAGTGACATAGATTGTAAACAATCAAAACCCATGTTTTTAATTTTGTGGCAACTCTATAAGCTCCATTCTGATTCCTAAGTACTTATTTATTCCTAAATATTTATTCAAATGTCTGGCTAGGCTCATATATTAACCACAATCCCATGAGCATTAATCATGGTAATAGCTTCATGTGTAGCACTTTAATTATATTTTCTGAATATGCAAAACTACTTTGCAATAGACCATAAGAATTAGGCCATTCAGCCCATTGATTCTGTGCCACCATTTCATCATGGCTGATCCATTTGCCCTCTTATCCTCATTCTACAAGACCATAAGACGTACAGACAGAATTAGGCCATTCGGCCAGTTGTGCAGCAAAGAAGCAGGCTCTTTGGTCCACTACATCTGTGCTGACAATCAGGCCTATCAACACTAATCCCTTTATGCCTTGCTCATTCACGCACCTATCCTTAACTGTTGTTCCTGTTCTGCCTCCACCACCTCCTCTGACATAAACCAGCCTTCTGTGTGAAAAAACTTACCCCTCAGATCTCCTTTAAATGTTCTCCCTCTTACCTTAAACCTCTGCCATCTGCGTTTAGACATCCCCACCAGAGAAAACAGGCGCCGGCTGGCAACCCTATCTATTCCTCTCATAATTTTATAGACTTCTATCATGTCACACCTTCATTCCAGCAAAACCAAATCCAGCCTATCCAGTTTCACTGAATTAAAGAGGGAAATCAGGAGGGCGAAAAGGAGACATGAGGTTGCGCTGGCAAATAAGCTGAAGGAGAATCCCAAGGGCTTCTACTGATATATTAAGAGCGAAAGGATAGCAAGGGACAAAAATAGTCCACCTAAGGATCAGCATGATCATCTGTGCGTGAGGTTGAGAGAGATGGGAGAGATCTTTAATGGATTTTTTTGCATGTGTATTTACTCGGGAGACGGACACAGAGTCTATCGAACAGAGGCAAGACAACATTGAGGTCATGGACCATATACAGATTACAGGGGAGAAGATGCTTGCTGTCTTGAGACAAACTTTGTTGAGTAGGTTCCTAGGGCCTGACAAGGTGTCCCCTCAGACTTTGTGGGAGACAAGTGTAGAAATCGCTGGAGGACTGCAGGACAGCTAATATCGCTCAGAGTTGTTCAAGAAAGGCTCTAAGAATAAGCCAGGAAATTATAGGCCAGTGAGTCTGATATCCGTAGTGGGTAAATTACTGGAAGTATTTTAAGGGACCGGATATATAAGTATTAAGATAGACAGGACTATGATTTTGGCTTTGTGAGTGGTAGGTCATATCTAACCAATCCTACAGTTTTTTGAGGAGGTTACCATGAAAGTGGATGTTGTATACTTGGACATTAGCAAGGTCTTTGACAAAACCCTGCAGAGGAGGCTGGTCAAGTAGGTTCAGTCATTTGCCGTTCAGGAGGTGATGACAACCGTGGTAGTAGATGCTTGCGCTCGAGTAGAGGCCTGTGACTAGTGGTGTGCCGCAGGGACCGGTGGTGGATCTGTTGTTGTTTGTCATTTGTATTAACAATCTGGATGATAATGCAGTAAACAGGATCAGCAAATTTGCGGATGACACCGGGAGTGGGGGTGCAGTGGACATTGAGGAAGACTATCAAAGCTTGCAGCAGGATCTGGACCATTGGGAAAGTGGGCTGAAAAGTGGCAGATAGAACTAAATGCAGACAAGTGTGAGGTGTTGCACTTTGGGAGGAATAACCAGGATAGGAATTACACAGTGAAGGGTAGGGCAGTGGGGAAAGTGGAAGAACAGAGGGATATGGCAGTACAGATATATAATTCCTTGAAGGGTGCTGGTAGATTGGTTTTAAAGGAATCGTTTGACACATGGGCCTTCATAAAACAATGTTTCTAGTCCCAATGCAGGGTTTTGACCTGAAATGTCAACAATTCCTTCCACATTCATAACCATCCCCTCTCCATAGAACTCAAGATACACCTGCTGCGTTCCTCCAACAGATTGTTGCTCAAGATTACTCTACATCTCGGGTTGGCTTTATTTTCATCCCTTCTTCCCTTCTAATTATTGGTTTAAAGTCCCATTGGGTTAATCAGTTAACCCGTCTGGTTCATGGGACTCATTAAATGACTGGTCCAGAAATCTGAGTTCCTGTCCTCTGCATCCAAATCCATTTGTCTCTTTCCATCTTGGGCTCAGCTGGAAATTAAGAGGTTCTGTATTTTAATCAATTTTCCAGCTGTTCAAACAATCTTAGTCTAGCATCAGTCCTTAGTTCCACAAGATGCCATCTACTCCATCGTCTAAACCATCAATATACAGCATAAAAAGAAGCAGCCCCAAACACTAACCTCTACAGAACACCACTAGTCACTGGCAGCCAACCAGAAAAAATGATCCTTTTTATTCCCACTTGCTATGGGTTCCATGGACCTGAGTGTTTTCAGCTTTTTCTGCTTCATATTTCCAAGCACCTGCAATTTTTCTTTAATTTTCATCCATCCTAGCTCTGTGCTTACAGTTACAGCGTGGCCCACAACTACCTGAGTCAATTATGAGCTATATTGTCACAGTGGGATTCTTCCCATATCCAGAAGACTTGCAGTTTGGGAAGGTAATCGGCCACTGCAAATTGCCTTTCGTACGTACGTAGGCGAGTGGTAGAATCTTGCAGAGCAGCAGGGAACGTGTGGATGGTGAAATGTTTTTAGTGTAAATGGGTACCTGATGGTTGGCAGGGAGTCAGTGGACCGGAGGGCCTGTTTCCACCTGTTTGACTGTATGCATTCAAACCTGAGAGCCATGTTAATTCCATATTTGACTACTATTTATCATGAACACACAGAGCAGGAGCAGGAGAAGTAAGCTATTCAGCCGCTCTTTCCTCTTCCACCGTTCAATAAGATGATGGCTGATCTTCTACCTCAACACCATTTTTCAGCACGAATCCCAAAACTCGTTGATTCCTTAAATATGCAAAAATCTTCCATCTCAAATATACTGGATGACTGAGCTTCCACTGACCCCTTACACAGAGAATTCCAAAGACTTACTACTCCCTGAGCGAAGGGATTTCTGTTCATCTCTGTCCTGACTGGCTGACCGGTTTATATGACACTCTTTCTCCTGAGTCCGGGTACTCCAAACAAGATAAACATCATTCCTGCATCCAGACTGCCAGGCCCCAAACAAAATTTTATATGGTTCACATTCACCTCTCATTCTTAAACCCAAGAGTGCATTGGCTGAATTGAAAAGCAAAAAAAACTGAAGATGCCATCCATCAGAAAACAGAAAATTCTGCAACATGAAATATTAAACCCGTTACTGTTGCCGTAGATCCTGACTAACCTGATGAGTGTCTCCAGCAATTTATTTTTGTTTTTATTTGAGTACAAGACTCATCTGCTTAATCAAGAGGCCCGAAAGTTGGGGTTCAATCCCACTCCAGAGCCAAACCCAGGCAGAGCATTAGTGTATGATATAATACGATGTGCCAGATACTGGATCAGGCAGAGTTTAAAAAAAAAGGGATTCTGTGGCGACCCAATTACTAGCACACTCGAACCGGCTGACAATTAGCCAGAGCCAGAGACAAAGATACATAGCCTCAGGGAGTTTCAGTTACGTGCCTCTCCAAGTTTCGAGTGGGGGGAGACAGGCTTTTAAGCAAGACTGTGTTTGTGAAATAAACTTATTCCGTGGTTGCAGTTTACCGACTCCGTGTCGTAATTTCAGCGCTGCGCGTAGCACATCGCTACATTGGTGACCCCGACGGTCCAACCGTTTTTTTGGACCGGAGATGGCAGACGCTGCGTTTGTTAACGCGGTTTCCTTGAAGCTGCCAAGCTTCTGGACGCTACAACCTCACCTATGGTTTCAGCAAGCAGAAGCCCAATTCCATGTTCGGCAAATAACCTCAGAGGACACCCGTTACTACTACGTGGTGAGCTCCCTCGACCAGGACACAGCGGCCCAGGTTGCGGAGTTCGTACAGTCTCCCCCGGCAGACGGCAAGTACACGGAATTCAAAGCCCTGCTCATAAGGACTTTCGGGCTCTCCCGCCGCGAGCGAGCTGCCCGCTTACTGCACCTGGATGGCTTGGGAGACAGGCCTCCATCGGCTTTGATGAATGAGATGTTGTCTCTGGCCGACGGACACACGCCCTGCCTCATGTTTGAGCAGGCATTCCTGGAGCAGCTGCCCGAGGACATACGCCTGCTGCTGTCCGACGCGGATTTCAGCGACCCCCGGAAGGTGGCAGCCCGGGCGGACGCGCTGTGGAATGCCAAGAAGGTGAGTGGGGCGCCCATCGCACAGATCACCCGGCCACGCTCCCAGCAGCAAACCAGTCCAGGCCCGGCCGCAGAGCCCGCTAAACCCAGAGGCCGGGTTGTGGAGCCCAACGAACGCTGGTGTTTCTACCACCAGCGGTGGGGCGCAGATGCCCGCCGCTGTCGCCCGCCCTGCCAATTCCACGGGCAACGCCAGGGCCAGCCGTCGCTGATGGCTACGACGGCTGGCCTTCGGGATAGCCTCCTGTATGTCTGGGACAAACAGTCGGGACGCCGGTTTTTGGTCGACACCGGTGCCGAGATCAGCGTCTTACCTCCGACGAGTTCCGACACCCGCAGCAGGGCGCCGGGTCCCCCCCTACGGGCCGCGAACGGCAGCACCATAAGGACTTATGGCACCCGTCCGGTGCAGCTACGGCTCGACTCCAGCAAGTTTACGTGGGACTTCACACTGGCCGCCGTAGCCCAACCGCTTCTGGGTGCGGATTTCTTGCGGGCTCACAGCCTACTGGTCGACCTGCCCAGGAAGAGACTGGTTCACGCCGAGACCTTTCAGACATTCCCCCTGGGTGCAGCCCAGTTGCCGGCCCCTCACCTTGGCTCCATCACGCTGTCCGACAACGACTTCACCAGGGTCCTGGCGGATTTCCCATCGGTTCTGGCACCACAGTTCACGGCAGCCATGCCCCGACACGGTGTACAGCACCACATCCTGACCCAGGGACCACCCCTCCATGCCCGCGCTCGGCGGCTTCCCCCGGACAAGCTCCGACTGGCGAAGGAGGAGTTTACACGGATGGAGGAATTGGGGATCATACGGCGGTCTGACAGCCCATGGGCCTCTCCCCTGCACATGGTGCCCAAGGCGACAGGGGGCTGGAGACCGTGCGGCGACTACCGCAGGCTGAACGAGGCTACAACACCGGACCGCTACCCTGTGCCGCACATTCAGGACTTTGCAGCCAACCTGCACGGCGCGCAGATCTTCTCCAAGGTGGACCTAATCCGCGGATACCATCAAATCCCGATGCATCCAGACGACATCCCCAAAACGGCTCTCATCACCCCGTTCGGCCTTTTCGAGTTCCTCCGCATGCCGTTCGGCCTAAAGAATGCCGCACAGACGTTCCAGCGGTTGATGGACGCGGTGGGACGCGACCTGGACTTCGCATTCATCTATTTGGACGACATCCTCATAGCCAGCAGCAGTCGTCAGGAGCATCTGTCCCACCTCCGACAGCTCTTTGCCCGGCTGAGTGACTACGGTCTAACGATCAACCTGGCCAAATGCCAGTTCGGGCTCGACACCATTGACTTCCTGGGCCACAGGATTACTAAAGACGGGGCAACCCCTCTGCCCGCTAAGGTGGATGCGGTCCGTCATTTCCCCCGACCCACCACGGTCAAAGGCCTGCAGGAATTCGTAGGTATGGTCAATTTCTACCACCGCTTCCTCCCTTCAGCTGCCCGGATCATGCGCCCCCTGTTCACCTTGCTGTCCGGTCCGGGCAAGGACATTACCTGGGACGAGGTGTCCGCCGCCGCTTTCATTCAAACGAAGGATGCCTTGGCGAATGCCACGATGCTAGTGCACCCCAGAATGGACGTCCCTACCGCCCTCACGGTGGACGCCTCTAACACGGCAGTCGGTGGGGTACTGGAGCAGCTCATCGCGGGCCGCTGGCAACCCCTGGCGTTTTTCAGCAAACACCTGCGGCCACCCGAGCTCAAGTACAGTGCTTTCGACCGGGAGCTGTTGGCGCTATACCTGGCTATCCGGCATTTCAGGTACTTCTTAGAAGGTAGGCCCTTCACCGCGTTCACGGACCACAAACCGCTTACCTTTACATTCACAAAGGTGTCCGATCCCTGGTCGTCCCGCCAGCAGCGCCATCTGTCCTACATCTCTGAATACACGACGGACGTCCGGCACGTCTCGGGTAAGGACAATGTCGTGGCGGATGCGCTCTCTCGTCCTAACATTCACGCCCTTTCCCAAGGGGTAGACTTTGAGGCGCTGGCAGAGGCACAGCTGGCAGATGAGGAGATCCCGAGTTACCGGACCGCAGTCTCCGGTTTGCAGCTCCAGGACCTCCCCGTAGGCCCAGGTGAGAGGACCCTACTCTGTGACGTCACCACCGGCCAGCCCCGTCCCGTCGTCCCGGCACCTTGGCGACGACGCGTGTTCGACTCCATTCATAACTTGGCCCACCCCTCCATCCGCACTACCGTCCGGATGGTCTCCAGCAGGTTCGTTTGGCACGGACTCCGCAAGCAGGTCCGTGACTGGGCCAGAACGTGCCTGCACTGCCAGACGGCCAAAGTGCAGCGACACACCAAGGCCCCGCCGCAGCAGTTCCACCCCACCCACCGGCGTTTCGACCACATTCATGTGGATATCGTGGGCCCCCTGCCTGTGTCACGCGGGGCGCGGCACCTCCTGACTATCGTGGACAGGTTCACAAGATGGCCAGAGGCGGTCCCGCTCGCCGACACCACCTCCGAATCTTGCGCCCGGGCGCTGATCGCCACCTGGGTGTCCCGCTTTGGTGTCCCGGCCCACATTACCTCCGACAGAGGCGCCCAGTTCACCTCCAGCCTCTGGTCAGCGATGGCCAACCTGTTGGGGACTCAGCTGCACCACACCACTGCCTACCACCCACAGTCGAACGGACTGGTGGAGCGTTTCCACCGCCACCTGAAGTCGGCTCTCATGGCCCGCCTGCGAGGAGCTAACTGGGCGGACGAGCTTCCCTGGGTCCTGCTCGGCGTCCGCACGGCGCCCAAAGACGATCTGCACGCTTCGTCGGCCGAGTTGGTGTACGGCGCGCCCCTGGTCGTTCCTGGGGAGTTCATACCAGCCCCAAGGGGGCGAGAGGAAGAACCCGCAGCGGTCCTGGGCAGACTACGCGAGAGACTCGGTAACCTGGCCCCCATACCCACTTCGCAGCATGGGCAGCACCCGACCTGCGTACCCAAAGATCTGCAGAACTGTAAGTTTGTGTTTGTACGCCGGGGCGGGCATCGGCCACCGCTGCAACGGCCCTACGAGGGGCCGTTTACGGTGATCAGAAACGACGGGTCCACGTTCGTGCTGGACGTTGGGGGGAGAGAGGAGGTTTTCACGGTGGACCGACTCAAACCGGCCCACGTGGACTTGGCGCAACCGGTCGAGTTTCCGGCACCGCGGCGCAGAGGCCGACCTCCCAAACAGGGCCCGGCCCAGACTGTGGACATTGGGGGGTGTACCGCCGGTTCTGGGGGGGGGTTATGTGGCGACCCAATTACTAGCACACTCGAACCGGCTGACAATTAGCCAGAGCCAGAGACAAAGATACATAGCCTCAGGGAGTTTCAGTTACGTGCCTCTCCAAGTTTCGAGTGGGGGGAGACAGGCTTTTAAGCAAGACTGTGTTTGTGAAATAAACTTATTCCGTGGTTGCAGTTTACCGACTCCGTGTCGTAATTTCAGCGCTGCGCGTAGCACATCGCTACAATTCCTGGTTTCCTGGTCAATATTTATCTCTCAATTAAACGTATTAAAATATATTCTCACTGCTGTTTGTGAGAGCCTGAAGTGTCTAATTTGGTTTACGCATTTCTTTCAATATAAAAGCAACCATACAAATGCAAAGCTCTCTGCTACATAGTGCTTTATATAACATTGCTAATTCATACTTACTATCTCAATACATGCTGAAGTATTGCACCCCCTCCACACATGCACTGACAATTTGCCATCTGATTCAGATGGGGTGCTGTCACGACTATTTTTAGGAATACCAGGTGCAGCTTCTGGTACAGCCATTAACTTTGCACCAGCAATCAACTACACATTTACATTAATCCTGTTTATATTTCAAATTCTTTGCACAATCCCATCAGTTCCCTCCGCCCTGCAGCATCATCTCCCCTATACATTGGGGGCAACTTACAACAGCCAATTCATCTCCCAGTACACCTCTTTGGGATATGGGAGGAAAGCCATCTAATCACAGGGAGTAAGTGGAAATTCCAGACAAACACCACCCTTGGTCAGGACTGAACCCATGCCTCAGGCACCACGAGGCCGAAGCTCCACTTGTTGTGTCACTATGCAATCAAACTAAAAGGTTAGCAAGGTAAAGCTGCAATGCAGGGGGATGTACATGCATTCTAAACAGCATATCCAAAGCAAAATAGAGTGCCAAGCAATCTCACAATCAACGTACGAGATCAGAGATCTGTAATTCAGTCAGAGTCATGAATGGCAGTGGTCTTCTAAGGAGCTAAGTGCAAAGAGAATTACCTATCCTCGATTCCTCCTGAAATCCCTACCAGTCTCCAGCCAATTTGATTCACGCCACATGAATTTAAGGAACATCCAAGTGGGCCAGTTACAGCAAAGGCTGTGCAACCAGACAAAGTCATAGCTGTAGTTCGGAAGACCCGTGCTCCAGAATTAGCCTTACTTGTAGCCATGTTACTTGAACATTATAAGCACAGCTACAACACTGGCATTTATCTGACAACGTGGGAAACTGTTTGGGTGGATCCCGTCACAAAAAAATCCAAATCAAACTAATTATGAGCCAGCCACTCTCAATCAGCAGAAAAACAAGAGAAGGTTTTGTCAAGCCATCTTACTCACCAACATCCTGCTCAAACCTTCAGTTTGGCTTTTGCCAGGATTACTCAGCTCCAAATGACAGCTGAACTCGAGAAACAAGACAAGGTGAGTCTGACTGCCCTTGATCTTAAGGCAGTGTTTGATCAAACATGGCATCAAGGAGCCCTGGTAAACCTGAAGTCAGTGGCCACTGAGCGGGAAATATTCAAATGGTTAAGGGTCCTGCCTTATACATACGAAGATGGATATGGTTGCTGGTAGTCATCCCAGCTCAAGGACACTCATGACAGTGTTGTAAGCCCTTAAATGTTCCCACAATGACCTTCCTTCCATGGTAAAGTCAGTAATGAAGCCATTCACAAATCTTCCAACAACTGGAGCAGCCATGTCTGCATGGAACAAAACCCAAGCATAACTAACAAGTGCAGGTAACACCAAGTGCTAGCGAATTACCAGCTTCAACAAGAAAGAACTCATCACCTTCTCTTATTGCATTACCAGAAAGTACTGTCAGTCACGCCTGTGCTTAGGGCAGCAATTATCTCTGGTGGTGTCCAGGGCTTCCTTCATCATGTCAGTAGCTTCTGTCACTACTGTCAACCAGCAAGTCTTGGGTGGAGACCCGGGAATACTGTTGCACTCAGATGTAGGAGGATTCTTCACTGCTGTTTCCCTAACTGTTTTGTTATATCAGTCTGGGCTGCTACCTGGAGGACTGGTGGACTGACCTCTGCCCTTTGACCTGTTTGGCATGGGTGACCAGACACATTAATACTCTGGGTACAAGAACAGGTCCAATTCTGAATCTTCTGTGCCAAGTCACTCACTCATGAAGTCCCAAGACTTTCCATGCATCAACTCAGGAATAGAACTATCTCCAGATACCAGGACAAGAACAGCTGGGGAATAAAAGAACACGTTCATGTGCAAGGTAGACACACAAATTAGAGAAACGGAGGAATACGGATCCAACTTGATTGGTAATCCCTCCATTAACTGAGCGCTATGGCTGCAGTATACCCCATCTACAAAATACAATGCATTTACCCGCTCAGGCTACCTTGACAGTACCAGCTAAACCCACCACCTCTAGCACCAGGATAAGAACAGCAAAACCAAGAGACCACCACAAACTACAAGCTCCCTCCACTCATTTGGAATTATATCACTATTTCTTCATCACCACTGGTTTACAATCTTTGCCCAATAACATTATAGAAGAGGATAAGAATGATTTCAAGAAGGCAACTTACCAACACCTTCTCAAGAGCATTGACTGCTGGCTTTGATAGTGACACACAGATCTCAAAACTTAAGTAAAATATATGTTTGCAGATAGCTATACATGGGACAGTGAGGAAGAAAGTTGTGGGTGACCGGATGACACAAATGAACCGATAGAACATGGAACAATACAGCACAAGAATGTGCCCTTTGGTCCATGATGTCTGAGCTGAACGTGAGATCAAATTAAATTTCAGACATATTTAGTCTGCCTGAAAGCTGCTTAAATGTCACTATCATATCTGCTTCAACCACATCCCTTGGCAGCATATTCTGGGCACCTACAATTCTCAGTGTCAGAAGTTCTGCCCCATCCATACCCCTCAAACTTTCCCCCACTCGAATCCGGACTGCCCACCCTTATCTGTGTCTCTCATGAGCTTATAAACTTCTATTGGATCTCCCTTCAGCTCCTGACGCTCCAGAGGAAACAACCAAAGTTTATCCAACCTCTCCTTACCCTCTAAGGCAGGGTTTCCCCACCCTGGGGTTCACAGACCCCTTGCTTAATGACATCGATCCATGGCATAAAAGAGTTGGGAGCCCCTGCTCTGAAGTGGCTTTCCAACTCATACTCAATGCCCTAACCAATGAAAGCAGGTAGGCAAAGTGTCTTCTTTATCACCACTTATCACACTACCTACTTGCGTGACCACTTTCAGAGACCTATGGACTTGGACGCCAAAATCCCTCTGTACATCAGTTGATGGTCCTGCCATTAACTACACACTTCCCCCGTACATTTGACCTCCAAAGGTGCAACACTTCCCCGGATTAAACTCTATTTTCCACTTCTCCGACCATATCTCTAACTAATCTAAATCCTGGGAGATCCTGCTTTCTCTGGCGGACCGAGCGTAGGTGTTCAGCGAAACAGTCTCCCAGTCTGCGTCGGGTCTCACCAATATATAAAAGGCCACACCGGGAGCACCGGACGCAGTATACCATACCAGCCGACTCACAGGTGAAGTGTCGCCTCACCTGGAAGGACTGTCTGGGGCCCTGAATGGTGGCAACAGAGGAAGTGTAAAGGCAGGTGTAGCACTTGTTCCGCTTACAAGGATAAGTGCCGGGATTGAGATCAGTGGGAAGATACGAATGGACAAGGGAGTCACGTAAAGAGCAATCCCTGCGGAAAGCAGAAAGAGCGGGGGAGCGAAAGATGTGCTTGGTGGTGGGGTCCCATTGGAGGTGGCATAAGTTACAGAGAATTATACGTTGGATCCGGAGGCTGGTGGGATAGTAGGTGAGGACAAGGGGAACCCTATCCCTAGTGGGGTGGCGGGCGGATGGGGTGAGAGCAGATGTGCGTGAAATGGGAGAGATGTATTTGAGAGCAGAGTTGATGGTGGAGGAAGGGAAGCCCCTTTCTTTGAAGAACGTTGACATCTCCTTCGTCCTGGAATGAAAAGCCTCATTCTGAGAGCAGATGCGGCAGAGATGGAGGAATTGCAAGAAGGGGATGGCATTTTTGCAAGAGACAGGGTGGGAAGATGTCCAGGTAGCTGTGAGAATTCGTAGGTTTATAGTAGACATCAGTTGATAAGCAGTCTCCAGAGATCAGAAAGATCAAGGAAGGGAGGAAGGTGTCGAAAATGGACCAGGTAAATTTGATGGCAGGGTGAAAATTGGAGGCAAAGTTAATGAAGACAACGAGCTCAGCATGCCAATGCAGTCATCGATGTAGCGAAGGAAAAGTGGGGGACTGATACCGACACCTCCCTTCCCTTTCTTGATCCTCCCCTTCCTCCACCATCAACTCTGCTCCCAAACGCATCTCTCCCATTTCACACACATCTGCCCTCACCCCATCCGCCCGCCACCCCACTCGGGATAGGGTTCCCCTTGTCCCTTGTCCTCTGTCCTCACCTACCACCCCACCAGCTTCCATGTCTAACATATAATTCTCCGTAACTTCCGCCACCTCCAATGGGATCCCACCACCAAGCACATCCCCCCCTCTTTCTGCTTTCCACAGGGATCGCTCCCTAAGCGACTACCTTGTCCATTTGTCCCCCCCATCCCTTCCCACCGATCCCCCTCCCGGCACTTATCCTTGTAAGCACTAAGCGAGCAATAAAGAAAGGGAAGGTAGATTATGAAAATAAACTAGCACAAAATATAAAAGTGGATAGTAAAAGTTTATATCATTATATAAAGCAGAAGAGAGTGGCTAAAGTGACCACAGGTCCCTCAGAGGATGAGAAGTGGGGTTTGATATTGGGTAATGAGGAAATGACAGAGGTTTGAATGACTATTTTGTGTTGGTCTTCATGGTGGCGGGCACATTCATATGCCAAAGGGAGATGTTATGGATGTGATTGAAGGTGAGGACCTCGATACAATAGCTATCACTAAAGAGGTAATGTTGAGCAAACTAATGGGCCTGAAGATAGATAAGTCCCTTGGTCCTGATGGAAGAAATGGCAAAAGTTATACTAGAGGCTTTGGTGATAATTTACCATAATTCTCTGGACTCTGGGCAGGTCCTGGCAGATTGGAAGAAGGCAAATGACACACCACTGTTCAAGAAAGGATGTAGGCAAAATACAGGTAACTATAGGCCAGTTAGTTTAACATCTGTAATTGGGAAAAAGCTTGAAGATATCATTAAAGAAATAGCAAGAAGAAATGGATCCATCAGGCAGACACAACATGGATTCAGCAAAGGCAGGTCCTATATGACAAACTTACTGAAGTTCTTTGAGAATATAACGGGGTCAATGCATAGAGGGGAACAGATGGATGTTACTTACTTTTTCCAGAAGGTGTTCGAAAAGGTGCCGCATGAAAGACTTATCCATAAGATAAGGATGCATAGATTTGGGGGTGATGTATTAGCATGGATAGACAATTGGTTAACTAATAGAAAGCAGAGAGTTGGTTACATGGGTGTTTCTCTGGTTGGCAATCAGTGGTGAGTGGTGTGCCGCAGGGGTCAGTGCTGGGCCCGCAACAGTTCACTACATACATTAACAATCTGGAAGAGGGAATTGATTGTAGTGTATCTAAGTTTACTGATGACACTAAATTGAGTGGGGGGAAAAAAATTGTGCAGAGGATACGGAGAGTCTGCAGAGAGATTTAGATAGATTAAGTGAGTGCAGAAGGGTCTGGCAGATGGAATACAATATTGGTAAATGTGGGTCATCTACTTTGGAAGGAAGAATGGAAGAGCAGATTATTATTTAAATGGTAAAAGATTGCAGCATGCTGCTGTGCAGAAGGGAGTGCTTGTGCATGAATCACAAAAGGTTGGTTTGCAGGTGCAGCAGGCTGTCAAGAAGGCAAATGGGATGTTGGCCAATGCTAGAGGGATTGAATTTAAGAGCAGGGCAGTTATGCTGCAACTGTGCAGGGTACTGGTGAGGCTGCATCTGGAGTACTGCATGAGGTTCCGGTCTCCTCACTTGAGGAAGGATATACTGGCTTTGGAGGTTTAGAGGAAGTTCACCAGGTTGATTCCAGGGATGAGGAGGTTAGACTATGAGGAAAAACTGAGTTGTCTGGGACGGTACTCACTGGAATTCAGAAGAATGACAGGAGATCATATAGAAACATATAAAATTACGAAAGGATAGATAAGAAAGAGGCAGGGAGGTTTCCACTGGTAGGTGAGACTAGAACGAGGGGACATAGCCTCAAGATTCGGGGGAGTAGATTTAGAACGGTGTTGAGGAGGAACTCCATTTCCCAGAGAGTGGTGAATCTGTGGAATTCTCTGCCCAATGAAGCAGTGGAGGCTACCTCAATGAATACATTTAAGATAAGATTGGATAGATTTTTGTATTGAAGGGGAATTAAGGGTTATGGGGAAAGGGCAGGTAGGTGGAGATGAGTCCATGGCCAGATCAGCCACGATCATATTGAATGGTGGAGCAGGCTCAGTGGGCCAGATGGCCGAACCCTGCTCCTATTTCTTATGTTCTTATGTTCAGTAGCCTGGATTCAATTCTGTCCTCCGGTGCTGTCCACGCAGGTTGAGCAGATACTCACTATGACCACTTAGCTTTCTGCCCACATCCCAAAGATATGGGGGTTGGTAGGACAAATGGCCACAGTGCCTCCACAGTGACAGGGCAAGTGAAGTTATCCCCTCTGGTTCTAGAGCCTGATGGTTGAAGGATAATAACTGTTTCTAAACCTGGTGATGTGAGTCCTGAGGCTTCTGTACCTTCTTCCTGATGATAGCAGTGAGAAGAGAGCATGACCTGGGTGGTGGGAGTCCCTGATGATTGATGTAGCTTTCGTGCAACAGCGTTTTGTGTAGATGTGCTCAATGGTGGAGAGAGCTTTACCTGTGCTGGACTGGGCCATATCCATTACTTTTTGTAGGATTTTCCATTCAAGGGCATTGGTGTTTTCATACCAGGCTGTGATGCAGCCAGTCAATATACTCTCCACCACACATGTATAGAAGTTTGTCAAAGTTTTAGATGTCGTGCCAAATCTCCGCAAACTCCTAAGGAAGTAGAGGTGCTTCCTTGCTTTCTTTGTATTTGGACTTACATGCTGAGCCCAGGACAGGTGCTCCAAAATAATAACCCCTAGGAACTTACAGTTGCTAACTCTCTCCACCTCTGATCCTCTTGTTTCCCTCTCCTGAAGTCTATGAACAGTTCTTTGGTCTTGCTGACATTGAGTAAGAGGTTGTTGTGGCGCCACTCAGCCAGGTTTTCAATCTCCCTCCTATATGCTCATTCAACACTGCCTTTGATCTGGCCTATGACATCAGCAAGCTTGAACATGGCATTGGAGCTGTGCTCAGCCACACAGTCATTAGTGTAAAATGAGTAGAGCAGGGGGCTAATACACAGCCTTGCTCACCTGTGCTGATGGTGGAGGAAATGTTTTTGCCAATCCGAGCTGCAAGTGAGGTATGCATGATCCAATTGCACAAGGAAGTACTGAGGCCAAGGTCTTGGAGCTTAATGATTAGTATTGAGGGGACGATGGTACTGAATGCTGCGCTGTAGTCAAACCTGATGTACGCAGCTTTGCTGTCCAGCTGTTCCAGGGTTGAGTGAGGAGCCAAGGAGATGACGTTTGTTGTAGACCTGTTGCTCCAGTCGGCAAATTGGAGCAGACCTAAGTTGCTTCTTGGGCAGGAGCTGATACGTTTCATTACCAACCGCTCAAAATACTTCATCACTGTAGATGTGTTACTGGGCAATAGTCATCAAGGCAGATCAACGCGCTCTTCCTGGGCACCAGTATAACTGAAGCCTGCTTGAAGCAGGTGGATACCACACAGTCAAAGTGAGAGGTTAAAGATCTCAGTGAACATGCCAGTCAGATGATCAGCACAGGTCTTTATTACCTGGCCAAGTGCTCATCTGGGCTGGATGTTTTTTGTGGGTTCACTTCCTGAAGGCTGTTCACACTTTGGCTTCAGAGACTGAAATTACAGGATCATCGGGGGTTGTGGGAGTTCATGATGGTTCCTCCAGGCTTTGACAGTCAAATCGAGCGTAGAAGGCATTGAGCTCATCTGGAAGTGAAACCCTGCTGTCTCCTACGTTGCTTGATTTAACTTTATAAGAGGGATAGCATTCAAGCCCTGCCACACCTGCCAAGCATCCTTCCTCGATTCAAGTTTGGTCCTGCATTGCCTCTTCACCCGTGAGATGGCTTTCCGGAGGCTGTACCTGGACCTCTTACAACTTTCTTGACAGTTACCTCACCGGTGCTCAGCTTGGCTCTTGACCTTATTTAAAATTTCACTCCAAACATAAACATCAAAATTCTAGCAGCAGTATCTTTGGGACTAAAGCAACACCACAACAAGTGTGACATCGAGGAGGAATAATACCACTGCGAAAAACCTGGGGAACGCATCTCTCCACCAGCTTTTCAGAGTGGTGGGACAGGCTTTGTAGACAATGTCATATTAAACATTTACATTATGTTAAAACGCTTACTTGCATGTTTGTCGGCAAGTGCAATCAGACTGCTCGAAATGTCTCGTCTCCGGTAGAAGCACACACACTTTGCTTCCACATTGCCATTAACAGTCTAAAAAGGTGAAAGAGAGTGAAGAGAATTAGATTGTGTAAGTGTATTGTAGAAAGTTAATGTGTTTCACGCACATACCAGTGATAATAAACCCGATTCCGATTCTGATTCTGAAAATAGTGACAAAAGGGCTCCACGGACAAGCAATGTAGAAATGCTACAACAGTAGTTCACAAACTTTCTTGGGTTAACATCTCTTTTGCTCCCAGTCCACATTCCCCAACACACCCCTCTTCCTTTCTGGCCATTATAAAAACAACAAAGGATTTTGATTTACAATGCACAGTAAATAATTATATCTGAGGAAGAATGGACAATAATATGGAGGTATCAATGGAAGTGTACCAGTTCACAGAAATGGATGGAGTTTGGATGGAAAAACTTGATAAGATATTTTATTACACACTCTCAGAAATCCCATTATGTTTGCTGGAGAAATTGTGGAAATCAAAATGCAAATCATTATCATATTTTTTGAGACTGCCCTGTTATCAAAAACTATTGGAGGGGGATACACAATGCCCTACAAGACATCTTTAAATGTGAAATACCCTTAGAGAGTAAGACCATATATTTTGGATATATACCTCAAGAATGGTTGAAAAGAGATAAATATTTAATGAATATACTGTTGGTGGCTGGTAAAAAGACTCTTACTAGGAAATGGTTATCACAGGAGAGCCCAACTTTAAATGCATGGATGGAAATTACAATGGACATTTACAAAATGGAGAAGATAACAGCATGTTAATCATAAGCTGGAGCAATTTGATTCATACTGGGAAAAATGGTTTAACTACATAATGCCTCATAGGCCTGATTTTATTCTTACAAATCAATGAAACTGTTGTAAAAAAAAAGATCACTCCCTACTTGTACATAGTTCTTGCCTTTTACTTGTTTTTTCTTTCCACTCTTTTCTATAAGTGTATACCTCAGATAAATACTTTGTGGAGATTTGTGATATATATGATTATATGATATATATGTACAATGTCTGAAATACATCTTATGAAAATGTTTGATGATGAACTTCAATAAAAAAATTATAACTGCAAATTCAGGGCAGTGACAAATAGTTGTAAAAATTGTTCAAATCTATTTAAAGCTGCAAATAAAATTATTTCTTTATTTAATTACTTTAAAAACAATTTTCATCAGCAATTTTAGAACATACATTAGTAGTGCAACTAGTCACTATTTCATTGCTTTTTGAGCTTTCAGTGAGGTAGCTGATATCTCACTGTGTGGTGCAGTGATATCAGCTTCTCCAGCATCAGGCTGAATGTCACTGAGAAGGAGTCTCAGAACCCCACGTTCAGAGATGTGCCGTCTGTTTCGTTGCTTTGAAAGAAGTTGGGCGACTGCACTGAAACCACGCTCCACTAAATATGATGTTGGAAAGCAACATTTTGACCTTTTTCCACAGTGCAGGATAGCATTCAGAGATTGCTTTCTGCAACCAAAAGTCTAAATATGATTCTCTGAAGCTCAGCTTCAGCTCAGTCATTTCGTATCAAGATCAATTCCTCCTCCATCCTGCCTGTTAATTCCTCATTACAAGTATTACAAGCAGCCCAGAGCATATTGAGGCGATTGAGCCTAATGTTTGGATGTTTTAACTCTACTCCTCAGCTTTTTAAAACTTTTTCACACAACAGAATCATTAGCTACTGTTGGTTGCTTGGTTCTGGTATAAGTCCATATTTCAGACACTCCACACTATACAGGGCCCTGGTAGAAGACTTTGTGAAATGGTGTGAGCTGAATCATCTGCAGCTCAACATCAGTAAGACAAAGGAGATGGTGATGGACTTTCAGAAGACTAAGCCTGCACTGCTGTCTGTTACTATCGATGGTGAGGATCTGGACACAGTGAGGACCTACTAGTACCTGGGGTTGCACCTAGATGGCAGACTTGAGTGGAGCACCAACACAGGCTGTTTTCAAGAAATGGCAGAGTCACCTCTACTTCCTGAGGAGACTCAAGCCCTTGGAGTCTGCAGGCCTCTCCTTCACATGTTCTACCAATACGTTGTCGCCAGTACAATCTGCTATGCAATGGTGTGCTGGGGCAATGGCATAACACAGGTTATGTCTAATCAATAAACTGATTAGAAAGGCTCTGGTTCAATTCCAAGAGTCAAACTGGACCCACTGGAGGCTGTGGTAGAACAAAAGATGCTCTGGAAAATCCTGGCAATTCTGTACAGTGTTTCTCACCCTCTGCATGCCACCTTGGCTGAACAGAGGAGCACTTTTAGTAATAGACTAAGACTGTGCTGCTCCAAAGAGCGCTATACGAGGTCACTCTTACCCTCGGCCATTAGACTCTATAATGAGTCAATCTATAGCAGGAGTTACGATGACCCCCTCCTGTTAAACTCTTCGAGGTAACTTATTTTCTATTCTTTCTTGCTTCTCTTCTAATATTCGTATATCTGTGCACTTGTAATGCTACTGTGACACTGTAATTTCCTTTGGGATCAATAAAGTATTTATCTATACTCTCTACACTTCTCCTTTCGGTCTGCTTCTGCCTTTATCCTTATGGATTAACAAGCACAGTCAATGCCTACTGTTTAGGTGCAACCTCAAGCACTGCAACTAATAAAGGGAAAAGTTATGACGTCATCAGAGCTCAGGCAAAATTTGACTCACTGCCTGAAGCTACATAAAGTGGGGTAGTGGGGTTGTGCCATGGCATTGAGAAATGTGGTCAAGACCATTCTAAAGGGCAGATTCTGAAATTTACCCCACTGAACATCATGCCCTAATTCACAGAATGCATGATTAGAGTATGGGAACCGTATTAGCTGACACTGTACTGCGGTAATGAACAGCGATAATGCGTGGGCTGGGCCCGGAAATAACACGATCTCTTCAGTTCAGATTTCTCATGATATGCCTAATACAGAAGTGTCACATTGCTTTTCAACAACTATAACACGCTTTGATCAAAGTCTAAGAGATCAGTGGGTTAGCAAGAGATGAGGTGATTACGTGATTACTGTAAACAATAAGGTACAGAGGATCAAATTTTTATAAATAAGTAATTTGTTTTTTAATTAAGCCTAATCCCTCAGCCGCCCCCTTCCCACAATGTGCCTTCCACTGCCCCTTTATCTTTATCACCCCACCATTAGAAATTCCAACCACCCTCGGGGGGGGGGGGGGGAGGGAGAGGGGGCTATATCATCTATTTCGGGAACCACTGTGCCACAATGTGGAACAGATTAAGAAAGCTCCTCTGAAATGGCATTTGTCTGCCACTATCTGCTAAATTACCGCATTAATGGCCACCTCTCCTCACCCTCCTGTCCATGCCTGGGGCTCAGCTGCAAAAACACCAAACAACTTTGCTGTCCACTACCTGATTTGGTTCAGCCCTATTCTCATTTCCTATCCACCCTGCTTACCTCTCCCCCACACCTTACCCCTAACCTTCCCTCGAAGAAATAAATCACCTCCCACCACCATCAAAATCCTGAAAATCTCCTCCCAACAGCATCAGAGGTATGCTCGTCCCTCAAGAACTGTGGCAGCTCACCACGACCTTCTCAAGAGCAAACAGAGATAGGTAATTAAACGTTGACCCCAGTCTACAAAGTCCACTGAATGAATAATAAAAAAGTCACTGCACTGCCTTTTTCCCAAAGACATTTCCTTGACTAATGTTTCTAATCACTTGAAACCATTCATAAACAAATCTCACACGTTTCCCACTCTACTGCAATCATCTCCCACCGCGGCTTTCATCAGTGGTCCTACATCCCCCAACCCCACTACTCACTAATCAATGGACATCTTGGCAGCTTCACGTCTGAACATCTCTCTTTCATCACTGTCCCTTGCTCTAGCTGTTTCTGCTGCTTGCCACAACCATGTGTTTTCTATGAAGCGTGTTTCACCTTGTCCCTTAAAATACACTCTCCCTCCTGAGTAACTCTACCTAATTACATATCATTTCAGCCAGTGCATTCCTCATGGTTGGGGGTGGCTGAAAGTCATGGAAGGCCAAAGGCTTTTCCATGTTCTTTATAGGCTGTTATATTTTGTAAATCCAAGACATAAAACTAATCTAAAGAAAAACACGGAGCTGGGAAAACTTCATTCTTTACTTTTAGTGTGGCACACAAGTATGACGGGGTGACGTGATGATGTATGCCATCATTCACATACTTTTACATAGAACGGGCAATGAATTATGTAAACAAAGAATGCTTAATCAAACAATATATTTTCAATATTACTGAAATATTAAATACACAACAGAGGCCTCACCAGAAACCTGGTTTGTGGAGCTACTCTTTCATTTCCTTGAGATACTCAGTTTTACCACATCCTTTATCATGCTAATTGCATGGCTCTACTTGTCTAACTCAGTTTCAATCTGCCACTTCACTTTTGCAGCACCCTCACTTTTTGAATCCTAAATCGAAGTTATTCTCACCTACCACCTCTGAAGCCTAAAGATAAATAGCCTTTCTCATCTCCAACACCATCACACTGAGCACAGGGGCCCCCAGGGCTGTGTGCTCAGTCCACTGCTGTTCACTCTGCTGACCCACGACTGTGCTGCAACACACAGCTCTAACCACATCATCAAGTTCGCCGATGACACGACCATGGTGGGTCTCATCAGCAAGAACAACGAGTCAGCTTACAGAGAGGAGGTGCAGCGGCTAACGGACTGGTGCAGAGCCAACAACCTGTTTCTGAATGTGAACAAAACAAGAGATGGTTGTTGACTTCAGGAGGGCACGGAGCGACCACTCCCTGCTGAACATCGACAGCTCCTCCATAGAGATCGTTAAGAGCACCAAATTTCTTGGTGTTCCCCTGATGAAGAATCTCACCCGGTCCCTCAACACCAGCTCCATAGCAAAGAAAGCCCAGCAGTGTCTCTACTTTCTGCGAAGGCTGAGGAAAGTCCATCTCCCACCCCCCATCCTCATCACATTCTACAGGGGTTGTATTGAGAGCATCCTGAGCAGCTGCATCACTGCCTGGTTCGGAAATTGCACCATCTCGGATCGCAAGACCCTGCAGCGGATAGTGAGGTCAGCTGAGAAGATCATTGGGGTCTCTCTTCCCACCATTACGGACATTTACACTACACGCAGCATCCACAAAGCAAACAGCATTATGAAGGACCCCACACACCCCTCATACAAACTCTTCTCCCTCCAGCTGTCTGGAAAAAGGCACCAAAGCATTCGGGCTCTCACGACCAGACTATGTAACAGTTTCTTCCCCCAGGCAATCAGATTCCTCAATACCCAGAGCCTGGACTGACACCTTACTGCCTTATTGTCTTGTTTATTATTTATTGTAATGCCTGCACTGTTTTGTGCACTTTATGCAGTCCTGGGTAGGTCTGTAGTCTAGTGTAGTTTTTTTTCTGTGTTGTTTTTTACGTAGTTCAGTCTAGTTTTTGTACTGTGTCATGTAACACCGTGGTCCTGAAAAAACGTTGTCTCATTTTTACTATGTACTGTACCAGCAGTTATGGTCAAAATGACAATTAAAATGACTTGACTTTTCACCTGCATTGCAAGCATTCCCTCAACACTGATTTCCATTCTGACCCACACTGCGGTTGTTTATACTCCTGTCTTTGCTCAGTATCAAACCTCATCTCCAAACAGATGGACAGTTTAAAAACTCTCAGCTCCAACCATCATTGATAAACCCACATGTATTTACAATTGCAAGTGCAGCTTGAGTTGTAAAATTGGGGAGAAAAGTGGGAATTTACTCTCCAACCAATCTAGGGTGACTACAGTTAATATTTTTCAGTAAGAAAACAGTTCTTGACATTTTGGGGTGTTAAGAACGGAGGGGTGGGGAATAGAGGAAGATTAATATAGCTCCTCCTTCCTGCTCCTCCACAAAGTACCCCACTTCTCTTAACAATGGAGCTCTAATAGTGGAGTGTGGAATAAGAACATAAGAAAGAGGAACTGGAGTAGACCATCTGTCCTGTTGAGCTTGCTCCGCCATGAAATAAGATCACAGCTGATCATCTCCACCTACCTGCCTTTTCCCCATTACCTTTAGTTCCACTTTAATGCACTGCCTGAGCTGGTTGAAGTGGCCGAGACTCTGAATCACTGTTAAGAAGATCTGGATCAGCACTTGAATCTCCAAGAGAAAGAAGGCTATAGGATCTAATGTGGGTAAATGGAATTAGCATAGATGGAGTGTAAACCTCACATCTTCCCCAAATCTACACTTGTCTCAAGCGTAGACTCAGTTCCATTAAACTATTTTGATAACTGAGATTGCTAGAACTGGAATTGATTTATGTTTGTCAAATGTACCAAGATACAGTGAAAAGCTCATCCTCCATACTGATCAGATCTTTACACAGTGTACGATGTACAGTGTTTACACATAGTACAAAGTAAAACAACAACAATGCAGAACAAAGTGTAACAGCTACAATGCAAGGAGCCAACTAGCTGGAATATCATTACAAAGCAGATTGTGCCTTCAAGAGTCTGCCTTATCGTACCAGGGAACAATTCAATAGTCTCGTAACAGTGGGGTGTCCTTGAGCCTGGTGGGACGTGCTTTCAAGCTTTTGTATCTTCTTCCCAATGGGAGAAGGGAAATGAGAGAATGCTTGGGTGGGTGAGGTCTTGGATTATGCTGGCTGCTTTACTGAGACAGCAACAAGTCTAGACAGAGTCCACGGAAGGGAGGTTGGCTTTCATGATCTCTCTTGGGCCCAACATATTGATGCAATTACAAAGAAGGCACATCAGTTGCTATGTTTCACTAGTTTGAGGAGATTTGGCATATCACCAGTGATGATGTACCATTCTAACTGGTTGAATCACGAGTAGCATAGAAGGGCCCTGCACAGGATCGGAAAAAGCTGCAGAGGGTTGAAAGCTTACAGTTCCATCAGGGGCACTAGACTGCCCAGCATTTTCAAAAGCTGATGCCTCAAAATGCCAGCATCCATCACCCAGGACATGCTCTCTTCTTATTACTGCAATCAATGAGGAGGTACGGGAGCCTGAAGACACACACTTAACACTTTAAGGAAAGCTTCTTCCCCTCCACCATCAGGTTTCTGAACGGACAACGAGCCAACCCATTAACACTAGCTATTTTTGATCTTTCTTTGTACTGCTCACTTACTTTTTTTTAAATATATTTCTTATTGTGACTTACAGTTTTTTATGTGTTGCAGTGTATTGTTACCACAAAACAAGAGATTTCACAACATATGTCAGTGATATTAAACCTGATCTGGTTTTGATTCTGATGTGCTGAGCTGTGTCCACAACCGACTGCAGTTTTCTGTGTTCACAGGCAGGGCAGTTACCATAACAAGCCGCAAGGCATCGATAAAAATTGGGTAGGGTTGATGGGGACATGCCAAATTTCTTTGGCCTCCTGAGGAAGTTCAAAGGTTTCAAAGGTACATTTAATGTCAGAGAAATGTATACAATATACATCCTGAAATGCTTTTTCTTTGCAACCATCCAAGAAAACAGAGGAGTGCTCCAAAGAATGAATGACAGTTAGATGTTAGAACCCCAAAGCACCCCCCTCACACACGTAGGCAGCAACAAAGCAACAACGATCCCCCATCCCCCACCAGCAAAACAAAAGCACTGGCGCCCCCCCCCCCCCCCACTGAGCACTCAAGCATGTAGCAAAGCATCAATATAGACACAGACTTGCAGTACCCCAAAGACTACTTGTTCACCCAGTAATTCGACATATCACAGGCTCTCTCTCTCTCCCTAATAAGGGAAAAAGAGGTGCCACATTTCACAGCAAGAGGGCAGAAATGACTAAACAACTCGCCGATTTACGATGCTAAAAGCTTTCTCGGTTCTGGGAAATACGTGGTTGGATCAGGACAGGTTTTTGGTAATGCTTGCTCCTACGAGTGAACATCAGGTGCACATGCTGCGTCCTCCTTCAATGGCTCTCAGGTCTTTCAACCTCAGCGCCACTGCTAAGTACTAAAACATGTGAACTGCCTACTTCCTGAAGTCAATAACCAGCCCTTTTGTTTTCCTGACATTAAGTTGTTGTCATGACACCATGTGACAAAGCTCTCTATCTCCTTCCTCTACATAGACTGACTCATTGTTATTTGAGAAGCAGCCCACTACAGCAGTAGCTGAGACAATCTTGTGGATGGAGTTAGAGTAGAACCTGATCACGCAGTCTGGCCTTCACCCTTCACCTTTTACACTATCACATACTTTACAAGGAGACCAAAACTGAAGACACTTATTTGGAAATTCAAAACCATTCCACTGTTTTTCCCACAAGTGAGGCATCATAATGACCATTTCTGGAAAGATCAGAGAGAGATACACAGCATGCAAACAGGCCCTTGAGCTCACGTAGATTATGCCAACCATCTACAATTAATCTTATTTTATTCTCCCCACATTCATCCCTCCCAGGATTCTAGCACTCACCCACACAAAACAGGAATCTACAGTGGCAAATTATACTTCCAACTGACCATTAGGTGTTGTGAGTCATCCTTGGGACTATGTAACTTCCTGTTTAGACCACAGTACCGGGGCGGGGGGGGGGGAGAGTGCCACCTTTTCCCACAATGCCAAGCAGTTTTAACTGGTATCTCCATGTTCTGGACCTTTCACTCTCATTCCCAATATTCAGCTGTGCCCCAACCACTTCCCCCCCCACCCCCACCAGACCAGCGGCCGAATGTACAACCGTTCTTCTAAACCTATTCACAGCCAACACAGTAGTGAATCTTCCCATCCAACCTCTCATGTGATCTCACCCAATGTCCGCACTGGCAGTTCTGAAGTTCCTCCTGCCCCTGGCAGCAGAATGCCAGCTAGTCACAGTTGTTGCGTGAACAAAGTCACTGGAGAAACTTACTGGTAGATGCAAAGCAGCTTCTGCATTCGACAAAACAAGGTACAGCAGGCATCATATGGAGACGCTTTCACGGGAAAGGTCCCACTGGACCAACATGGGGCTCGATATTTTATGTGCCAAACATCAAACGACAACTCCATATTTACAATGTATGGACAATGCTTTCTTTGAAACTACATACAATCTTCACATCTCCTGTTTCACATCCACACCACAGGCATCCAAATGAATTTCGATCAGCATTATCTGGACTGGGATTCACAGCTTTTAGGAACCCATTGCTCAGAGATGCACTTCAAATTAAATGCAGAATACATTTTCAGATGTGAAAACTAGTAGCCAAAGTCAATTGTTGAATGTATGTGTCCTAAATCCAAAAGTAGCTCTAACAGTCATTTGAATACACAGCCCCTTCTGCCCTCTTTCTCCCCTCCCCCCCCCACCAAACACACGTGCCATCTAATTTTCTTTCCCACCCCAAAAGAGTCTCTAATGCAAAGCTCCAACTACTCACTGACCAGACCAATTGGGCACCTGGCCAACTTCAGAGTCTGGCCTTGTCAGAGAAGGAGCGAGTGGCACATTGAGAGTCAAAGACGCACAATGAATATTCCCGTGACCGAGGCCTCTGAATATTGAAGCAGTATGATAACAAGGAAAAGAATTTCTGTGCAATTCTCCCAAGTGTGGCCCACAATCTTGTAAAGGATAAAATAAATCAACACATCTTAAAACCAACTGTGTGTGAAATGTACCTCTGTTCCCTTTGCACTCCTTTAATAGCTGCACAGGTAGAAGTACACAGTCAAACACAAAGATCTCTTTTTTTTCCCTTTACCTTTTTCATGCTTTTTCCCCCAAAAGGGTGTGGAAATACCGGGCACTTTGCCCTCATACCCATCTCTGAGTTAAACAGCATTTCTCAGGCATGCATCCAAACTTCCAGCACACTGATACCTCCCTAAACCAGATGAGTATTTCTGAGAGCCCTAACTTATTCAACATTTCAGGCTGTCTGTTCTACACCCAAGCCTTTAATGGAGAGCAACTAAACAGGGGCTATCAAATATTTTCCTGACTTCAAAAAGAAAAAAAAAATGCAATCACATTTTTAAAAAACCTCTCTTTTTATATGAAAACATAGTATCCTCCAAATGGCCTCCCAATGTGCTGGCACTGGAGAGGGTCAGGAGGAGGTTTAGGAGAATGATCCCTGGAATAGAAGTGATAAAGTGTGAGCAGCCATGATGGAATGGTAGAGTAGACTCAATGGGCTGAATGGCCTAATTCTGCTCCTATGTCTCATGGGCTTAACTTGCCTTTCCCAACAGTACACTGGGGTGGGACAGTGGCACACCAGTAGAGTTGCTGTCTCACGGCAGCATTCAGCCAGGTAAAATCCTGATCCCAGGTGACCTCCTAGTGGAGTTTGCACATTCTTCCTGCAATCATGAAGGTCTCCTATTGGTTCTCTGGTTTCTTCCCACATCCCAGAGGCATGCAGATTGGTAAATTAATAGGCGACTGTATTTTGTGTCTGAGTGACAGAATTTGGGACAGTTGATGAGAACGCGGGAGAATAAAAAGCGCATTCATTAGGATGAATGTAAATGTGGAGATGGTGGTGAAAATGTTTGTATCTCTCCAATGACTATTCACAGAAACTAAATCAATGAGCAAGTTAAGTTCAAAAGGAGAGGATAAGTTACAGAGAGGACAAGATTCCCAGAATGCGGTGTTAATGATGTGATCCAACAGTGATAACAGAGAGAAGACAAAACACCAGGATTACACTTCAAGTGGGCACTGCATATCATTTACTAACCAGCAAAACCCTTTAGCAAGTCCTACACATCTGTAGTTAGATTTGCTCATGTGCTCAAGTCCATGTGGACTTAGATTTTTGTTTAAATTCATTAAGATATAACACAGAATAGCCCCTTCTAGTCCTTCAAACCACGCCGCCCGGCAATCCCCAAACAACCCTAGCCACAGGACAATTTACAATGACCATCTTACCAACCAGTACGTCTTTGGACAGTGGGAAGAAACCTGAGCGCCTGGAGAAAGCCCACACAGTCACAGGGAGAACGTACAAACTCCTTACAGATGGCCATGGGAATTGAACCTGTGTCGCAGGTACTGTAAAGCGTTGTGCTAACCACTACGCTACCATGCTGGATCCTTTGGTTTGACCCCATAAACCAGAAAGTTACATCTTTTAAAATATAGGTGGTTACCTTGTTCAGTTCCTCAATTCTCCTTATCAAGAAAGGATTGCTTGAAGAGTTTTCAAAGAAGACACAGTCTAAAGAAAAAAATGAAAATCTTACACAGAGAAACACAATACCATTTATTTCCATATTCAGTAAAATAACTAACTCACAGACATTCAGCAATGGGGGAACTCTTGCTGGAATATTGTGCTAGACAAACTGACGTACTAAGAATAAAAAATCCTTTTGCTTTTTTCCAGATCAATCTAGGAAGTCAAATGAACAGTAGTTGGAGGGCAGGCCTTCATCACACAAAACCACTGACCACCTATACCATCACAACAAGGACCAAAATCTGGGCTCAGAAAATGTAACCATTTCTAGACTAAAGTTCCCAATGATGGTTTTGTGGTTCAGCAATTTGCACAAGAACTCGTTATTGCCATGCCTTCTAAATTCCCTGAGGCTGGCAGCAATTGAAATTAGGCAAATGTGTTCTACAGCCAGACTACTTTCAAGCCCACTCAGCAGTATAAGAGGTTCTAATGCCATTCAGTTCTTGCTCACAGTGTATGAGGTTTGCCCCAAGTTGTACCACAGAGACACTGAGCCATCAGAGCACTTACAGTACACAGCGTCTAAAACCCAAGCCACCAGGGATTTAGGAAGGCCCTAAACAGATGAGAGGAGAAGAGAGTGTCAGACTGGTTTAGTGGGCTACTTCCAGAATGCTGGAGTCCACGCCAGTGAGGCCTCTAATGAGGAATATGGAGCAGATCTATCGATGCACATAATTTGTATGAAAGACAATCTGATACTCCTATCACATGAAGGAGAACTCTTGATCCAAAACTGGCATTGCAGCTTTAAGTAATCTAGATTGACGCCCAGTATGATAACAAGGAAGTGCTGGGTCCTTGGGGGAAAAAAGACGTTCAGCTGTCCATGAGGTTTCAGGCCTACATGGTGGTTGACACGTGTCTTAGCATAAAAGATTCATATGGTCAAAATAAATGTGAGTAGAATCTGAATGCAACCATTTTTGACACATTCCTGGATGTCAGAGTACCCAAAGGAAATTCATTATCTCATTTTGCAGCAGGATTCCTGTTCTTCCAAACAGTAATACAACGTACAAAATTTCTGAGCAGTGAACCACACTGTTATGAAAAACAATCGAACATATTTTCTCCATAAGTATAATTACTTATTTTACTAAAAAACGTATTGAAAGCCACAAACTTAATATTTTTACAGATGATAAAATCATTTGAATGTGGTGACTGCATTGCTACATCGAAAAGTAGCAGCCAATTGGTTGATAATGCGCACCCATCAAGATTCACTCCCTCCACTGAATGCACACAATGGCTGCAGTGCGTACCACCTACTCATTATGATATTCTGAATGCGCCTCCTTAAGGAAGACGAGGGCTGCAGGTGCATGGAATTAACACCATCCCAGCTTGGAAATTTTTTTTTGGTCCTTCGTCATTACTGGGCCTAAATCTTGGTTCAGGTTTGTAGCTCACCACCACCCTCAAAAGGGAAATTAATGCAAGCTTTCTGCTGACACCCAAGATCTCAAAAATGACTGAGAACAAAACAATTTGACTTCACCCAGATCCCACAAAGAGCAGTATGATTAGCGCTTTAAACGGCAGAGGCTCAGGCATTAAGAAAACTCGCTGCTCTTGATCGATGGCTGGCGAGGATCTTTCTATCCACATGAGGGGACATCTATAATATAAGAGCCTACCCAAAGGGTAGCACCTGAAAGTACCAGTCCCCCGTGACCACAGCAAAATCACTGGAAGTTACTTGCTCCAGCTTGGGAATGGGTTTTCAATTCGCCTTCTGTTTCCACAGCTGGAGAAGGGAATTGTCCAAACATCCCTCTGTTGCCACTTTCACCAAGGGAAAGGCCAGTGGTCATTGTGGGAAACCTGGCGCTAAGAGTTCTTGAGGACTTCACAAACAAAAAGAGCACCATCATCAACATGATGTGACCATTTTAGACAATGAAATGGTTTGGGTCCTGAAGTGATCAACTTGGAGAGATTTTAAATCAAACTCATTTTGTGTTGATGCAGTCAATTATTCACTTCTTCTCCCAAAGTTACCAGGTAATCCTCACTTTAACTCCCATGAAACAAGATAACGAACAGTGCATTCACTTAAGTCTACGCCACAGTGCATAGGTCCCTCTTGTCACCCAGTTTATTTCATAAAATAATTCAAATGTTTTAAATTCCTAGGTTCTCACAGGGCTATTTACACTGAATTCAATTTCTTGAAAAACTGAAAGGCAACACGAGTGAATCTGCAGATGCTGGAAATAAATAAATAAACACGAAATGCTGGTAGAACTCAGCAGGCCAGACAACATGCTGTCCGGCCTGCTGAGTTCTGCCAGCATTTCGTGTTTTTTTATTTTCTTGAAAAACTGAACTCAGTTCCCTCAACAATGGAATCCATCATCATTTTTTCCACTTTGTCATCTCACTTTAGGGCTCTTCCATTCTCTCTCTCAAACGACCCTTAATTAGACAGTCACAGGCACAGTCACACTAATACACATAACACAAGAGACAGCTTTAGACAAGTATCGAGGGCTCAAGGCAGACAGGGACAAAGAATACGGCAAAGACATAAGGAAAAGGTATATAAATGGATAGAGGCAAGTGAGATATCAGGAACAGATGAACAAATGGAAGGATTATATTCTGCAGGTAAAGAATGTTTACACTTCACAGTGGTTTAGTGACCAAACATGCATCGAAGAGCCTGAACAACTAATCTGCAGATGTGTTCAAATCGAACCACAGCAGATGGGAAACTTAAATTGAGAATCAAATTTATCGAGAATAAAATGCCAGCATAATTAAAGTCCAAAATATTATCGGGATACCATTAGACCAGAAGACAGAGGAGCAGAACTAGGCCATTTGGCCCATTGAGTCTATCCCACCATTCCATCAGGGCTGATCCATTTTTTCTTTCAGCCCCAATCTCCTATCTTCCCCTACTCCACCACCCCCTCCCCCACCAATATCCCTTCATGCCCTGACCATTCATGAATCTATCAATCTCTGCCTTAAAAATATACGTAAAGACTGGGCCTCCACAGCTGCCTGTGGCAACAAATTCCACAGATTCACCACTCTCTGCCTAAAGAAATTCCTCCTCAGTTCCATTCTAAAAGGATGCCCCTCTATTCTGAGGCCATGTCCTCTGGTCTTACACTCCCCCGCCATAGGAAACATCCTCTCCACATCCACTCTATCAAGGCCTTTCCCATTCAGTAAGTTTTAATTAAGTCACCACTCATTCTTCTGAATTCCAGTGAATACAGGCCCAGAGCCATCAAACGCTCTTCATATAACAAGCCGTTCAATCCTGGAATCATTTTTGTGAACCTCTTTTGAAGCCTCTCCAGTTTCAGCACATTCTTTCTAAGATAAGGGGACCAAAACTGCTCTCAGTGCTCTAAGTGAGGCCTATAAAGTCTCAACTTTACATCCTTCCTTTTATATTCTAGTTCCCTTGAAATGAATGCTAACATTGCATTTGCCTTCCTCACCACCAACTCAACCTGCAAATTAATCTTTAGGGAATCCTACACAAGGAATCACATGTCGCTTTGTGCCTCAGATTTTTCAATTTTCTCTCCATTTAGAAAATAGTCAACTCTTTCATTTCCTCCACCAAAGTGCATGACCACACACTTCCTGTCACCGTATTCCACCTACCAGTTATTTGCCTTTTCTCCTTATCTGTCTGTCCTTCTGAAGCCTCCCTACTTCCTGAAAACTACCTGTCCCTCCACCTATTTTCATATAATTTGCAAACTTTGCAACAAAACCATCAATTCCATCACCCAAATCATTGGAATTGGTCCCAACACAGACACCTGCGGAACACCACTAGCCACTGGCAGTCAATCAGAAAAGGATCCCTTTATTCCCACTCTTTACCTCCTGCAAATCAGCTGTAGCTAGAATCTTTCCTGTAATGCAACGGGCTCCTAATTTGCTAAGTAGCCTCATGTGTGACACCTTGTCAAAGGGCTTCAGAAAGTTCAAGTACACAACATCAACCGATTCTCCATTGTCTATCCTGCTTGTTATTTCTTCAAATAATTCCAGGCAAGATTTTCCCTTGTGGAAACTATGCTGACTATGGCTTATGTTATCATGTGACTCCAAGTACCCTGGGACCACATCCTTAATAATCGACTCCAACATCTTCCCAACCACTGAGGTCAGACTGACTGACCTATAGTTTCCTTCCTTCTGCCTCAAACCCTTCTTGAAGAATGGAGTGACGTGCAATTTTCCAGTCCTCCAGAACCATTCTAGAATCTAGTGATTCTTGGAAGATCATTACTAATGCCTCTACAATATCTCTTCAGCTACCTCTTTCAGAACCCTGGGGTGTACAGCAGAGTGGGCCTACAGAGAGAGTCAGGTTTGTGTACCTTACAAGTAGTTTTGCAAGAAATGTAAACATGCTATGAAAACCTTTAAAGATATGCAAAAAAAAGGAAAAGATTAATTAATGTAAATGCTTTTCAGACTGAGCCAAGAGAAATTATATTGGGAAATAAAGGAATAGTACAGAAGTTAAATATTTTTGTTTCCCTTCACTGTATGGTGTAAAGGTGGAGTGGTAAGAGGGAGGCCGGGTTTGGGTCACAGACTGAAAAGGGCGGAAGTATAGTGCAGACAGGGCAGGGGGTGAGGTGGACAGGATGGGTGTGCAGTGCACAGAAGCTGGGAGAAGGGGGTTACAGGGAGGAGATGGGACAGGGGGTGGAGAAGATCCGGGGGTGGGAGAATGGAGAGGAACTGGATGTAGGGTGGAGAGGGACCAGGGGTGGGGGGTTTGGAGAAGTGTGGCCGGGTGGAGGGCTTGGGGAAAACAGGACAGGGGTTTTGGGAAGAGGGGACATGCAGTTGGGTAAGAGGGGATGGGTTTTGGGGAAGAGGGGACGGGGGTTTGGCTAACAGCTGGATGAGGGTTTGGGGTAAGGGGTGGACAGGGGTTTGGGTAAGGAGTTTGGGGGTTTATGTAAGGGGATGCGTGTTTGGCTAAAGGGGTAAGGGTAAGGTTGGATGGGGGTTTGGGTAAAGGAGATGGGGGGTTTGGGTAAGGGAGATGGGGGTTTGGGTAAGGGGTGGATGGGTGGGGTTTGGGTAAGGGGTGGATGGGTAAGGGGGTTAGGGGGTTTGGGTAAGGGGGTTAGGGGGTTTGGGTTAGGGGGTTTGTGTAAGGGGTGGATGGGGGTTTGTGTAAGGGGTGGATGGGGGTTTCATTAAAGGAGATGAGGGCTTGGGTAACAGGGTTAGGGGTGTGAGTAACGGGGTTAGGGGGGTTGTGTAAGGGAGTATGGAGGTTTGGGTGAGGGGATTTGGCGAAGACGGGACGGGGGTTTGGGGAAGAGGGGTCGGTTTTGAGGCTGGGGCTGAAGGAGGAAAGGGCAGACGGTGCAGAGGAGACCGTACGTGAACTGGGACTCCTGCGGAGAGGGGTGTGGGAACAACTGTGGGGTGGGGTAGAGAGGGGGTCGCGAAGAACGGGGGCAGGGGTTGGGGCAAGATGAACACCGAGCGTCCGGGGTCGCTCGCTGAATCTTGCATCCCGGGATGTGGCTGCCGGGACCGGAACCAGCCCTGTTCTCCCAGACCGAGAGCCTCTTACCTCCGACCCGGTACATATTAGCTGCCATGGCGGAGCTGCAGCCGGCCGGAGCCCGCTCCGTGCCCTCACGCTGCCCCGGCCGAGCCCGGCCAGATCGGAGCGGCGCTGAAGCCGGTCCCGGGATCCTCTCTCTCGCCGCCACTCTGCTCACGAACCGGTCCCGGCTGCTTCGGCTCCCCGGTCACACCGGCGTAATTCTCCGCTCCCTTTCTACCGCCGGCTCTTCCCTCCCGCTCTTCAATTTCTCTTCCTCCCCTTTCTCCTCCTTCTCCCCGCCCGACGACACTCACTCTAAGGAAGTGGAGCTTTGCATGGGTTTCACTCAAGCTATTCCCCCTCCCCTCCCCTCGCGTCTCCGTCGGTCTCCCTCACTCCCAGTGGCCCCAACCTTCCCAGTCGATCTCTTCCCCACTCACCGTCGACTTCCCCATCGTCCCCACCCCCTCACTTCCCCATCTCACCCCCACCCACTCACTTCCCTAGCACTTCCTCGTCACCCTCACTTCCCATCTCACTCTCCACCCTCCCTCCACTTCAATACAACCCTCCCCTCACTTACCCCTCCCTTCATTTCCTCACCTCCCCCACTCCATCAGTTTCAGTGCCCCATCACTCTCATTTGTCTGTTATCCCTCCCCTTCACCTCCATTGCCTTCATCTGTCATTACCACCTCCCCCTCCTCACTTAACCCACACTCCCCCCCACTCTTAACTTCCCCATCACCCCCATTTTCATCTCATTCCACATTCCCCATCATACATATGGCCCATAACCCCCAAAATCCCTCCTCTCCGTGTACTGATCCAGAAGTCTGTTGAATGTTGTTATTGTAGCTGTCCCAGCCACTTTTATTCTGTACTGTACAGGCACACCTCTGTGTGATGACATCTTAAAAATCTTATACCTCTCAGCTTAAACCTGTGCCCTCTAGTTCTAGGTTCCCCTTTGGCGGGAAGAATATATACATTCATCCTACAACTTCGCACATCTTCATAAGCTTGCTTCTCATTCTCATCTGCTGGAAAGGCTGAAGTCTAAGCCAACCCAACCTCTCCCACCAACTCAGGGCCCCACAGTCCTGGCAGCATTCTCATATGTCTTTCCTACCACGAGGTAACCGAAACTGTAACAATATTCCAGTGCAATCTCTCTAGCTTCTTGTACAACTGCAACACCACAAATTCTGTAGCTCATTGTTGAAGACCAGCATGCTGAACATCACCCTCACCACTCCGTCTACCTCTGATGTCATTTTCAATTAACTTTGCACTTGTTCTTGACTCTCGCTATTACACAGCATTCGCCAGGGCCTTACTATCCGTTATATAAGTCCTACCCTGGTTTAGCTTTCCCAAAATGCAATCACTGCACCTATCTGAATTGAATTCATGGAATCATGAAGGCCGTGTCCTGTTTGACAAGCTTACCAGAGTTTTTTGAGGATACAATGAGCGCAGTGAATAAAGGGGAATGGGTGGATGTTGTGTACTAGGATTTCCAGAAGGCATTTGATAAGGTGCTGCATAAAAGACTTACCATCAGATAAGGATACATGAAGTTGGGGGTAACATGGATAGAGGACCATTTAACTCATAGAAGGCAGAGAGGTGGGATAGAGTGATGTATCTGTGGTTGGTGGTCAGGGGTGAGCGGTGTGCTGCTCCTCCAACTGTTCACTATATACATTAACAATTTGGAAGAGAGGTCCAAGTGTTGCATATCTAAGTTTGCTGATGACACTAAATTGAGTAGAGAACAAATTATGCAGAGGGTCTGCAGACAGGTTAAGTGAGTGGGCAAGGGCCTGGCAGATGGAGTCCAATGGTGGTAAATTGTACCTTTGGAAGAAAAAAATAAACGATCAGATTATTGTTATATGGTGAAAGATTGCAGCATGCTGTTCTGCAGAGGGTCTTAGGAGTGTTTATGCATGAATTGCAAAAGATTTGCAGCTTAGCAGGTTAGACCATAGGATGCAGGAGCAGAGTTCAGCCATTCAGTTCATCAGGTCTGCACCACCATTAATTCATAGCTGATTTATTTTCCCTCTCAACCCCATTCTGCTGCCTTTTTCCTGAAATCTTTTATTCCATTACTAATTAAGAGCTTATCAAACTCCATTTTAAATATACCCAATAATCTGGCCACCACAGCCATCTGTGGCAATGAATTCCACAGATTCACTACTGTCCGATGAAAGAAGTTTCTGCTTATTTCTGTTTTGAAGAGTCGTCCTTCTATTCTGAGGCTCTGTCGTCTGGCCCTAGACTCTCCCACTATTGCAAACGTCCTCTCCATGTTCACTCTATCTGGGCCTTTCAATATTCAATAGGTTTCAAAGAGACTCTCCCTCATTCTTCTGAACTCCAGTGAGTACAGGCCCAGAGCCATTGAACACTCGTCATACATTAACCTTTTCTCAGATCATTCTTTCAACCTCCTTTGGACCCTCTCCAATGCCAGCACATCCTTTCTAAGATACGAGGCCCAAAACAGCTCACAATGTTACCAAAAAGGGAAAATTTATTGAGATAGAGCATGGGATGGGCCTTTCTGGCCCTTTGAGCTGCGACAACCAGCAACCCCCAAATTTTAACCCTAGCCTAATCATGGGATAATTTGCAATAACCAATTAACCTACCAATTGTTATGTCTTTGGACTGTGGGAGGAAACCAGAGCACCTGGAGGAAACCCACATGATCATGAGGAGAATATACAAACTCCTTACAGGCGGCGGTGAGAATAGAATATTGGCCTTCTTTGCTAAAGGATTGAAATTTAAGAACAGAAAGGTATGCTGCAACTGTACAGGGTAGTGCTGAGGCTGCACCTGGAGTACTGTGTGGGTTTAGTCTCCATCCTGAGGACAGATATATTAGTTTTAGAGGTGGTGCGGAGGAAATTCACCATGTCACCTCTCACCTAGCACTAATGGCGCTAAATGGTGACTGCTTTGCTTGCATCTTTGGAAACTGCTTTATTTCCATCTTTGATATCTCCTTTTTTTTCTTTTCAGAGTGTGTGGGGGGTTTCTTTTGAAGACCCTGATCTGGAACTATGCTCTGACTTTGGTTCATTACGGGAATGGGACCCGCTCCCTCGCCCTCGTGACTGGCTGCTTTTTGATATCCCCAGGACGCAGCCTGGAAGACGAGCGCGCCTTCTGGGTTCCGGAATTTCATGGCTCTGGAGACGTGCTGATTCTAGGCTGGTGCCCCTGACTCAAGCATTGAAGGAGAACACGGAACAGCGGGAGTCGCGGGTTAGCTGCCGGGGTTGTGTGTCTGGTGCGGACTCTCTGGGTGCAGAGCTTGGAAAAGGTGATACAATAAACTATTAACATCGTAAATCAGCGAGTTGTTTGTTACGTCTCCCCTCTCGCTGTGAAACGGGGACATCACTTTTTCCCTTATTAGAGAGAGAGAGAGAGAGAGAGAGAGCGAGAGCCTGTGGTATGTCGAATTACCTGGTGAACGAGTAGTTTTTGGGGTACTACAAGTCTGTGTCTTTACTGATACTTTGCTGCACATTTGAGTGCTCATTAGAAGGTGCTGTTGATTTTTTGCTGGGGTGGTTGTGGTTTGGTGTTGTTTCCTTGCTGCTGCTTGTGAGTGGGAGGTGGGGAGCTGGGGCTGGCAGCTTTGGGGTTCTAACATTTTAACTGTCATTCATTCTTTGGGCTTTTCTTCTGTTTTCATGGATGTTTGCGAAGAAAAAGAATTTCAGGATTTATATTGTATACATTTTTCTGACATTAAATATGCCTATTTGAAACTATACTCGCTGGAATTCAGAGAGAATAAAAGGGAAATCCTGTAGAAACTTATAAAATATGAGAGGGATAGATAACGTATAGACAGGGAAATTGTTTACGCCAGTAAGGCTGGAACTAGGAGACATAGCCTCAATATTCAGGGAAATGGATTTAGGATGAAGATGAAGAGAAATTGCTAAACCCAGCGAGAAGTCAATCTGTGAAATTCTCTGCCCAGGGAAGTTGTCAAGGCTATCTGATTAATCACATTTAAGACACGGTTAGATTGCTTTTTGCATAGCAGGAGAATTAAGGTTTATGGGGAAAAGGCAGGTAGGTGTAGCTGAGTCCATGGCCAGATCAGCCATGATCTTACTGAACAGCAGAGCGGGCTCGATGGACCAGATGGCTGACTCCTGCTCCTATTTCTTATGTTCTTATGAAAGCCATTTGGCAATCCTTGGCCCATTTACCAAAATGATCAAAACCTCTGATGTAATTTTTTGATAATCTCTTCCCTGCCAATCATACCACTTAGAGTCATGGAGTCATAGAAAGGGACAGCACATAAGCAGTTCCTTTGGCCCATCTGGAATATGGCGACCCATTTAAACTGCCTACTCCCATCGACCTGCACCAGGACATAGCCCTCCATACCCCTACCATCCATGTACCTATCCAAACTCTTAAAGTCTGAAATCGAGCTTGCATGCACCACTTGCACAGGCAGCTCATTCCACACTCTCACAAACCTCCAAGTGAAGAAGTTTCCCCTCATGTTCCCCTTAAACTTTTCACCTTTCACCTTTAACCCATGACCTCTAGTTGTAGTCCCACCCAACCTCAGTGGAAAAAGCCTGCTTGTATTCACCCCATCCCCTCATAATACTGTATACCTCTATCAAATCTCCCCTCATTCTTCTACGTTCCAAGGAATAAAGTCCTAAACCAATCAATATTTCCATATAACTCAGGTCCTCCAATCCCAGCAACATCCTTGTAAATTTTCTCTGTATACTTTCAACCTTATTTACATCTTTCCCATAGACCAAAACTACACAAAATACTCTAAATTAGGCCTCACTAATGTCCTATACAACTTCAACATAATATGCCGTCTCCTGTACACAAGACTTTGATTTATGAAGGCCAATGCACTAAAAGCTTTCTTTATGACCGTATCTACCTGTGCCACCACTTTCAATGGATTTTAGACCTGACCCCTTTGTTCTACTACACTCCTCAGTGCCCTACTATTCACAGTGTAAGTACTACCCTGGTTCATCCTACTGAAATGCATTAAATTGCATCTGCCAACTTTTGGCCCATTTTTGCAGTTGGTTCAGATCCTGCTGCAAGCCATGATAGTCTTCCTCAGTGTCCACTACACCCCCAAATCTTGGTGTGATCTGACTTTTTCGACTAGCCTCTCATACAGGCCCTTGTCAATAACCCACTGGCCTACCCTCATTTATCCTCTGGTTACAATTTCCCACACACCAAGCCCAACTGGACCTTGTCTGTCCAAATGTTATAAAAGGTAACAAATAATCTGCTGGAGGAACTCAGTGGATCTGTGGTAGGTAATGAAAGGGTTTGATCTGAAGTGTTTCGGGTCAGAATGCTGTATCAGGACTTACCGAAACTTGCTTTTCCTTTGCGGGATGGCTGTGGTAGATTCGGAGATTCAGTAAATGAGATGATAGTCTATGGGCAATGGATAATATTTTAAAATAATTTATATAATTAATTACAACAGTTATTCATTCCTGTCTGGCACAAAGGGCACTCAATTATGGATTACAAAGGAAATTAAGGAGAGTATTGGTTCCAAAAGGGAGGCAGCTATAGTTGTTAGAAAAAGAATCAGGTCTAAGAATTGGGAGCAGTTTAGAATTAAACAGAGGACAAAAAGAAGATGGTTATCTTCTCAATATCTCTTTGGCACTGAGCAGCTCCTACTGATTGGGGTGGGCCAAATGTAACTCCACTCTTTAAAGTAAATCACTACTTTTACTTACATTTTTAAAGAGTAGAGTCCCTGGTACAGCTTCTGTCAAACCCATGGAGAGCTCCACTTTCATACAATAGGTGGCTTTGGACATTAAGAGGAAGAGGAAATGCAAGAATCTTTTATAAATGATGCAGTAACAGAACATTTGGCAAAGCATGAAGAGGATTGGATAAAATCAGCATGGTTTATGAACACAGAATCGTGTAAATACAGGATCATACTTAACAAGTCTACTGGAGATTTTTTTGAGAATCTAACTGGCAGGTATGGTGTATTTGAATTTTCAGAAGCATTTTAACAGGATCCCACATAAGAATTTGAGTGTACTATCAGAAGAATCAGGTTTAATATCACTGGCATATGTTGTTATGTGGCAGCAGTACTTTGCAAAACATAGTAATAAAATCTATGAATTACAGTAAATATATGTATATAAACTAGTCAAATTAAATAATTAGTGCCAAAAAAGTGGTGAGGTAGTGTTTATGGGTTCATTGTCCATTCAGAAATCTGATGGCAGAGGGGAAGAAGTTGCTCCTGATCACTGAGTGTGTGCCTTCTCTCTGATTGTAGCAATGAAAGAGGGCTTGTCCTGGGTAATGGGGGTTCTTCATAATGGATACTACCACTCTTTTCTCTCTAATTATGGTATCTCTGATATATGGCGTTTCCTTCATCCCACTGAGAGAGACTACTCTTTTTTTTCACATGTTCACCATACCTTTACTAGAATTGACTACTTTTTACTCGATAATCAACTTATTCCATCTGTCTATTCTTGTGACTATCAGAGTATACTGATTTCTGACTATGCCCCAATTACTTTGTCTTTAAATTTTCCTGGTCTCCCTCAGAGGAATAAACACTGGCGTTTTGATTCGACTTTATTATCAGATGATGATTTTCTAAAATTTATTAAGGATCAGATAACCTTTTATTTTAACCCCAATACATCATCTGAAATGTCATCCCAGATTGTCTGGGATGCCATGAAAGCATATTTGAGGGGTCAAATAATCTCCTATACAGCAAATCTTAATAGAAAGTCCTGTGCAGATCGATTAGACCTCATTAATCAGATTAAAGAATTGGATCAACTGTATGCTCAAACTAAGAATCCTGAATTATACAAGAAGCGTGTAGAACTTCAAACTAAATTTAATCTTCTGTCTACTCAACCTGTCGAACGCCAACTTCTTGAAAGTAAGAGTCACTTCTATATTCATGGTGACAAATCTGGTAAATTTCTAGCCAATCAGCTGAGACGTTCCAAAGCCAAACAACATATTACAAAGATCCGGAAGGAGAATGGAGACTTTACATCGGATCACTTAGAAATCAATGACGCATTTAAAAATTTCTATTCTCGACTTTATTCCTCTGAATCTTTGAATGACAATATCTCTGTTGATCACTTTTTAAATAATCTGAATATTCCTTCGCTTTCGTCTGATTTTAAAGCCAAACTTAATGCGCCTATTTCATCAGAAGAAATATCTTTTGCAATTTCTGCATTGTCTTCAGGGAAATCTCCTGGACCTGATGGGTTCCCCGTAGAATTTTATAAATCATTCTCTTCACTTCTTTCCCCTCAGTTATTCTCAGTATTATCTGACTCATTTAATTACGGTAAATTGCCACCCTCTTTTAATGAGGCATCTATTATTCTTTTATTAAAAAAGGGTAAAGACCCAACAGAGTGTTCCTCATATAGGCCGATTTCTTTGCTCAATGTTGATGTTAAAATCTTGGCCAAAGTTTTGGCTTATAGATTAGAAACTGTTATTCCCTCTATTATTTCTGATGATCAAACTGGTTTTATTAAAAACCGTCTTCCTTTTTTTAACATTTGGCGTTTATTTAACATTTTATATTCACCTCCAACTGGGATTCCTGAATGTGTTATTTCCCTCGATGCGGAGAAAGCATTTGATCGTATAGAGTGGAACTACCTTTTTGCAGTTTTAGAAAAATTTTACTTCGGTCGAAGTTTTATCTTTTGGATCAAATTGCTGTATTCATGTCCTACTGCCTCTGTTTTGACTAATTTTCAGAAATCCCAGTTATTTAACCTCAAACGTGGCACCCGCCAGGGATGCCCTTTAAGTCCCTTTCTCTTTGATTTGGCTATAGAACCTTTGGCGATAGCATTTCGAAATTGTCCTGAATTGACCGGGATTTGGAGAGGGAGTGTTGAGCATAGAGTTTCTCTTTATGCTGATGACTTATTACTTTTTCTTTCAAATCCTTCTACATCCTTACCTCCAATGTTTTCACTTCTTGATCAGTTTAGCCAGTTCTCTGGCTATAAGCTTAATTTACATAAGAGCGAACTTTTCCCAATTAATAAAGAAGCACAAGAATTAACATTTCATGATCTCCCTTTTAAAGTAGTTCATAATCAATTTACTTATCTTGGGATTACAGTCACAAGGAAGTTTAAAGATCTCTTTCGTGAAAACTTTGCCAATCTTTCATATACTATAAAACAGAGTCTGTTACAATGGTCACCTCTATCTATGTCTTTGGTAGGTCGTAATGTTGTTAAAATGTATGTTCTCCCTAAACTTTTATATTTATTTCAATCAATCCCAATTTTTATTCCTAAATCTTTTTTTGATTCCTTAGACTCTATTATTTTGTCATATCTGTGGAAGAATAAGCGCTCTAGAATTAATAAAGTTTATCTCCAAAAATCTAAAAAAGAGGGTGGCATGGCTTTACCTAACTTTCGTTTATATTATTGGGCAGCCAATATACGTTGTGCTACCTTTTGGTCTTTTTTCCATGGCCAACCCGAGTGCCCTAATTGGGTGGCAATGGAGTTGAGTTCCACTAAAGATTTATCTATCTCTGCACTTCTTGGCTCTGTACTCCCTAGTAGTTTGTCCAGATTAATTGTTAATCCTCTTGTTAGACACACTTTGCGTATATGGGCTCAGTTTAGGAAGTTTTATGGTTTCCATGGTTTTTCCTTTTCTAGCCCTATCTTACATAATCACCTTTTTTTACCTACTACGTATGATTCAGCATTCCATGATTGGTATAGGAAGGGCATTAGACATTTTGAAGATCTTTTTATTGATAATCGCTTCGCATCTTTTCAACAGCTCTCTGCTAAGTTCAATCTGCCCAATGCTCATTTTTTTAGATATCTCCAAATTAGACACTTTATTAATCCTTTAATTCTTAACTTCCCTGAAATGCCTGAGAAAAATGTTATGGATTTATTTCTTTCTATTAATCCACTAGGTAAAGGTTTAATATCATTTATTCATGATAAATTAGCATCTTTACGGCGTGCCCCTGTGGATAAAATTAGAATGGCTTGGGAGCATGATTTAAATATCTCCTTATCTGATGAGACTTGGGATTCGATTCTCAAATCGGTTAATTCAACCTCTCTTTGTGCTCGCCATTGCCTTTTACAGTTTAAGATTGTTCATAGAGCCCATATGTCTAAATCTAAACTATCCCGATTTTACCCTAACATTAGTCCTCTCTGTGATAAATGCAAAAGGGGCGAGGCCTCTCTCATTCATATGTACTGGTTTTGTCCTAGCTTGGAGAAATTTTGGAAAGACGTCTTCATAACGTTATCTTGTATTCTGAATCACCACCTAGAACCTAACCCTTTAATTGCTTTGTTCGGTTTTTTGGGTGAGACAGATTTACGTCTGAGTTCGACTAAGTGTCGAATATTATCTTTTGCTTCTCTCCTGGCTAGACGTTTAATCCTCCTTAGATGGAGGGATGATGCCCCGCCCACGCATGCTCAATGGCTTAATGATATTATGTCCTGCTTAGACCTTGAAAAAATTCATTATTCAGTTCTTAATTCGGATACAAAGTTCCATAAGGTCTGGGGACCTTTTATTGAGTATTTTCATAACCTTCCTCTTAACTAAGGTTTTTTTTTCGGTCCCTTGCTTTCAGCTCCTTTTTTGTTGGTAGTAGGCATTAATATCTTCTGTTGCTAAGTGCATTTACAGTTTTGGGGGTTTGAATGTCCTGATGTATACTCTCTAGATTGTGTTGTGGTTGGTCTGGAGTTCTTTTTTGTTGCGGGGCTTGGGAAGGATACTAATTTTACATATCTTCAATTTGGGTGCTTTCTCAATTATCTTTTGTATTATATTATTATTGTATGTTTATTTTTGCACTGTATTAATGTTCTTCATTTCGAGCTGGGGTTTTTTTTATCTGTAGCGATGTAGAAAATGTATAAAAAAAACTAATAATGGATACTACCTTTTTGAGGCATTGCTCCTCAAAGATGACCTGGGTGCTTGGGGAGTCTAGTGCCTATGATGGAGCTAACTGAGTTCACAACTCTTCAGCTTATTTTGATCCTGTGCAGTAACCCCACCGCCCCCAACATGCCAGACAGTGATGCAGCCAGTTAGAATGCTCTCCACGGTACATCAGTAGAAATTTGCAAGTGTCTTTGTTGACGTACCAAAATTCCTCAAACACAGCTGTCATGCCAGCTTTGTAACTCTATTAATATTTTGGGTCCAGAATAGATCCTCAGAGATGTTGACGCCCAGAAACTAGAAATTGTTCATTCTTTCCACTTCTGCCTCTCCATGAGGACTGGTGTGTGTTCCCTCCTCTTACCTCTTCTGAAGTCTACAATCACTGACATTGAGTGCAAGGTTGTTGCTTCGATACCACTCAACTAGCTGATATATCTTGCTCTTGTATACCTTCTCTTCACCATCTGAAATTCTCAACTTTAGCTGTGTCATCAGTAAATTTATAGATGGCATTTGAGCTGTGCCTAGCCACACAATCATGGCTGTAGAGAGTAGGGCAGTGGGCTAAGCACACATACTTGAGGTGCACCAGTGTTGATTATCAGCGAGGTGGAGATGTTATTTTCGATCCGCACAGACTATAGTCATCCCGTGAGGAAGTCAAGGATCCAGTAGCAGAAGGAAGTACAAAGCCCAGGTTTTGGAGCTTTTCAATCAGACCTGCAGGAATGATTGTGTTAAATGCTGAGCCAGTGTACCGGTATGGAATGAGGAGGACCAGAAAGTAGGAGTAGATGGATCTTTTTGAAGGTGGCAGGTAGATAGTTTACAGATGCAATGCCACAGAGACCAGTGCTTGGTCTACAGCTATTCACAACATCTGTCAATGATTTCGATGAGGAACTAAAGTTAATATCTTTAAGTATATAAATGACATAAAGCTGAGGATTAATATGAGCCACCAAGAGGATGCAAAGAGGCTCCAATGTTATTTAGACAAGTTAGGTGATCAGGCAGATACATGGCACACAGAGTCAAAGAAAAGTACAGCACAGAAATTGGCCCTTTGGCCCATCAAGTCTTCGCTGAACCATTTAAACTACCTACTCCCATCTATCTGCACCTGGACCATGGCTCACCTGTCCCTCCCATCCATGTAGCTATCCAAACTTCTCCTAAACATTGAAATTGAGCTTTCATGCATTTTTCTGAGTAAAGGGTTGTGGTGAACTACATATACCTGTCTGGACTGCTCCTGTGGTTCCTCCCACAGACCCCTGTATAAAGGTGATGGAGGTCTGAGCCCAGCCTCTCAGTCTCCAGGATGTGGTATGGTGGTCACTAACTGCTTGTTCCTTCTTCCAGTCAATAAAAGCCGATGCCTCGCTTCCGACGTCTCAGCGTGAGTTATTAATGGTGCATCAAGGGTTTCCCCTGATATTCCCCTTAAATATTTCACCTTTCAATCTTAACCCATGACCTCTAGTTATATTCCCACCCAACCTCAGTGGAAAAAGCCTGCTTGCATTTAACCTATCTATACCCCTAATAATTTTGTGCATTTCTATCTAATCTCCCTTCAGTCTTCTATGTTCCAAGGAATGAAATCCTATCCTATTCAAATTTTCCTTATAACTCAGGTCCTCCAGTCCCAGCAACACCCTTGTAAATTTTCTCTGTAATCTTCCAATCTTGTTTATATCTTTCCGGTAGGTGGGTGACCAAAACTGCACACCATACTCCAAATTAGGCCTCACCAATCTCTTATACAACTTCAACGTAACATCCCATCTCTTGTACTCAATACTCTGATGTATGAAGGTCAATGTGCCAAAAGCTTTACTTATAACCCTTTCTACCTGTGCCACCACTTCCAATGAATTATGATCTTTGTTCTACTGCATTCCTCAGTGCCCTATCGCTCACCGTGTAAGACCTACCCTGGTTGGTCCTCCCAAAGTGCAACACCTCACACTTGACTGCATTAATTTCCATCTGCCATTTTTCAGCCTGTTTTTCCAGCTGGCCCAGATCCCACTGCCAGCTCTGATAATCTTCTTTACTATCTACTACACCCCAATCTTGGTGTCATCCACAAATTTGCTGATCCAGTTAAGCACATGATCAACCAGATCATTGATATGGATGGCAAACAACAATGGACTTAGCACCGATTCCTGTGTCACTCTACAACCCACAAGTCTCCAGTCAGAGAGGCAACCATCTACTACCACTCTCTGGCTTCTCCCACAAAGCTGATATCTAATCCAATTCACTACCTCATCTAGAATACCAAGCGACTGAACCTTCTTGACCAACATTCCATGCAGGATCTTGTCAAATGCCTTGCTGAAGTCCTTGTGGACAATACCGCATTGCTTTACCTTCTTCAAACTTCTTGGTAACTTCCTCAGAAAGCTGTAAGATTGGTGAGACTTACCTACCATGCACAAAGCCGTGCTGATTATCCCTAATCAGTCCATCTCTTTCTAAGTGATCACATATCCAGGCCCTTAGAATACTTTCCAGTTTCTTTCCCACTACTGAGGTCAGTCTCTCCAGCCTATGATTTCCTGGTTTATTTTATAGCCCTCATTAAACAGCAGAACAACATTAGCTATCCTCCAATCCTTTGGTACCTTACCTGTCACAAAGGATGATTTAAATATCTCTGCCAGAGCCTCTGCAATTTCTGCGCTTGCCTCCCACAGGGTCTGAGGGAACACTTTGTTAGGCTCTGGGGATTTATTCACTCTAATCTGCCTCAAGACAGCAAACACCTCCTGCTCTTTCATCTGTGTAGGGTCACGACCTCGCTGCTGCTTTGCCTCACTCCTATAGACTCTGTTTCTGTCTGCTAAGTACATACAGAAGTAGAAAGTCCATTTAAGATCCCCACCATCTCTTTTGGCTCCATGAATAGATTACTATTCTGATCTTCCAGAGGACCAATTTTGTCCATTGCAATCTGTCCATTTTCTCTGCTGAGGGAGTTTTCTGCCATTATCCTGTTGGTGGTGAACATTCAGGCCAACATCAGGCAGGCTCCAGATGAGCAGAATAACATAATCAGCAGACGTGAAACTGCACACCCTGATACTTCCCCTATCAGTGCTGGAGATTTCAACCGGACCAGTTTGAAGAAGCCTCTGAACAGCTACCACCAACATATCACCTGTGGAATCAGAGGAGCCAACATACTTACCACTGTTCATCATTGAGAATGCTTACTGTGCCACCCCACACCAACACGTTGGAAAGCCCGATCACCTGGCTGTACTTCTACTCCCAGCATATATCCAGAGACTAAAGACCACAACACCAGTGGTGAGGATTAGGAAGGTATGGTCAAGGGAGGTAAAGGAGTGTTTACACAACTGCCTTGAGTTGGTGTACTGGACAATACTCAGAGATTCATTGTTGAGCCTGAATGAATATGCCACCATTGTCATCGACTTCTTCAAGCTCTTTGTGGATGAACCAGGAGATTCATAGTCTGCTGAGCACTAGTTCTGTGGCTTCAAGATCTGTGATCCAGAACTACACAAGATGTCCAGGTACAACATACGGAAGGCTATTTTAAGGACTAAAAAACAACTCCAATTGAAGTTAGAGATGGAATTGGATACACATCAGCCCTGGCAGGGTTTGCAGGCTATTACTTTCTTTAAAGCAAAACCTAACATCACAAATGGCCTTGGCTTCTTCCACAAAGCCAATGGGCCATTTTTCAGCCCATTTTTACAGCTGGTCCAGATCATGCTGCATACCATGATAGCTTTCCTTGCTGGAAAAAAACTTCATCTCAGGCATAATCTTGATGAATGTCCCTAGCTCCAGTACTATCACATCTTTCCTTTAGCATGGTAATCAGAAAACCATGCGATATTCCAAATGAGGTTTGACCAATGTTTTATAAAGCTGGAGCTAACCTCCCTGCTTTTCTTTACTTAAGGCCAATATTCTATACGCCGCCTTATCTACCATGCAGAAAGTTTCAAGAATCATTGCAATTTTACACCCATGTCCCTCTGTTCCTCAATACTCCCTTGGATATTAACATCTGTCCTGGCCTCACTAGTGCACCCAAAGTACATCAACTCACTCTTATGAGGATTAAACTCCATCTGCCATTTCTCAGCCTATCACATCGCTGGCACGTGTGGCCCAAGATGAACCTGCACGCTTACCAACAACTCTGCCAACCTTTGTGTCACCTTTGAAGTGTCTGATTTTACCTCCAACACTCACATTCAAATCATTCATGTGCATTAGAATTGAGATGAGGAGAAATTTCATCACTCAGAGTTTGGTGAAGCACTGGAATTCTTTACTGCAGAAGCCAATAAAGACTATTAAATGGATTTGAGAAGGAGGTATATATAGTTCTTAATGCCAAAGGGGAGAGGGCTGGAGCCAGGGTATGATAATGGACGATCAGCCATGTTTATGGTTAACAACAGAACAGGCTTCAAGAGCTAACTGGCCTACTCCTAGTTTCTATTTGCATTTATAAGCGCCTTTTTTTTCATTTGAGTATAACATTCTAATGAATTTTATGAAATTTGATGCAATTGTCTTGAGGTTTGGAATTCCTGGTTCCTGCCGGTGGGAGCTAACTAACTTGCTTGTCAGAAGATCCTGTACTGAGCTGATTTGGCAATTCAACATCCAGGCTTATTACGCCTACTCGTTGGCTGGTTGGTGGCAGTTCCTGACAGATAATTTTCTTGGAAACTGCTTCCCCTTTGATCTCAAACTGGGGAGTGAAGGTCTGGATTGTGATTCATTCCCCATGTGGCAGATGTGAAAGGGATGTGTGGGTAACTAGTTCTCATCCCAGCAGCTGCTTGTCTGTAACTTTGCTGGAGATGGACCTTTGGTCATGGGAGCAACTAATCCCCCGAGATGCCTGCTGGTGTGCAGCAGCCATAGGAACCAGTTTGAGAAATCTGTAATCATTTTCATTTTAACTCACTACTCCAACGTCATCATTTCTTGAGGCTTGTTCTTCTTGCCTAACTATACATACTGTTCCCGGCTAGTCCATATTTGGTTTCCAGGTCATAGGCCTAGTGGTTTATTTTTATTTTATTTAGCAATACAGCGTAGATTAGGTCTTCCCGGCCCTTCGAACTACACAACCTCCGACAAACCCGATTAATTCTAACCTAATCACGAGATAATTTACAATGACCCGGTATGCTTTGGATCGCGGCCAAGTGGTTAAGGCTATCGTCTAGTGATCTGAAGGTCGCTAGTTCGAACCTTGGCTGAGGCTGCGTGTGTGTCCTTGAGCAAGGCACTTAACCACACATTGCTCCCGGACGACACCGGTGCCAAGCTGTATGGGTCCTAATGCCCTTCCCTTGGACAACATTGGTGGCGTGGAGAGGGGAGACTTGCAGCTTGGGCAACTGCCGGTCTTCCACAAAAAAAACCTTGCCCAGGCTTGCGCCCTGGGAACTTTCCAAGGCACAAATCCATGGTCTATCGCAGGGGTGTCAAACTCATTTTAGGTCAACGGCCGGATTGAGCACAATGCAGCTTCATGCGGGCCGGATCAGTCGGACGCGTGCGAACGCAGCTTTCGTTGCCTCCATTTTTTCAGCCTGCTGTCATGTGTCTCAGTCTCTGCTATATCTACAAAGTGTTTCACTTTACAAATTCTGTTTCTTATGAAGAAGACTGCCGAGCAAGACTGCTGACTAAACACTAAAAACCCTGAAAACCTGGTACCTGAATAAACTCAGCATTAGCCATATCATACGCCAGAGGCGCTTCGATTACTGGGGCCAGCTTTAATAGTAATTAGATATTATCTCGCGGGCCAAAGATAATTCCACCGGCCCACGGGCCTTGAGTTTGACATATATGGTCTATCGGGACAGAGCTTTAGATCATAGGGGGAAACCCACAAATTCCAGGGGGAGGATGTATGGTATCCTTATAGAATGATGCCAGAATATAACTGAAGTCAGTAATGCCCCGAGCTATAATAGCATTGTGTTAACTGCTGTGCTACTGTGACTTTATGTTTGTTGGTCTGGTTTTTGTCTTTCGTATGGACAGCAAGGATCCGATGAAGGATCTGCAACCTTAGGTACTACAGTACTACTACAGTACTTTTTCCATATTATTTCTGCCTGATCTGCTGAGCATTTCCAGCACGTTCTCTTTTCATTTCAGAATACAGAGTTAATCCATTCCAGAAGGCACTGGCCTGCTGTGTTTCTGCTTAATGTTATGGTGATATTGTCTTCTACCACATTTGATAACTGCTAACATTTGGACCAAGATGGTCTTCTTGCATTGATCTGGGACCAACACAATGGTGCATCTAGCTGAACTGCCACCTCAGAACTCCAGGAACTGGGGTTCAATTCTGACCTCTGCTGTTGTCTGTGTGGAGTTTGCATGTTCTCCTTGTGATTGCATGGGTTTCTCCCAGATGCTCTGGTTTCCTCAGACCTCCCTAAAGCTTACTGGCAAGTTAATTGGCAGCTGTGTAGGGAATGGCAGGAGAGTCAGGGATGAGGGTGAGGGAAATAAGAGGGAGTAAGGAACTTATGGTAATGCTCTGAGAGGTGGCATAGATTTGCTGGGCCAAATGTCCTCCTATGTTGTAAGAAGTATATTAAAAATTATATATTTTATTTAAAATCATTCCCTAATTGGTGTTATTCTTCTATTCTTCAAGGTACTGTGCGACAGAATTACCCCACTGATTTTCAGTGCACAGGTGGTGTGTGTTGATTTGTTGAATGTGACTTATAGGATTTTCCAACAAAATCAAACCAGAGCACTACTATAGGGTCGTCAACTTGCTCTCCCTCTTTTACTGCAACCCTAGTGCAGTTCCCACTCCCCAAGTGTAACCATGTTATTGCATCCTCTCCTGCATTATAGCCCAACTACCACACCCACTGCCACTCACTCAATCCAATCCATTTTCCACTGCAGTTCTTCCAACACTGTCCTTTACCTGTTACAAACTGGCACCCTTTCCACTGCCATCCCAATCCTTCTTCCACGCGACCTTTTCCCCCAGAGCAGCCCTGCCAACCAGCAGCACCATCCTGCCAGTCACCTCATCCGCTCTTCCAATGCACTTCCTCCTCACAGCACCCCTGCTATTCTGCCAAATCCATACTGCAACCCTGCCCCTCAGCTACTGCCAACCCATCCTCCATTTATACACAGGACTACTACCAAGCATCTCATCACCTGATCACTCAGGTCCTGATGCAGGGTTTTGACCAAAATGTCAACAGTTCCTTCCCTCCCACACATATTGCTTGACCCGCTGAGTTTCTCCAGCAGATTTGTTGTTGCTCCAGATTCCAGCATCTGCAGTCTCTTGTTGTCTCCTCAAACTTGATTGTTTCCATTTTATTCTCCCCAATATTGGTGGCTTTTAAGCCTGTACTTAGCTGTGGCATTCCCTCCTTAAGCCTCCCCATCTCTCAACCTTGTTTTCTTCTTTGAAGATACCTGTGGAAAACTTCCTCAGTTTGCTGTGCATTTCCCTGTGCAGTTCTCTGACAAGTCCTGGGGGCCTGAATTATTATAACATGATTGGTGAGGTGCAAAATCCACTCTCTGTTGGGCAGCTTGCCCACATGGAGGCTGGAACTTGAGCAAGCCAGGAGGAATAAAATATATCTCTTCGTTTTCCTATATTACAGAATCCTCATTTGTAATCGGGGGATGCTAGTGAGCATGGGACATACTTCTACAGCTTTCTCCCATTAAAAGCTCACTAATTTATTATATTTTCTGAAGGTTCTGCAGAAAAGTTGCCTGCAGTGCCTAAATTCTGCTTATTCTAATTCAACCACACGTTTGATTGTAAATTCTGCTTAAGGTGTTGGTGTTATTACTGTGCCAAATATATTTGGAATGATAAAGTAAAAAAATGCTGCATTATATTCACAAAAAGTTCAACAGATGCTAGAAATCCAGACCAACATACACAAAATGCTGGGGGAGCTCAGCAGGTCAGGCAGCATCCATGGAAGTTAAAGAACAGTCAATATTTTGGACCAAAACCTTTCTTCAGGACTGGAAAGGAATGGGGAAGATGCCAGAATAAATATTTAGTCTTACGTATATAAAATGGAATAAAAATGGCAGAAAGAAAGAATCGGCATTGGAAATTGACATGAGTTTTAATAGTATTAACAAAGGTTAATAATGATTAATAGGAATAGATTATGGGCTTCTAATATTCTTGAAAAATTGGAAGTGCCTAGTATAACTGGCACCTGTTCTCGTTGAAGACATTGTTGAGCCCTTAGCTCCCGATGGCGCATAGGCCATTGATGACCTCCTGTCTCCATTGTCCTCCATTCTGAGCCTCTTTCTTGAGGGTGGATTGTAGTGTGTCTGTCACCAAATTTCAGACTTTCATCCCTCCTCCATGTGTTCTTTAGAAGTCCCATTGTTCTCTTTCCTTGGGGATTCCATTTTAATGCCTGCCTGGTAACGTTGTTGGTTGATTTCCTCAAGGTGTGGCCAATCCACCTCTATTTCAGTTTCCTATTTGTATCTCTATGGATCCCTGGTTGGATTCCATAGAGATACAAATGGATTTATATATCTATGGATTCACCATTTCCCACAGTGTCTGGTTGGCTACTTTATCAGTCCATCTAATGTTTAGGATCCTTCTCAGGCACTGGCTGATGAAAGCCTACAGTTTTTGTCAAGTCTTCTTTGTTGTTCTCTTGATGTCCAGGATGTTGAAACTGCACTTGTTGATCTTGGCTTTGACATCCTCATCTGTTCCAACATATACACTCACGATGCTTCCAAGGCAGACAAAGGAAGTCACTTTTTCCAAGTTTGTATCTTTTATCAGTATGGGTCTATTGCTGGTGCAGTTTATTTGCATTACTTTTGTTTTATCTACATTTGCTCTTAGACCAAGTATAGTGGACTTTGTGGTCAAGATTTCTCTTGCATCTTTTGGTTAGAGCTAGACAACGGGGTGATGTCTTCTGCAAACACTAGGTCATCAAGTTGCTGCCACATCGTCCACTCGATGCCTGTAAGAAAATACCTGTGTCCTGCAGTGCATTTTCCTATGTCATTCTGTGTCAGTTTTGAATTGGTGGAGATGAGGAGTTGATGGGCATTTGAACAGAAACATGTTACCACACAAATAAGAGGGGGAAATGGAATGATTGGCATTGCTTTGAGAGTTGGCATTGACTCGAGGGGCTCAATAGCTCCTCCTGTGGGGGCTTAAAGAAAAATGAAACCTCGGATGAAATATAGTTGGGCAAGTGCCAGTACAAAATCCATACGCTATTAGGCAGCTGAGTAGATTTAACCTTCATACAAATGAGCAAACTATTTCTACTGTGACATGGGATTGCAGAATGTGGTGGAGGTAGTTTTTTAGATGAATATGTTGAAAAACTAACTATGGAATTGACTACTGTAGATCAAATGCTGGTCATCGGTAATATAGGAACATCTGAGGTGGTGAAATTGTATGATACTTTTTAAATTGAGTTTGGGAGTGAGTTCCAAAACCAGGATTTTAAACTTGGCCAAGGCAAGCTATGTACTGTAGGTCTGAAAGAAGGATGTAGGTTGGTAGTTTTGTGAATCACATTAAAGCATATGATAGGAGATCGGCAATAAAAAATAATTAAAGAAACGGTAAGTCACTAGATATATAGTCACTTACAGAATAAAAATCCCATGGGAAAAGGGATACATCAAGAGATATTAACTTCAATACTAAAATAAAGGAGGAGGCTTGTAATGCTATCAAAGAGACTGATTGTGAGACTGGTTGATTTAGATTTCTACAAAAGGTGACCAAGAATCCAATGGAAGGAAAGTAAATTGCAAACTTAAACTTGTAAGAAACATTAAAGCAGATTACCAGTACTTCTAGAACTACTGTATGTAAAAGGAAGAAATTAGCAACGGTAAACATGGATCCCTAATAGGGATAGACAAGAGCAATAGTAATAAGAAATGTAGAAATAGAAGAGATATTTTATAATGGTTGAAACCACAAATTTATTCTGGAAGTAATGGGAAACCAAGAATCAAAAGAGAAACAGGAGCTTCAAGAAATTAGCAACCATGAAGAAATAATGCAAAAGAAATGATCACCTAACTAGTTAAGAAATTAAACTGTCTTCTTGCTCTGATAAAGAACTTTCAACACCTTTGCTACCAATTTTCAATCTTGTTCTGCTTCTCTCCTCATCTTCCCTTTCCTTCCTTTTCTTATCTCTATCTCATTCTAGGGAGATAGATTAGCACACATAGACTCCCTCATCTATCATAACTACACCTGCCCTCGCCATGCTTGCTGGAAGGACTCCGTTCACTCTCCCAGATGTCTCCATCACATCTTATCTGAATAAGCTGCTTTCCAGTGTTTCCAAAATGTTTTCCTATTTCCTTAATGGTGGTCTTTCTTCTGAGTTGCAGGTTGGACTCTCCCCATTCTCTGTTCCATTTCCCATACCTCTAGTTTCATGCCCTCTCCTTCTACCAAACCAAGGATGGAGTTATGGAGTTTCCTTTGTCAGTTCCACTCCACATTCAATAGACCATCCTCCATAATTTGACATGCCATGCAGTGGGTTGCAAACATCAGACTCATCTCCCTTTCAGTATTCTGAATGTGCTATTCCCTCCATGATTTTCTGCTTCAGTCTTCCATCTTCTCCAATACATTCTCGTCCACTCACACACATTGCAGAAACAACCTTAACCTTTTACCTCTTCCTTTTCCATCATCCAGACACTCAAACAGTCCTTCTAGTGAAGCAAAATTACTTCCAATTTACTGTAGTGCATTTGCATGCTGTGATGTGGTTTCCCAAATGTTAGAATAAACCAAATATCAGGTGGGATGGCTGCTTTGCAGAATACCTCAGTTCAGTATGAAAAGGTGACCCCCCCCCCCCCCAAGCTTCCAACTAACTATTACTTTAAATCCCATCCCATATTCACCCTGTAATCTCTGTAATCAATGACGCCCAGTGAGGAACATCATCTCATCTTACAACTTTGCATGATACAGACGTCAGGACTCATAGTTGAATTCAAAAATTCGAAATAACCAGTTTTTGTCAATCCTGATGAAAGGCCATCAACCTTAGCATCAGTCCTGTTTCTCTCTCTCCCCAGATATGCCTATTGTGCTGAGTAGTTCTAGCATTCTCTATTTTATTGCAAGTTTCCTGTGTTTGTAGTATTTTATAGCTGTCAGTGCCACCAAAGTGCTTTTTGTTCTGCCCTGTCTTCCCATTCATCTCCTTTTATTTACGTTGCCTCCAGAAAGATCAGTGGTAATTAACATACCTTCACCACTCTCTCTCAACCCTGAACACCACTTGTTCCCCTCTGTCTATCTTGGTTTTCACCCTGTCATATGTGTTGCCTTTCTTCTCATCTCTCATCATGTTTGATTTCTGAACTCTTGTTCATTCTGATAAAAGTTTATTAACCTAAAATCTGTCTTCATAGATCCTCCCCAACCTGCTGAGTATTCCCAGCATTCCTTTTTATTTCAGATTTTGTTTCTCCACTTGCTAATACTAGGCTGAACTACTAAACTACAACTTGGCTGATCCACTGTGTGCTGTAACTCCAGAACAGTTACATGCTGTGTGCAACAGTTCCAGGATTGTTACTGGATGGGTGCCAATACTGCAGTTTTAATATGGTGTAATACCAGAACTAGAATTATACTACACACAACATGGTGGAGCAACTTGGCAGGCCAGGCAGCATCTGTGGAAAAAGGTAGTTGACATTTCAGGCCGAGACCCTTCAGCAGGAATGATTGGCAGTCCTGCCAAAGGGTTTTGGCCCAAAACATCGATTGTACTTTTTTCCATAGATGCTGCCTGGCCTGCTAAGTTCCTCCAGCATTTTGTGTGTGTCACTTTGGATTTCCAGCATCTGCAGATTTTCTCTTGTTTATGGCTCAAATTATACTCTATGGTTTAACTCCAGAATCATAATTCAATTGTGAGCCTATATGCCAGGGTTATTTCTACGTAAAATGCTCTAACTAAAAGAATGTGCTTTTTCTCCCTTATAATTATTTTGATTCTTAATGAAGAATGAAAAAGCTTCCTTATATTTCCAGACACATCTACATCATTGGACAAAGCACAAAACTAGAGATGCTGGAAATCCGAAATGAAAAGAAGGAATGCAGGTTAGGGAGTAACTGTGGAAAGAAAGCAGAATTTTAGGTCAAAGGCCCTTCATCAAAGCAGAGAATGAGGAATCAAATTCCTCACAGAGCGTGTAGGAGAAAGATAAATTGGACAAAGGCAATGCCTCTGATAGTGTGAGATCAGTACTGCTGTGCTGATAAGCTGTTGATGAGGCCGTCTGCTTGATAGGTTAATGAGGTCCATTAGCAATAGTGACAACACATAAAAGGACATGCAATATCTGTGAAACATGGGTAAGAGTGGTAGGAAGTGCCCTGTGGATCAGCAGAGAGAGAAGAGCTGATTTAATGAGGCAAGTGGTAATCTGAAACAGAACAGGTCAATTCTCAACAAAAGCAGAGAAAGTGAATTTAATAATATAATAATATTTAGTCCAACGGGCTGGAATTTCCCCATTTGGAAGATGGCGTGATTTCTCAAGTGTACATTGAGCCTCATTAGAACAGAGGAGCTCATGGACTGATGGGTCAGTTCTAAATGGGCTGATGTACGGTCCAAAGGCAATAAACATAATGGGTTTGGTAGAGTTACAATTGTTGGTTGTTCCTGAATTAACTGCTGAAGGTCAGCCACACCAAGCTAAGTAGGTGCCGAACTGACGTGCACCTTCTATTTTCATTGTTTTAGAGGAATGAAGGGCAATATTGTCAAAACCTTGAAGAGAGTTTGAAAAGTCTTTACAAGGTAGATGCTGAAAGGACACTTCCTCTTATGGGGAGTCTAGGATGAAGAGGAATACCTTCTCTCAGTGTTGTGAATCCTTGAAATTCTCTACCCCAAAGAGCTGTGGAAGTAAGCTGACTGATCCATTATGCACCATTCATTAGACAAGCTGTCTACTCCTAGCCCTGCTCATATTTCTTAGTGTATGTGCTTGTGTCTAAAACAAGTGCTCTTAAATAGCATAGGACAGGTAACTTCGGCTATCAAATTTAATGATTTAAATCTTACTTTTATATCACTGCTTTAATTTCTAATATTTTTAATTTTTAAAGCACTTTAAAAAACATTAGTATTTCTGAATGTCAGTGATATTTAAGAATGGTTATAAGGCTGTGCAACCATATTTCAACGTTTAAGAAATCTGACAATTTGTGCACACAGGACTCTGATAGATTGTTTAATGCCGGGAATTCACCACAGGTTGTGTGGCTCGTAAATGAAATGCAATCAGTCAGACAACGTAAAACCTATAGGTGAAACATTGTGTATTCTTTTTCACTTTACTGTATTCAACTAAAAAAAAGGAGACTGTTTATTATGTTTGTTGGAATTTTGGTTATTGGCTCGGGATGGTTCCAATAAGGGTTTCTCCAGCATGGAAGAATTCCACGGGCCTTTAACAGAGTGAACATCTACACTTTCTCAATGTATAGGAAGTCCCTCATTAGTCAGTGCACACACAGTTTAGTAAAAGACTCCTGCATCGCACGATGGGCACGTTCAACCCTGCTCCTTCTACGATAAGTTTGAAAACCCTTAGTGAATGGCTATGTTTTTATCAGGCCTCTGAAACAGGCACACTTTTGAAAATGTGCAGTTCCAGTTTAGCATTTGGCTTCCTCTTGCCAGGTTTCCTGCCACACTCTGTTAGGCTCAATGCAGTGAGTGCAGTGCTCAGAATATCTGGGTCATTCTCCTGCTGGTTCCTGGATCAGTAACCACCTCGGCTGCCACGCACTCTCAGTAACCGAATTTGGAAAAGGAAACGTGCTTAGTAAGCTTCTTAATCCAGAAATGCTGAGGAACATGAGGGTTAGGAGGATTTAAATTCAATCAGAAAATAACTGTAGGTGTTCTTCACTTTTGAATTATTTACTATACCAACCACGGTCGGGGAATCCGGACAACAATGTCCAGAAGTTTGGTGTACACAGAGAACTGAGGCAGCCCTGGATGGAACCCTGTGGGTGACACCGACCCATTTGGCATCTGAGTCGAGTGAGCTGCTGAGGATGATGATGATAATATTGCATTTGGCACCACTGGATTTGAATTAAAAATGTATAAAAATATAAATGTGTGTTGAATTAATGGAACTGTCCGTTACTCATTCCAAGCACTGAGAAAATACCTTCATCTTGAGGGCTTGAGTTACAGGGAGAGTTTGGATAGGTTAGGACTTTATTCCCTGGACCACAAGAGAATGAGGGGATGATCCTACAGAGGGAAATCGATAGGGTGAATGCATCGGTGAGATCAGAACTTCAGGTAATTGATTAATAGTGAAAAGTGAAAAATTTAAGGGGATTCTGAGAAGAAACTACTTCACTCGGAATGTGGTGTGAGTGTGGAACAAGCTGCCAGCATAAGTGGTAGATGCTGGTTTAATTCAGAATCAGAATCAGAATCAGAATCAGCTTTAATATCACCAGCATTTATCATGAAATTTGTCGTCTTTATGGCATCAGTACAATGCAATAGATAAAAATAGAAAAAATGGATTACAGTAAATATACGTGTATATATAATAGTTACATTAAATAAGTAGTGCAAAAAAAGTAGTGAGGTAGTGTCCGTGGGTTCAATGTCCATTCAGAAATCTGATGGCAGAGGGGAAGAAGCTGTTCCTGAATCATTGAGTGTGTGCCTTCAGGCTCCTGTAGCAATGAGGTGAGGGCACGTTCTAGGTGATGGGAATCCTTAATGATGGGTGCCACCTTTTTGAGGCATCGCTCCTTGAAGACTTTCTGGATACCATGGAGGCAAGTGACCATGAGGGAGCTGAGTAAGTTTACAACTCTCTGCAGTTTATTTCCATCTTGTACAGTAGCCACCTCCTCCCATACCAGGCAGTGATGCAGCCCATCAGAATGCTCTCCACAGTACATCTGTAGAAATTTTGTGAGGGTCTTTGGTGACATACCAAACCTCCTCATGAAATAAAACCACTCTCTTGTTTCTTTCTAACTGCATTGATATGTTGGGTCCAGGATAGACCCTCAAGAGATATTGACACCCAGGAACTTGAAATTGCTCATTCTTTCCACTTCTGACCCCTTTATGAAGACTGGTGTGTGTTCCCTCATCTTGCCTTTTCTGAAGTCCACAATCTCTTCTTTGGTCTTACTGACACTGAGTGCAAGGTTGTTGCTGCAACACCACACAACCAGCTGATATATCTCACTCCTGTATGTCCTCTCATCATCATCTGAAATTCTGCTAAGAATAATGTATCATCAACAAGTTTATAGATGGCATTTGAGCTGTGCCTATCCATGTGTATGTGAGGCTGTAGAGAGAGTAGAGCAGTACGCTCTTTTCTAAGACATAATATCACGTAGCCATTGAAGATGTGTAGGAGGAGTAGACTCCTTCCATTTAAGCAAGATTGCTCTTCTTGCTAAAAGGGAGGTAAAAACTAAAACCTGTAGGTTAGGAGTATTTAAAGTTATATCTTCATTTGCAATAATGCCAAACAAGGCAGTAAGGGGATTTGGGTCAAATTGGACCCTAAAAAGTTGTGAGGAGGTATGAAATACTTCCTGCCAAAACTTTTCAATTTTAGGGCAAAACCAAAACATATGAATTAAAGAGGCATCAGCAGAGTTGCATTTATTACAAAGTGGAGAAACATTTGGGTAAAAACTGGACAGCTTCTGTTTAGAAATGTAAGCTCTATGAACCACTTTAAATTGTAGAAGAGAATGACAAGCACAGATAGATGATTTATTAACCCGCTTAAGAATTTTATTCCATCTATCATCAGAAATCTGACAATTTAGGTCATCCTCCCAAGCTTTTTTTATTTTATCTAAAAAGTCTTGTCTAGAATCAATCGACAAGTTATAGATAACGGTAATAGAACCATTAACAAAAGGTTTTAAATTTAAAAGATTGTCCAGTAAATTTTTATCAGGACCTATAGGAAAAGTAGTTAATTGGAAACGTAGAAAAGCTCTAATTTGAAGGTATCTGTAAAAATGTGTTTTTGGGAGTGCAAATTTATTTGACAATTGGTCAAATGAAGCAAGAGATCCTGAGATAAACAGGTCCCAAAAACACTTAATACTAGTTCATCCCAATCTTTAAGGACTTTGTCAGTCATGGAAGGGATAAAAAAATAATTAAGGAGAATGGGAGATGATAATGAAAAATACACTAAACCAAAAAATATCCTAAATTGAGCCCAAATCCTTAAAGTTTGCTTAACAATTATGTTATCTGTTATTTTATTTGCTGTAAAAGTAGAGTATGATCCAAGAAGAGAGACAATTGAGGAATTTTTTACAGAATTAACTTCTAAGGAGACCCATGATGGTCAATCTTTACGATAAATATAATAGGACCAGTAAGTAATATTCCTTATATTGGCAGCCCAATAGAAAAACCTAAAATTGGGTAGGGCTAGTCCGGGAACTTCCAACTGTAGCAATGAGAGGTTGAAAATGTCTTTGAACATACGTAACATTTAATTGTAACATTGATCAGAATCAGATTTACAGTATTATCACTGGCATGTGATGTGAAATTTGAAATTTGTTAACTTAGCAGCAGCAGTTCAATGCAATACAAAATCTAGCAAAGAGAGAAAAAAAACAATAAATAAAATAAAACATAATAAATAAGTAAATCAATTACATATATTGAATAGATTTTTAAAAAGTGCAAAAACAAAAATACTGTATATTAAAGAAAGTGAGGTAGTGTCCAAAGTTTCAATGTCTATTTAGGAATTGGATGGCAGAGGAGAAGAAGCTGTTCCTGAATCATTGAGTGTGTAACTTCAGGCTTCTGTATCTCCTACCTGATGGTAACAGTGAGAAAAGGGCAAGCACTAGATGCTGGAGGTCCTTAATAATGGACGCTGCCTTTCCGAGACACCGCTTCCTAAAGATGTCCTGGGTACTTTGTAGGCTAGTGCCCAAGATGGAGCTGACTAGATTTACAACCTTCTGCAGCTTCTTTCGGTCCTGTGTAGTAGCTTCGCCATACCAGACAGTGATGCAGCCTGTCAGAATGCTTTCCACAGTATAACTATAGAAGTTTTTTAGTGTATTTGTTAACGTGCCAAATCTCTTCAAACTCCTAATGAAGTATAGCCACTGTCTTGCCTTCTTTGTGACTACATCAATATGTTAGGACCAGGTTAGATCCTCAGAGATCTTGACACCCAGGAACTTGAAGTTGCTCTCTCTCTCCACTTCTGATCCCTCTATGAGGATTGGTATGTATTCCTTCATCTTACCCTTCCTGAAGTCCACAATCAGCTCTTTCATCTTACTGACATTGAGTGCCAGGTTGTTGCTGTGGCAATATTCCACTAGTTGGCATATTTCACTCCTGGACACCCTCTCGTCACCACCTGAGATTCTACCAACAATGGTTGTATCGTCAGCAAATTTGTAGATGATATTTGAACTATGCCTAGCCACACAGTCATGCGTATACAGAAAGTAGAGCAGTGGGCTAAGCACACATCCCCGAGGTACGCCAGTGGTGATCGTCAGCAAGGAGGATATGTTTTCACCAATCCGCACAGATTGTGGTCTTCCAGTTAGGAAGTCGAGGATCCAATTGCAGAGGGAGGTACAGAGGCCCAGGTTCTGCAACTTCTCAATCAGGATTGTCAGGTCAAGTCAAGTCAACTTTTATTGTCATTTCAACCATAACTGCTGGAACAGTGCATAGTAAAAATGAGAACGTTTACATGACACAGTACAAAAAACTAGATTGAACTACGTAATAAAAAAAACACAGAGAAGGCTATACTAGACTACAGACCTACACTAGACTGCATAAAGTGCACAAAAACAGTGCAGGCATTACAATAAATAATAAACAGGACAGTAGGGCAAGGTGTCAGTCCAGGCTTCGGGTATTGAGGAGTCTGATAGCTTGGGGGAAGAAACTGTTATATAGTCTGGTCGTGAGAGCCCAAATGCTTCGGAGCCTTTTCCCAGACGGCAGGAGGGAGAAGAGATTGTATGAGGGGTGCATGGGGTCCTTCATAATGTTGTTTCCTTTGCGGATGCAGCGTGTAGTGTAAATGTCCGTGATGGCAGGAAGAGAGACCTTGATGATCTTCTCAGCTGACCTCACTATCCGCTGCAGGGTCTTGCGATCCGAGATGGTGCAATTTTCGAACCAGGCAGTGATGCAGCTGCTCAGGATGCTCTCAATACAACCCTTGTAGAATGTGATGAGGATGGGGGGTGGGAGATGGACTTTCCTCAGCCTTTGCAAAAAGTAGAGATGCTGCTGGGCTTTCTTTGCTATGGAGCTGGTGTTAAGGGACCAGGTGAGATTCTCCGTCAGGTGAACACCAAGGAATTTGGTGCTCTTTACGATCTCTACCGAGGAGCCGTCGATGTACAGCGGGGAGTGGTCGTTCCGTGCCCTCCTGAAGTCAACAACCATCTCTTTTGTTTTGTTCACATTCAGAGACAGGTTGTTGGCTCTGCACCAGTCCGTTAACCGCTGCACCTCCTCTCTGTAAGCTGATTTGTCGTTTTTGCTGATGAGACCCACCACGGTCGTGTCATCGGTGAACTTGATGATATGGTTCGAGCTGTGTGTTGCAGCACAGTCACGGGTTAGCAGAGTGAACAGCAGTGGACTGAGCACGCAACCCTGGGGAGCCCCCGTGCTCAGTGTGATGGTGTTGGAGATGCTGCTCCTGATCCGGACTGACTGAGGTCTCCCAGTCAGGAAGTCTAGGATCCAGTTACAGAGGGAGGAGTTCAGGCCCAATAGGCTCAGCTTTCCAATCAGTTTCTGAGGGATGATAGTGTTGAATGCTGAACTGAAGTCTATGAACAGCATCCGAATGTATGTGTCTTTTTTGTCCAGGTGGGTTAGGGCCAGGTGGAGGGTGATGGCAATGGCGTCATCTGTTGAGCGGTTGGGATGGTACGCAAACTGCAGGGGTTCCAGTGAGGGGGGCAGCAGGGTCTTGATATGCCTCATGACGAGCCTCTCGAAACACTTCATGATGATGGATGTAAGTGCAATGGGACGGTAGTCATTTAGGCAGGACACTGAAGACTTCTTCGGCACAGGGACGATGGTGGCGGCCTTGAAGCACGTTGGAATGGTGGCGCTACTCAGGGAGATGTTGAAGATGTCAGTGAGAAAATCTGCTAGCTGGTCTGCACATCCTCTGAGCACTCTACCAGGGATGTTGTCTGGTCCAGCAGCCTTCCGTGGGTTGACCCTGCACAGGGTTCTTCTGACGTCGGCCACAGAGAGACACAGCACCTGGTCATTTGGAGGAGAGGTGGACTTTCTCTCCGCCACGTCATTTTCTGCCTCAAACTGGGCATAGAAGTTATTCAGCGCATTTGGGAGGGAGGCATCACCTGCACAGTCAGGTGATGTTGTCTTGTAATTGATGAAATTGGTGATTGTGGGAATGATGGTATTAAACGCTGAGCTATAGTCAATGAACAGCATCCTGACGTAGGTGTTTGTGTTGTCTAGGTGGTCTAAAGCTGTGTGGAGATCTTTGAAAGGCACATAAATAAGAGGGATTTGCAGGGATATGGTCTGGGTGCAGGTAGATCAGGTCAGCACAGACTAGATGGACTGAAGGGTCTGTTTCAATGCTGCATTGCTCTATGACTCTATGACCTGCTGCTCTCTTGCGCCTTGTCAGTGTCTCCACAGTCTGCCTCTCCCATCACCACTTCCCCCACTCAGCACCACATGATATTCACTGGCTGCCGTTTTTCCAACTCAGTTTTCACTGCATTTCTACCATTAACGTCATCTTGTTAAGAACTTGGAAATCATATTTGAAATCTGTGCTGACTACCATTACCTGTAATCAATCCAACCGGCTTTTTATATTTTCCTATTTTTTAAAAATCTAAACCCAGTATGCCAAATACATCACTGTCATCCCTTGCCTGAATTGAATCAAATGTTGAATAGTTATTGATTAAAAAGATAGTTACTGGCACAGTGTCCTCAGCCTGGCACCCTGTTACCCACTGAACCTTTACTGGTGTTAATCCAGCTCCCTCACAGTGTCTCTCAGTAACTCTTCCTCCCACTGATTGCATCTGCACTAATGTAAATCCTGCTTTCACTCAGTACCTCCTCTCCCCCAACATCCTGCGTTACTGCCTGTACTTTCTCTGGTATAATCCAACTCCTTCGCACCGTCACACAGGCACCCTTCTTCTCAGCACCTTTTTTTTGTATACTGACTGAACATCACTGAATGTTAATCAACATTCTCACGTGGTCACTCTCCCTAATACCCAGTGTTACCAACTGCACCTCTACTGAAGTCTCTTACCAGTCTCTTCACGTTGTCATTCAGTAGCCCTCTCCCCCAGTGCCCATTGTTACAGACTGTATGTATTTCTGCTGGTATTAATTAATCCAGCTCTTTCACACTGCTACTCAACAAACCCTCTCCCCCAACCCTCTTTGCATGAGACTGTTTCACTGTCTGTTAATCCAGCCACCTCCAATTGTTGGGTTCATTAACTCATTCCAGCAACCACCAGATTAAACCTGAAGCAATCAAAAATGATGGCTTAAGGTTAAAAACAGTCGTTGAAACATAACAATAGAAAAGCAGCTGTCCACGGTTTACACATCTGAAACTCAGCCCATGAATTGGGGTGGCATAGTGCTGTGGCTCAGAGAGTTACCACCTCACAGTTCCAGAACCCACGTTCAATGCTGCCTTCCAGTGCTGTCTGTGTGGAGTTTGCACGTACTCTCAGAATCAGGTTTAATATCACCGGTATATGTTGTGAAATTTGTCCACTTTGTGGCAGCAGTACAATGCAATATATGATAATGTAGAAAACAACTGTGAATCTTTTGCTGTGGGCCCGAAGACCCGAGATCCTTGTGATCTTTGGGCACAGAGCTTGTAAAAAGCGACGAAACAGACTTTTTAACATTGTAAACCAGCGGGTTGTTGTTATGTCTCCCGCTCGCTGTGAAAATGGGAGGCATCTCCCTCACCCTTATTAGGGAGAGAGAGAACCTGTGGGGTGTCGAATGCCAGATGAATTGTGATAGTCTTTGGGGTACCTGCAAGGTCTGTGTCTTTGCTATCACTTTGCTCACGCTTGTGCTCAGTAGCGGGTGCGCTTTTTGTTTTGCCGGTGGGGGGAAGGGGGACTGTTGCTCGCTGCCGCTTATGTGCGGGAGGGGGGACTTGGGGTTCTCACATTTAACTGTCGCTCATTCTTTGGGGCACTTCTCTGTTTTCATGGATGTTTTGCGAAGGATAAGCATTTCAGGATGTACAGTATATTGTATACATTTCTCTGACATTAAATTGAACCTTTGAACCTTTGAATTACAGTAAATATATATATATGAAACAGTTGAATTAAATAAGTAGTGTCAAACAGAAATAAAAACAGTACTGAGTTCATGGTTTCAATGTCCATTCAGAAACTGGATGGCAGAGGGGAAGAAGCTGTTCCTGAATCGTTGAGTGTGTGACTTCAGGCTTCTGTACCTGCTTCCTGGTGGCAGCAATGAGAAGAGGGATTCCCTGGGTGGTGACTGGGGTCCTGTATCATTGACGATGTCTGCAGGCTTCTGTACCTGCTTCCTGGTGGCAGCAATCAGAAGAGGGATTCCCTGGGTGGTGACTGGGGTCCTGTATCATTGACGATGTCTGCAGGCTTCTGTACCTGCTTCCTGGTGGCAGCAATCAGAAGAGGGATTCCCTGGGTGGTGACTGGGGTCCTGTATCATTGACGATGTCTGCAGGCTTCTGTACCTGCTTCCTGGTGGCAGCAATGAGAAGAGGGATTCCCTGGGTGGTGACTGGGGTCCTGTATCATTGACGATGTCTGCAGGCTTCTGTACCTGCTTCCTGGTGGCAGCAATCAGAAGAGGGATTCCCTGGGTGGTGACTGGGGTCCTGTATCATTGACGATGTCTGCAGGCTTCTGTACCTGCTTCCTGGTGGCAGCAATGAGAAGAGGGATTCCCTGGGTGGTGACTGGGGTCCTGTATCATTGACGATGTCTGCAGGCTTCTGTACCTGCTTCCTGGTGGCAGCAATGAGAAGAGGGATTCCCTGGGTGGTGACTGGGGTCCTTGATGATGGATGCCGCCTTTTCGAGGCACCGCTCCTTGAAGATTCAGAGGCTCGTTTATTAGCAACACATACAATCTGTGATTCTTCTTCTCCAGATAGCCATGAAACCAAGAAAAAAGAACAGCAGCATGATCATCAAGCCCCCACCCCCCCCCACCCCAATCGCCCCTCCCATGCACAAAAATCCCAACTAAAACAGAACAGGAACATCAACCCCATAACTCTCTGCAGCTTACTTTGATCCTGTGCAGTAGCCCCCCCCCCCCCCCACCTTCATATCAGACAGTAATGCAGCCAGGTAGAATGCTCTCCTAGGAGCACTGGTACACCTGTAGAAATTGCGAGTGTTTTCGGTGACATACCAAGCTCCTCAAACTCCTAATGAAACGTAGCTGCTGTCTTGCCTTCTTTAAAGCTGCATCGATATGTTGGGACCAGGTCAGATCCTCAGAGATATTGACGCGCAGGAACTCAGACCCTGTGCCTCAAAGGGTTTCTTTAGAGTTCTGGTCCCTGTGTGTGGGTGGAGTATTTGCTCACAGGGAGTGTGTGAAGCGTCTCGTGCAGTAGTGTAGTAGTGCTTGTAGTTAGTGCATGTTGCATGCTGTATGCCGCACGGTGCTCTCTGCTTACAGCTATTGCCGCTGGCTAGCCTTCTCAACAGAGGAGCCGAGTGTGTAAGCCTCCTCCTGCCAGTACAGAGCCTCTCCACCACCAAGACTCCTGCAGTGCCTCCTCGAGGCCACATGCGGAAACTGGGTATCTTACGGTCCCAGGCTAAATTACAGGGGACCTTGGAGCAGTGGGCCCCAGTGCAGGTGCCCGTCAGCCACTGTCTCAGCTATGGGTAAATAGCCCCACTGCCTTGTGGTAAGTCTGTTGAGACAAGGCTAAGGGAGCACACCCTGACAGAAAAGCAATGCGCTGGCGGCACACAATAGGCGGGCCTTAACAGACCAAGGACCTGGCAGCCTCCTGCAGCCAAGATGTGGGACCGGTTGTCCTGGGTTCACCCTTGCCACCAGGATTTACCTTATCATGGTGAAGGTAGTGCACCTGGGGATGGTGCACACTCTGTGGCACTTTAATATCTTCCTTGCGCAGGTCTCCATCTCTGACCACGGTGAACAATACCTGGACTTTACATATGGTTGAAGTTTAATGGCGATGGGGTGTCTGGCAACAGGAGCAGGTATAAATGGACTGGGAGGTCCTAGTCAGAACCCTGCCCGGCAGCGGCACAGGGTATTTGGTCGCTAGCAGCTGGGACTGAGTGGCAGCTGTTTTCGGCAGACCCCTGTGCAACTGAGCAGCCCTATTTAGGGACCGCACTGCTCACCCCAATTGGGGAAGGGCCTAGAAAAGGTGGCCTAAAAATTGCCCATTCAATCACTCACCTGGATAGGTTACCGCACCTATCGGGCTATTCCACTACTGCGGTCAAAATAAGAAACAATACAACTTAAAACCGGCAACATGGAATGTAAGGACTCTCCTGGACTCGTATGGCATCTCTGACAGACTTCACTGGAGAACAGCCTTGATCGCTGCTGAGCTGAGGCGCTACAACATCAACGTTGCTGCCCTGAGTGAGACCAGGCTTCTGGATGAAGGCTCTTTAACAGAGGAAGGGATGGGTTACACCTTCTTCTGGAAAGGTTTCCCCTCAGGTGGACAACATCTCCACGGAGTAGGATTGGCCATCAAGAACACCTTTCTACCAAGTCTCACAGAAATACCTGTTGGTATTAGTGAAAGACTAATGACCCTCCATGTCCCCGGCAAAGAAACGTTATGCCAGGCTTGGTGCCTATGCACCAACTTTGGCATCTGAGAATGAAGCCAAGGAATGCTTTTATCAGACATTGGATGAAGCTCTTTGCCGGATCCCTACGAATGATAAAATCCTTTTGCTTGGGGATTTCAACAGTAGGGTGGGACAGAACAACAGGATGTGGAGTGGAGTGCTAGGTAGGCATGGTATTGGCAAGGTCAATGTAAATGGCATGAGGCTACTTACTCTTTGCTCTGAGCATAACCTCACCATAACCAACACCATCTTCCAGCAGAAGGCAAAATATAAGACCTCGTGGATGCACCCTCGCTCTAAACATTGGCACATGATGGACTTCATCATTGTGAGACGTAGTAACATCAAGGATGTTCTCATCACCCGTGCCATGAGAGGTGCAGAGTGCCGGACTGACCATCGTATGATTGTGGCCAAGCTCCATATGAAAACGCGTCCCCCCTTGCGGATGCAAAAACCCAATAAAAAGCAGCTAAACTGCAACCACCTGAGAACACAGAAGCAAGAAGTGAGTTTCGACACGTCCCAGCTGAGAAACTAAGGGAGCTGGAACCTTGGCTGAGTTTGGAAAATACCATGGAACAACAGTGGACCTATATCAGCTCTGCGCTCTATGAGGCAGCAGCCCAATCCATTGGCCATAAGAGCAGGAACCACCAAGACTGGTTTGACAATAACTCAGATACCATCCACAACTTGCTTAAGGACGTGCACAAAGCACACCAGGCAACTTTAGATAACCCTTCATCCATCAGCATCAGGCAGCTCGGAGGAAAGTGCAAAAGGCAATACGGGCCATACAAAATGAGTGGTGGACTGAAAAGACACATGAAATCCAGTCCTTTGCTGATAATAATGACATGCATAATTTTTACAATGCTGTCAAAACCACCTACGGCCCAATAAATCGATGCGTTACTCCCCTGAAAACAGCAGATGGTCCAACACTTCTGAAGAATCAGAATACCATTCTGCTGAGGTGGGCTGAGCATTTTAACACGTTGCTTAATCAGGATTCTGATGCAGACCCCACCATCCTGGACGAACTGCCTGAACTTCCTCCTATCCACGACCTCAGTCTACCACCAACCTTCCAGGAGGTTCCATCAGCTGTCCATTCCCTTAAGAACAACAAGTCCCCTGGCACAGACAATATCCCTGCTGAGTTACTGAAGAACGGAGGGTACAAGTGTATGAGCACCCTCTACAAGTACATCACCAAGGCCTGGACTGATGACAACATCCCACAGCAATGGAGAAATGCAAACATCGTTGTCATTTATAAGAACAAGGGTGACAAGGCCATCTGCGGCAATAGTAGGGGCATATCTCTTCTTTTCTGTTGCTGGAAAGGTCCTGGCTAAGGAGATGCTTCAGAGGGTCATCAGCAGCATCACCGAGTCAATGCTGCCTGAATCGCAGTGTGGATTTAGGAAGAACAGGAGCACAATCGACATGATCTTCACAGTCCAGCAGCTTCAGGAAAAGTGCCGGGAGCAACAAGACCTGTTTATGGCCTTTGTCGACCTCTCCAAAGCATTTGACACTGTGCAAAGAGAGCTCTTATGGGATGTCCTCCTCAGGTTGGGCTGTCCCAATAAATTTGTTAACATCCTCTGCCAGTTCCACGATGGGATGACTGCTCGGGTGATCATAGGAGGACAAGAGTCCGAGCCCTTCCTTGTACGCACAGGAGTGAGGCAGGGGTGTGTGCTAGTGCCAGTGCCCTTTAACATCTTCCTCCTGTGTGTTACCAAGCTTCTCCACAACGAGATTGAGGATAGCAGCGGTGTGGCAGTGGACATCAGATTAGATGGCAACCTCTTTGACATCAGGAGGCTCCACACAACCACCAAACTCCATAGAGAATGGGTCCTGGAGCTGCAGTATGCAGATGACTGTGCTCTTGTGGCCCACACTCCGGAGGATCTTCAGACTGGCCTTGCTGTGGTGGTGAGAGTGTACAGCAGGATGGGGCTGACTGTCAATACCACCAAGACAGAAGTAGTTTGCTAGTGGAGTACGAGTGTCCCACTCACCCACCCTACGTGCCTTCACTGTTGGTGATGAAAAGCTGTCAGTAGCGCCATCTTTCAAATATCTGGGGAGCATTCTCTCCGAGGATAGCGGCATTGACAACGACATCCAGAGCCGCATTAAACAGGCATCAGCTGCCTTTGGGAGACTTCGGCGTAGAGCCTTTCAGAACAGGAGCCTCCGTACCTCCACAAAGGTCGCTGTATACCAAGCGGTCTGTGTCACCACCCTCCTTTATAGCTGTGAAGCTTGGGTAACCTACAGCCGTCACACCGAGTCCTTGGAGCGCTTCCACATAAGCTGCCTTCAGCACATCCTGGGAATTACCTGGCGTGAGCGGGTGCCTCACACTGAAATACTTGTAAAGACCAACTGCAGAAGTATTGAGCCATGATCACCCAGCTTCAGCTGCAGTGGCTGGGGCACGTGATAAGGATGCCCCCATGTCGACTACCCCACAGAGTGTTATACGGCCAACTACATCATGGTCAACGCTCAGCTGGAGGGCCGTAGAAATGCTAGAAGGATCAGATGAAGAATGCTTTAAGGAAGTGCAAGATCAGACCTGAGGACCTGGAGGATGTTGCTGCTGACCGTAACACTTGGCGACAGCTGTGTAGGGATGGGGTTCATATTCTGGAGATGGAAAGAACAACCAGAAGATAGCAGAAGAGAGCCCGGAGAAGTGCAGCCATGGTTGCTATCACTACCACCACTACCACGTATACATGTCCCACATGCAATAGAGCTTGTGGGTCTGGGATAGGACTGTATAGTCATCACAGGATCTCACCGTTAAAGGAGAGGACGAAGTCATCGGATTCCGATCGACAACCAAAGAAGAGGTCTCCTCTCACCTCCCACAGTTCATTGATTAGTGTAAATTGCTCCCAGTGTGTGGGTGAGTTATTGAATTAGTGAGATTGAGGGGGGCTTTGCTGGGAGTGAGGAGAGTAAAGGTTACAGGAAAAATCTGTGGGAAATGGGAAAGCTCTGTGAGCCAGCTTTGACTCGATCGGTCAAAATGGCCTCCTTCAATGTTGTATGGGAATATGAATGAGTTGCTTCAATGTACAACACTGAGCAGCAGCAAGCTTTGGACATGCAGGAGGAACTGTGTGGATGATCCCAACAAGAAGGGGCAGGAAGGGAAAGGAAAAAAAGGTGATGAAGTCATTGCAAGCTCATATATGTGTTACCCAGGTAACGTAAGCTTCATTCACATTATGCCAGTGCAGGAGCATGCTCCTGACACATCTCCCACTGTTACTGACAGCAGAGAAGGCTTGCAAATACCGTAGTTAATCACTTCACACTGATCCACTTCTGTTCATTTATTTATTTATTTATAGCGATACAGCGTGGAGAAGGCCCTTCCGGCCCTTGGAGCCACACTACCCCGGGAACCCCTGACAACCTCGATTAACTCTAACCTAATCACGGGACAGTTTCCAATGACCAATTAACCTACCCGACACATCTTTAGACTGTGGGACACCCAGGGAAGAGGCACGTGTTCCATGAGGAGGACGTACAGACTCCCTACAGAACGGTGCAGGAATTGAACTCTGAACACTAGCATGGTGCTAACCGCTGTGCTACTGTGGTGCCCACAAATTATGCCTGCACTTTAATTTTCAAGTAAGTTTTTAAAAATGGTTTACTGTCCAACGCCAAAGACAAATACAAAGTGGTAAAATTTATGTGACTTTAGTAAAGGAGAGACACATCAGAACTCAAGGATTGCGTCACTTTATTGACATGCAATCAATCCATGTATAGAAGCTATCTTATGTATTTATATTTGCTGTGTTACTTTATCATTGTTATTATTGTGTTCTTTACCTTCTTGATTTTTTATGCTGCTTTGGATCCAGAGTAACAACGGTTTCACATGGTGGATTGTGGATAGTGGACTACTTGACAGATAGACCTCAGTATGTGCGGTTGGGAGACTGTAGGTCTGACACGGTGGTCAGCAGCACAGGGGCGCCGCAGGGAACCGTACTCTCTCCGGTCCTGTTCACCCTGTACACATCAGACTTCCAATATAACTCGGAGTCCCGCCATGTGCAGAAGTTCGCTGATGACACGGCCATAGTGGGGTGTGTCAGGAATGGACAGGAGGAGGAGTATAGGAAACTGATACAGGACTTTGTGATATGGTGCAACTCAAACTACCTGCGTCTCAATATCACCAAGACCAAGGAGATGGTGGTGGACTTTAGGAGATCTAGGCCTCATATGGAGCCAGTGATCATTAATGGAGAATGTGTGGAGCAGGTTAAGACCTACAAGTATCTGGGAGTACAGTTAGACGAGAAGCTAGACTGGACTGCCAACACAGATGCCTTGTGCAGGAAGGCACAGAGTCGACTGTACTTCCTAAGAAGGTTGGCGTCATTCAATGTCTGTAGTGAGATGCTGAAGATGTTCTATAGGTCAGTTGTGGAGAGCGCCCTCTTCTTTGTGGTGGCGTGTTGGGGAGGAAGCATTAAGAAGAGGGACGCCTCACGTCTTAATAAGCTGGTAAGGAAGGCGGGCTCTGTCGTGGGCAAAGTACTGGAGACTTTAACATCGGTAGCTGAGCGAAGGGCGCTGAGTAGGCTACGGTCAATTATGGATAACTCTGAACATCCTCTACATAGCACCATCCAGAGACAGAGAAGCAGTTTCAGCGACAGGTTACTATCGATGCAATGCTCCTCAGACAGGATGAAGAGGTCAATACTCCCCAATGCCATTAGGCTTTACAATTCTACCGCCAGGACTTAAGAACTTTTTAAAAGCTATTATTAATGCTTTTTGAGATAGTGATTTAGATGCATATCATATTCTTTACTGAGTTAAGTATTGTATGTAGTTAGTTTTGCTACAACAAGTGTATGGGACATTGGAAAAAAGTTGAATTTCCCCATGGGGATGAATAAAGTATCTATCTATCTATCTATCTATCTATCTATCTATCTATCTATCTATCTATCTATCTATCTATCTATCTATCTATCTATCATTCTCCTTTACTCTCGTGTACTGGAAATGACATTGAACAATCTTGAATCTTGAATACAAGCAAGAGCAAGCTAGTCAACCCTTTGTGCCTACTCCACATTCAATATGATTGTGGCTGTGCTCTTGCCTCAATGCCACTTCACTACCTTTGAATCCTTTAATATTCCAAAAACCTATTGATCTCTGTCTTGAACCTGCTCAGCAATTGAACCCATACTGGACACGATTAGGGAATTCCAAAGCTCTGCTACCCTCTCGAAGGAAGAAATTTCATCTTCTCTCACTCCTGAATGGCTGTTTTCTTATTTTGAGACTGTGACTCCTATTTCTATATACCCCACCAAGGAAAACGTCATCCCTGCATCTTCTCTGCCAAGTTGTGTAAACATTGTGTATGCTTCAATGATGTTTCTGCATACGAGAGTCTGCTTATTGTTTGCTCATGGGTCAAACCCATCCCCACTTACCTCCCCATTTCATCTTTAGTTGCACTTTGTCAATTGCAAAAATATTTTTTTGGCAACATATTCCCAATTCCAACCATACTGTGGGTGCAAAATTTATTTTTCAGATCCTTTCTAAATCTCTTATACCTTACATTAAATCAATGCCTTTTAGTTTTATACATTTCTAATATGGATAAATCTTTCCTACTGTCTTTGCTTCTCATTATTCTGTATCCCCTTCAGTTTCTTTCACGACAAAGCAAACTTCTCCCTTTCTGATTAAACCCTCCATCTCAAGCACTCATGGTAAATCTATTCTACACTTTTTCAAGTCAATCACATCCTTCTTATTGCATGGCAGCCAAAATAGCACACTGTACTGTATTCCTACAGTTGGCTAACTAATGTTTTATGTAGCTGTACCACAATTTCTCTGCTCTTGTATTTCATACTCCCAGATAATGAAGACAAACATCTTCTATGCCTCATTTACCACCTTATCAACCTGTACTGCCACCTTCAGGGATTCATGGACTTGGACACCTAAGCCAAAGTCAAAATTAAGTTTATTGTCAAATACACAAATACAGGTATGCACAGGTGCAACGAAAAACATACTTCCAGTTACATCACAGGCACTTAGCTTCATATAAGCAGCATTCACAAGAAAAACATAAATTATACACGATTTTTATAATTTCAAGAATTGAGTAGCTGAAGGAAAATAGCTTTTCTTGAATTTGGTGAACTGCGGTCCCTCTGTTCCTCAATATTCCATAGGGCCCTACCATTTATTGTGCATATCATAGCTTTATTAGTCCTTTCAAAATGCATCTCCTGTTTGGTAGGGCTACAATTCCATGACCCTCTTTTGACTGAATCTTCCCCTTTAAGTCCTACGCCATCCTAATTTGCAAATATCACTCTGTTTATTTCACAACTGGTGACGCCTGTCTTGCCAAATAACCCGAGTGTTATTTTTCTTCCCTTTCTGTATATTTGCTTTTCTCGTTCCTTTTTCTCTATTTATCTCCCTTCAACAAGCCCAAATCCTGGGGTGAGAGAGCTGTCCTATCAAGATAGTAATGACACCTGCTTGCATTCAAATCTTTAGCAATGGAGTGGGACCAATATCATTTGAGAATGGGGGGGGGGGGGTAAATATATAATTTTCTGAAGGGGAAAATAACTAGACCATGTAAGGTACAAAATCTTTGTACTATTGGGGAGCAGAGATGGCCATTAGTGATAGTGTAGTGAAATGGCTTTGGGGTTGCTGAACAGTACTGGCTAGTAAGATCTGGGAGTATGACTACTGAGAAAGAAAGAAAACTCTGATTGGAGGGTTTGGGTGTTAGAAATCCAAGGTGAGGTTGTTGGATAAAATTGTACAAAGTTATGTTTTTGAAAGTAAAATTTGTGATTAAGAGTTATGATCAAGTGTGAAATAGCCATGACTCAGTTTAGTTCAGATATCGAGGAAATCGTGCTATCTCTGCACTGTTACTTTACCAGTCAGCAGTAATCAGGGTTATTTTCCCCAAACCTTAACTATAGGCCTCGACTGTGAGCTCTGCTGTGACCTGGAGCAGGAGGCAGATAAAAGACACCTCTTAGTCATGTACAAATGTTTAGTCAAATCTTTCAGTTCAACAGAGGATCACAATGTACGTTTTTCCCCTTTTGGACTTGGTATTTTGCCGCAGCAAAGGATGAAGAACTACAATTCCCAGAGTGCCTTTCTTGTTGCCGGGGCCGAGTTGCTAACTTGTGGTTGCCCTGTCAACAAAGGCTTCCAGACAGTCCCGCAGGCCCTGAGGTGGAAGGCAACTCCTACACCCTAAAAGGGACCAAATACTCACACAGTTGAAAAACACACAACGGTAAAGAATCATTTAAAAATATTTCTACGTATATTTTATGCAAATTATCTCAGTTGATCTTTAAAGTAATTTGATGTTGGAGTAATTTAAAAGGTAAGTTGGCTTGAAGAAAAATTCTGATGGTGTTTATTGCTGAGCTAGCAATAAAAGCTAGTACTGCTCTGTTTTCTACCACAGTATTTTGCTTCAGAACTAGAAGATTACGATTTCATGATATTGAGATACTCAGTTTTATTGAATTTATTTTAAAAAATAGGAAATGCTGGAAACACTCAGCAGATCAGGCAACATCGGTAGGGAGAGAGAGAGATTTGTGATAAAAGGCGTCGACCTGAAATATTAATTTTCTTTCTTATATTCCTCACAGATGTTGCTGAATGCTTGACATTTTATGTTTTTTTTTAAATTTTGGATTTATGGCATCTGAAAATTTTATTTTGCCTTTTCATAAAGCTTATTTTTTCTGCTTGAAGGTCTAGCATTGCTCATAATACCTATGGAGAATACCTCGATATTCTGCCAAGGGTTCTTTTATGTTTAGTGGTGGTGGAGGGATGAGTGGGACGTGCAGCTGGATACACGGTTTAACATTTTGTGTAAAAAAAAAACACTTTCCTTACTCCATGCAGTGATCTGGAAATTATAGAATACTACTATATATGCCTTTTCGACTGTAGACTTACTACAAATGAGCTGTCGTTATAAAAATAAATAAATAAACATTTATTAAATACACACAAGACTGTGCAAAAGTCTTAGGCACCCTAGATTTTTTATATGGTTTCAAATGGTATGACCCTGATCTCAATGTCATCGAGGCTATCTGGAGAGAAAATCAATCAAGGCATCCAAAGTTTGCAGAAGAACTGTGGCAAGCTCTCCAAGATGTTATGAACAACCTATCAGCCGTTTCTCTTGTAAAACTGCACAACAGTGTACTTGAGGGAACAGATGCAGTTTTGAAGGCAAAGGGTGAAAACACCAAGTAGTGATTTGATTTAGTTTTATACTGATTACTGCTCATTTTAGTAAATATTTTGATATTTAAAAACTTTTCATCTCATTATTTTTGAAAGCATCTTCACTTTACAGATTTTAAAAATATATTTACCTAAGACTTTTGAACAGAATTTGTACACACACACATACGCACACTGGACTCTGGTTAACTGGGCCATCAGTGAATCAGGGCAGCCGCTTATTTGGGACAACTCTTAAAGAACAAATACTAATTGAGAAAATAAATGTGATTCCCTTTGTTTATTTAGGGCATAATGCTGCTTAATTGGAGCTGAGATTGCTGCCAAACAGTTTCTAATGTCAGTCACGTGCAACTGTGTGGCTGTTATAGACACTGCACCGTGCTTAGAACGAACAGTTTTTAAATAGCATAAGTTGCACATGTTTGTGTTAAAAAAACAGTGATTTTTGCTCTGATAGTTGGTGAGAAATAAGCAGTTTTACAATTCATAACTGTTTTGCTCACTGGTTTCAAGCATTCAGGCCTGGAGATGCCAGAAATGGGCAGGAGTGAAAATGAAATGATTTCACTACTTCAGCAAGTTAGAAACTAAAAGGAAATTGAAGGTATCGACAATCATCTTGGATGTTACAATGAAAATGAAAATTTGAAGGATACAGTCGTCCAAAGCATTGTATCAAGGCAGTCCATTATCTGCACTGATTTTATTCATTTACAGTTAATTGAAAGAACACGGCAGCGTACACTCGATGAATTCCTCTGTTGATAGCTATTAGGAACTAATACACCATTTTATGGTTCTGTAGTATTATTAGTAGTGTTCTCATTTGTTCTGTAGTTCATTTAAATGCATAATTTGTTACTCAATGAAACAGTAGTTTGTCTTTTTTTTACCTATTTTAACTATTTCTATGAAAATTAGGTAAATTGGGACAGCTATTTAATGGGGCCAAAATGCACTGCTCCTGATGTGTTCCAGTTAACTGGAATCTTCTCAAATGAGAACCAGTATTGGGGAAGGGAAAATATGTTCATACATAACCTCCTCATTGTAATTGGACATCATTGTTTCAATAATACGGGCTGCTAGTAGTGCGGCTGGTGGGTTTCTGCATTGGGTGAGGCCTTGGTTTAGATGGAGGGAGAATAGCATGTTGCTTTGAAGGCCATTTTGTACTTGGGAAGGAGTGTTAATGCTTCAGAGGCCCATGTAGGTCTTGGATATTTAACTGCCTGGAGATCGGTGCCTTGTTGGGATTGGGTGAAGGCTGGGGATCAGAGTTTTCACTGGAGAGTCAGGGGATTGGAGATACAGGAATTAGTGAAGGCAGGTCAAGATGTTCAAGGCGTGGGTAGTTGGAATGATCAGTGTACTGATCCCAGGAGTGACTAGCGTGGGGGTGGATTCTGGGGGATGGGTACAATTCAGAGAACTAAAAATCATGACAGGAGTAATTGTGATGAAATGAATGCCTGTTGAGTTTAGATCTTGTGTTGATTATGGTGGGGACAATGTAATCAGGACACGAAGGATTGAAGATAAATAATGGACTTACCACAATCAGAATTAAGTTTACTAACACTGACTTACTTGACATGAAATTTGTTGTTTCATGGTGGCAGTACTGTTGAAAGACTTAAGTTACTATAAGTGACAAAATAAATAAACAGTGAAAAGTTTGTGGAATAATGAGGCACAGTTCATAAATTCATGGACCATTCAGTAATCTTATGGCAAAGGAGAAGAAGCTGTTCCTGAATCGTTGAGTGTAGGTCTTCATGTTCATGTTCTTTCTCCTTGATGGTAGTAATGAGAATAGAACCTGTCCTGGATGATGAGAGTCCTTAGCGATGAACGATACATTCTTGAGGTGCCACCTCTTAAAGATGTCGTCAATGGTGGAGAAGGTTTTGCCCACAATGAAGCTAGCTTGAGCCTACAACTCTGCAACCTCATGCGATCTTGTGCACTGGAGTCTCCATGTCTCCATACCAGGCTGTGATGCAACTAGTCAAAATGCTGTCCACCATACATGAATAGGAATTGGCAAGAATCTGTGATGACATACTAAATCTCCTTGTACTCCTAATAGAGTTGTTGGTGTACCTTCTTCATGATTGCATCAATATGTTGGGCCCAGGATGTTGACACCAGGAACTTGAAGCTACTCACCCTTTGCACTGCTGACTCCTCAATGAGGAATGGTGTGTGTTCTTTCAGCTTCCACTTCCTGAAGTCAATTCTTTGGTCTTGCTGATGTCGAGTGTGAGGTTGTATTTGTGACATAATTCAACCAAGTGATCTGCTTCACTCCTGTATGCCTCCTTGTCACCATCTGAGATTCTGCCAACAGTGGGGTCATCTGGAAATTTATAGATGGCATATAAATTTATACCTGGCCACACAGTCATGAGTGTAGAGAGAGTAGACAGTGGGCTAAGCAAGCATTCCTGAGGTGTGTCTGTGTTGATTGTCAGGTGTGACGGTATTGGGATTGCTGGCCGCAAAGCTCTAAACTCATGCGAATATCTTAAGTCCTATCTGATGTAGATAGCTACGGCTACCTTCACTAAAGGGAGATTATACTGTAGCCAGCTACTTTTCAAAAGCTAGTTCACTTCCCTGTTTATCCTCCACGGGGAATTTAGCTGTCAATGCCTACTATTTTCCTACCCCCCCCCCCCCCCAACCAAGAAGGATGTACTTCCAGCTAACAAAGTAGTTTAAACATAGTTCATTTATTATTAATGACACATTTATATTTAAATAAATTTCATAAAACATATGTGAATCTCACAGAGGACTTCTATCTTGTAAAACATTTCCAAATTTCAAACGATTCCTAAAACACAAAGAATTTCCAAAGTTAAATCTCATCAGCTAAAAAGACATAGGAGTGAGTTGCAGACATGTGAGTCTTCAGTCGCAGAAACCGAAGGCAGAGGAATGGATTCCTGTTCACTCCATCTTTCTGTTATTCTTCTTGATGTTCCTGGACCATTCCTAACAAGCCTGACTGCTCTCACATTTATACTGTTTGTTTGCCACTTGGTTGACTTCAGACACTTGTGATATCTTTTCACATACCTTTTTACACAGATGTTCTAAAAGCTTCTAGCGACAAAATTAATGCTATGAGAGGTGAACCTCTGAGTACATAGATCTTCCAACTATTAATAGACTAGCTATTTATGTGCTAAGTGACAGTATCAATTTAGTCTGCAAGCCTGCTTGAACTAAATAACTTAGCTAGTGTTGTCTGGTTGATACAGGGCAATTAACATTACTTCATTATCTTACACTGCAATCAGCCCAGTGCTGTGGGCAAGTATCCTGTGTTCTATGGACAGTTTTGTTTGTTTGCAAAGCTGTCCTTTTAAATTCAGACTGATCTTTGCTTGCCATTTACATTAAGAAATGAAGGCCGGCTCCAGTTTATGACAAAAAGAATTTCATTTGGAAGTTTAACTTACTCAAAAACACTCCTTAAGCTCATAGCGGCTGTGTTAGAAAGCTAAGCATGGCAAAAATGTGCCCCAGCCCTGGACAGGTAATATCTATCACACAGAGAGGAACAGATGGTATTACTGATCTGTATTGACTATGGTCTCTCAATAAGGAAGTAGAAGATCTAGTGACAGAGGAAGGTACAGAGGCCCAGGTTTTGAAGCTTAGTGATTAATAGTGAGTGGACAATGATGCTGAATGCCAAACTGTAATCAATAAACAGCAGCCTGATGTACTGTATGCTTTTGCTGTTGTTTAGGTGCTCCAAAGCAAAGTGAAGAACCAGTGAGATTACATCTTTTGTAGACTTTTACTAGGCATTTACTTAGTGAAATTTCATTCTAGCAATGCATCACAGAATGTTACAGAAGTGCCCAAAGATTGTCCACATTGAATGACATCATTCGATGGATGTGTGATGCAGAATTATGTTGGATGCCCAAGTGCCATTTGTGGAAGGAGGGACTTGGCTGAAATTTTGAACTGATGCAAAAAGACTCAGAAATGATATTTGTAATGTTCCATTCTGGGAAAATGCACTTCAGTAAGCTTGCAATGCCTCATGATGGCAATATCCATCTTTAAATATCCTCACCATCTGGAATGGACTCTCTTCTCATTACTACTAACAGAGAAGAGGTACAAGAGCCTGTAGATCCACACTCAGTGATTTAGGAACAGCTTATCCATTCCACCATCAGATTTCTGAGCCGTCTATCAACCCATAAACACTGCCTCGATATTAATTTATTTGCACTATTATTTACTTTTGTTATTTATAGATGTTTGTGTCTTTGCTCTATACTGCTGACGTAAAACAACAAATTTCACAACACTCGTTGGTGATAATAAATCTGATTCTGATTCTGACAGTGATGGGAATTGAAACTTTAAGGCAAATGTGGAAGAAGTAATTGGGTTAAACTCATTTACTTGGGCACCAGCAGTCTTCTTTGTATGATACTGATGGCTATAGTTTCCAGTAAGAGTGGACACAGCATGCTAGCAAGCTGCTCAACCATGGAGAGATTCTTAGCCGAATCCACTCCTCTCTTTTTCACATACTCTGAAAGTTAACAAAGGAAGCTTTGTTTTGAAAGCAGATACTTATTTCCCACTGAGGCTGTGGATGCTCTTAGTCTGGGTGATGAATGTACTCCAAGAGTTGGGTTAGGAAGCAAGCAGAGATACTGACCAGAGACACTGAAGGTCATCATTGAGTAAGTTAGGGACATGCCAGAGATTCTGTATTTGATATGGGGAACAGAATATCCTAAAAAAGTAAGATATATTGCTGGAACTTTAACAAATTATGGAATTGATTTGAGTTCTGAAGGCTTGGAACAGGGAGATAGAGATTGACTTTTTCTAATATATTGGAACAGCAAAGGGCTTTCAGAGATTTGTCGGGCTGGAGGGTTTCCAGAGATAGAGAGGGACTGAAACCTGACCTGAGAGTGAGGTAGAATTTCTCCTTTGCACTTATGAGGAAAACTTAGAAATAATGACATCATAAAGGTGATCTATTCCTGGAGTGAAGAAATTGTAAGTAATGCTGAACATTGGGTCTGACTGCCCTGTAGTAATTTTTGCTCACTTCCTCTTTAGAGAATAATGGACATGCTGGAGGAATTTGAGGAAGAGGAAGAACAGACTAAAAACGCAAGAGAGATCAAGGGGGGAAAACACATATCATTTGTTGATAAAATTGATCACCTGTAAGTAAAGGTTGCTTCTATTTAATAGTTCTCTGAACGTGTTTGGAATTCATGATACCCAGACATAAATGCCCAGCCGAGGAGCTCTTTAAAAGAAGATCAGAAAAGAAATGTAGTTGGAGAAGGTAAAATAGAATGATGGGCCTGTCAGAACCATCTTATGACATCAATGAAGATATTGTATGGAGTGTTGGTTCCACAGGGAAGTTATTAAGCCTCTAAAGTGTACAATGCATGTTCAGTACATACTATATTCCTGATATAAAAAATTTAACTTGCTGAAATATTTGAATTTTTGTTAAAATAGCAGCGATGTATTTAGAAGTATTCACAATTCTGAAAGGATCAAATTGACTAAATGGAAATTGACTAGTTTCTTTTATAAGAGAGCTTAGAACAAGGGAGACTATTAATACTAGATAAATATAAAAGACTTAAAATGCAGGACTGGAGATATTTCACACTGAGAACTGTGGATTTCCCTCATTATTAGTAATTGAAACAGAGTAAATGTTGTTCAGTGCTAGATTGAAATAACTGATGAATAAAACTGGGTGAAAGGCTCCAGCAATGAGATGAGTGAATTTTACATGCTACCAAGATTCACATTCTAAATCCTTGCTTGGAAAGGAAACTCGGGAAATAGTAGCTCACTTGATGATGGGGTTTAAAGGAATACAGACTGGTTGCATTCAATGCTCAGCTGCATTTTCAGTGTGTATAGTTCTTTATAATTATTATTAATTGTCTGTAAGCATACAGTCTGATCTGGTACAAGGAATTCTCAGAATTCTTTATCATTTGGACAAAGGAGGGCTACACTTCCATCACCAAAGGCTCATTTTCAAATGTAAAGTCCTGTCCATTTCTTCATTGTACAGAAAGCTCCGTGTTTACAAGGATGTTGCTGAGATTTGAGGACTTGAGTTACAGGGAAAGGCTGAATAGGTTAGGACTTTATTCCCTGGAGTATAGGAGAATGAGGGGAGATTTGATAGCAGTATACAAAATTATGAGGAGTATTGACAGAATAAATGCAAACAGGCCTATTCCACTGAGGTTGGGTGAGACTAGAACTAAAAGTCCTGGGTTAAATGTTTAAGGGGAACATAAGGGGGAACTTTTTCACTTAGGTGTTTGTAAGAGTGTATATGAGTATGGAAAGCTATGATCCAGGTGCAAGTCAATGGGATTAGACAAAATAATAGTTCAGCATGGACTAGATGGGCCAAAGGGTGGGTTACTGTTTTCGAAGGTACAATTTGTTGTAGCGTGAATGAAATTGTGGGAGAGAGAGTTACTGGTAGGTACAAAGCAGCTTCTTTATTTGACACAAGGTACAGCAGGCATCATACCGAGACCCTTTGGTGGAAAAGGTCTGCTAGCCCAATGTGGGCTTGATATTTATTTGCTAAACACAAAGGACAATTCATATTTACAAGTATAGACAATGCTTTCTTTTGAAGCTACATATAAAACATCACACCTTCTGACTTCATCCATTCCTCCCGACGCCAACATGTCTGGGCTGGCATTCACAGCCTTTAGGAATGCAAGTTGAATCCACAATACATTTATTTGGAATATTACGTGCTAACATAGAGGACAATTCATACTTACAAAGTATAGATAATGCCGTCTTCGAAACTACTTGTAAACTTCACACTTCTATGTTCCATCTGCAGCGTCTGGGCTAGTGTTCCGGTATTCACAGCTTTTAGGAAATGCATTGTTATGAACTCAATCCACAGTACTTTGTTGAAGAACAGAAGACTGGTGGCCAAAGTCACTTAAGTGCAAATGAATCATTGACCCAAAAACTCACTCTAACACAATTTAATGTCAGAGAAATGTATACAATATACATCCTGAAATGCTTTTTCTTTGCACATATCTATTGATTCCTCTGCCCCATTCCCTTAATGCCTTTCTTTTGTGTGGCTTTGCCTGTACTGGTATTCCTCTAATCAGCATGATCCCAGAGGCTGAAGTGTGACTGATGGAAGGCCGTTAATTTTCAGTTATGGAGACTGCTGATCATGTTGTTGGACAGCTTGCATAGTTCAGTGTTAAGAAATGTCATCTCGATAGCACACCTTCTCACCCATATGAATCAGTGATCTAGGCTGTCTGGTTAACAGGCAACATCAAGGATCGAACAAGTTCATGTTTATTTTCATGGGCTTACTTATCCCAAAAATAAATGCCATGAAAATAAGCTTTTTGCAACATCAGAACGGTACATTATAGACATAAATTACATCAATTTGATTTGACTTAAATTATACATAAATTACATGATGAAAAAAACTAAACAGAACAAATTATTTCAAGTTGAGGGAAATGTAGTCTATGGTAGAATTAGGGCTTTACAGGTCAGTTCAGTGGAGCAGAAACTATTGTTGAACCTTGAGGTGCGGGCCTTCAGGCTTCTGTACCTCCTGTCTGATGGCAGCAACGTGAAGAAAGCATGGCCTGGATGGTGGGGGTTCTGAATGATGGATGTTGCCTTCCTGAGAGAACACCTCTTGAAGATGACCTTGATAATGGGGAGGGATGTTCCCATGGTTGAACTGGCTGAATCCACCACACTCTATAACCTCTTGCGTTCCTGTGCATTGGAATTTTCATACCAGCCTGTGATACAGCCAGTCAAAATGCTTTGCACTGCACATCTATAAAGTTTGTCAGAGCCTTCAATCTCAAACTTCTGTGACTGTAGAAATGCTGATCTGATGTAGTTGCATCAATGTGCTGGGCCCAGGATAGATCCTCCAAGATGCTAACACCTAAGAACTTGAAGCTGATCACCCATTGCATTGCTGACCCTTCAGATGGGTCTTTTGAATGTGGGAATACTTTTGCATTCCTAGTAATTTCTGGCATGGCAGATTGGTAGACTGCTATAACCCCCCTGCAAACCCCTTTGAACTTTGGTATGCAGTGCCTCAGCAAGTGCAGGTCCTATGTCCAAGTTAACCGCTAAATAATTCCTGCCACTTGTGTTTAAGCACCAGTTAGTCCTTTAAGAGAAAGGGAAGTGTGTTGGTGAGAGTTGGACTGTGTTTGAGGAACATGGCTATCCTGGTTGAAGCAACTTGTAACAAATGTGAGCTCTGAGACTTACAGCATTGCAGAGTACATGTATATGAAGACATGTTGGGTATAATTGGATAGGAGACTGTTGGGAATAGCAATAGGTGGCAGAAATGGCAAAAGATACGATCTTATTAGCTGTATATCCACAGGAATGAAGGATAACAAATAAAGAAAGGGAAGGTAAGGTTCAGATTTAGATTTTGAGATGAAGTATAGATTGGAAATTGAAAGCAAAGTTAATAAAACATGGCATTGATAAAGTCTTCAGTAAAGCAGAAAAGGAGAGGAGAGAAAGGACCTGAGCGGGACTGAGACAAAATAAAATTCCACACATCCTAAGAAAAAGCAAGTATTGCCAGGACTCAGAAAGGTTCCCATAGCAACATATTTTATTTGGAGGAAGTGAGTGAAATCAAAGGAGTTGTTGTTTCTTGTAAAAGCAAGTTCAGACAACCAAAGAAGGCTGGGGATGAATGGGCAATCATTTGGCTGCTTCATAAGAGAGAAGTAGAGGGCCCAAAGGACTTCTTGATGAGGAATGAAAGTCATTAAAATAAGTTAACTGGTTATTATCTCATTATCTCTGTTTGTGATCCTTGTGATCCTTGAAGCAGTGCACATTTGCTGTGAAGCAATTTTGAATGTTATGAAGATGATTAGAGCACTCAATAAATGTAACTTTCTCTTTCGTGCTTCCTTGATGTAGGGACGCTTTGATAACAGATATAGGTGTCATGAACTACCCACTATCTTATCAGGACAACACGACCAAAGAACAAATTATGCTCCAATATGCTGAGAATTTCAGGCAACAATACGAATATTTGTATCCTGACAGAAAGCCTCTGCTTCTCAATCCACTCAATGAATGTAAAATTCAGGTATATATTTTCATGAGTACTGCATGGCAAAGAATTAGATAAAGTGTGATAAATAGTGCATTATATTATTTAGCATTTTTATTTCTAATGAAAAGTACTGAACTTTTATAATAAATTGATTTCTCATTTCTCTTGAAAATATTGGCAGATAGTGCCGTAGGTGCTATGCCATGTATCTATGAGTCAAAATAGCAAGTACAATTGGAATATAAGTTGGACGGTGGAGGAATGGGAACAGGGAATATCGTTTCATTCTATCCTCATATTTTATCCACACACTATCTGATGTCATAGCAAACTAAGAGCAAAGATGCCTGTCAGCGTATATAATGTGCTCAAGTGAAGGGAGGTTCTTCCTCTTCTTTTCCATACCAAAGACATTGAGGCTTGTTTAATACCTTCAGGCTATCCAGCTAAATTTCAACTGAAGATCTGTATAAAATCTTAGAACTGAGTATATGCCTGGAAAAACATTAATCAAGAGAATGAGGTTATGTTAAAATTGTAGATTAGTAAGTGTTGCAGCATTTCATTCTGTACATTGACCATTAGTTTCCTTTGGAATATTACAGTGACTCAACTCAATATTGTTTATTATGTACTGAAGGATTTTGATGGCAGAATGAAGGGGTGTAAATAGTTTCTGCTGATAACTAACTAGAGAGCTCTAGTGTAATTGGGAAGAGGACTAGAGATGGAGAGACAGTAATCTGAATTATTAAGATTTGACAAAAAGAGTGTGAGAACCTAATTCCATATTATCTTTCAAAGTGAAATTTAATTGGGGAAAATATGCCACATGATTATGAGCTTATTAACAGTCATAGAATGACACAATATTGAAGCAGGCCCTTCAGCCCAACTCATCCATGCTAACTGTGCAAGTCCCATCTGCCTGCATTGGGTCCACAGCCCTGTAAACACCTCCTATCCATGTACTAATCTAGATGGCTTTTAAGTGTTGCTAATGTGCCCATGAAAAGATGAGAGAACCTTGGATGTCCAGAGAGGTGATGAATTTAGTCAAGAAAAAAAAGGAAAAGTATGTGAAGCTTCAGAAATCAGGATCAAATGGAGCACACGAGGAGTGCAAAGAAGCCAGAAAAGAACTAAAGAAGGGAATTAGAAAAGCCAGGAGGGGCCATGAGAAGTCATTGGCAAGTAGGATTAAGGTGAATTCCAAGGCATTCTATATATGCATCAAGAGCAAGAGGATAATGAGGGAGAGGGTGGGACCACTCAAGGATAAAAAGGGATACATTTGCTTGGATGTGGAGATTGTGATTGAGGTACTTAAAGAGTATTTTGCTTCAGTATTTACCAACTTAAAGGATATGGAGGACCAGGACATCAATGCTGAGTGTATAAATGTGCTAGGGCATTTAGAGGTCAAGGAGGAGGAAGTGGTGGGCCTCCTGATAAGCATTAAGATGGATAAGTCCCTAGGGCTATAGGAAAGATGTTGAAGCTTTGGAGAGGGTTCAGAAGAGGTTTACCAGGATGTTGCCTGGTTTCAAGGGTATGTGCTATAAGAGGCTGGAAAAACTTGGGTTGTTTTTTCTGGAGCAGTGGAGGCTGAGAGGAATCTGATAAAGTTTTATAAGTTTATGAGAGGCATAGATAGAGTAGACTGGGAGTATCTGTTTCCCAGGGTTGAACTGTCTAGTACCAGAGGGAATGTAGGTAAGAGGGGGCAGGTTCAAAGGGAGTGTGAGGGTTAAGTTTGGAATGCACTGCCTGGTGTGGTAGAGGCAAATGCATTAGAGGCTTTTAAGAAATTGTTAAATAGACACACGGATGTGAGGAAGATGGAAGATATTGACATTGTGTAGGTAGGAGGGATTAGTGTTTGGGTGTTTTTGATTTGCTTTTTACCTGGTTTAGCACATCATTATGGGCCAAAGGGCCTGTTCCTCTGCTGTTCTGTTCTATGTTCTAAATCTCTTGTCTCTGGCCTTAAACCTACATCCTCTTGTTTAAGTACCCTCTCCCCGTGAAGAAGACTGTGTGTTGTGTCTCCTTGTTTGCCTTCTCAAAATACATCATCTCGCTGTCAGTTAAGGAATTGATTTTTGCAGCCTCGTCAACCACTCTATGAAAGTTTCAGTCAGTTGCCTTTTTGTGCATTTTATGTGTTTTATTCTCATCACTTGTATTTTAAAGCTGAGAACATGTGCCAATATGGCATGTTAGCAATACCTCTTGCAAGATGTGGCAGATCTCAGAGACCTCCAGTGCCCCTGATTGCAACATCTGGGCACAGCTCCTTACAGGCCATGTTAGGGAGCCAGAGATGGATGACCTACACCTCATCCAAGAGAATGAGGGGTTGATAGATAGGAGCTATGTGGAGGCAGTTACACCTAAGTTGCAGGAGTTGTGTACTTGTTGACTGTCAGGAGAGGTAAACCGAATAGGCAGACATTGCAGTGTACCCCTGTGGCTATTCCCCTGAATAACAAATGCATCACATTGAAATCTGTTATGGGAGATGACTTACTAGGGGAAAGCTGCAGCAATCAGGTCTCTGGCATTGAGTCTGGTTATGTGGCTCAGAAGGGAATAGGAGAGAAGCAGAGAGCAGTATGATAGGAGATTCAATAGTTAGGAGAGCAGACAGGAGATTCTATGGACATGAAAGAAACCCTAGATATGGTAGTGTCACATGGAATGAGGGTAAGGATAGGATGATTTGGTAGGTGAATATGGTTGATGCAGGGTTTCAGATTTGTAGATCATGCAATCTCTTCTGGGAAGGTTTGATCTGGTACAAAAAGGATGGGTAGCATAAAGACTTCAGGGAGACGAATGAATATCCCTGCAGGTAGATTTGCTAGAGCTGTTGGCGAGGGTTCAAACTAGTTTGGCAGGTAGATGTGTACCAGGATGATATGTCAGAGATTGGGGCAGTTGAAATACAGATAGATGCAGAGAGACTGTGAGGAAGGATAGGCAGTTGATGGGGCAAAATTGCAGTCAGTGGAATCGGTTGAATTGTGTCTATTTTAACGCAAGAAGTATCAGGAACAAGGGTGATAAACTTAAGAGCATAGGTCAGTACATGGAACTATGACATTGTGGCCATTATGGAGACTTGGCTGTCACAAGGACAACTGGATGTTCCAGGGTTTAGATGTTTCAAAAGAAATTGTGGGGGGGGGGGGGGGGAAGAGGTGAGGAGTGGCATTCCTAATGAGGGATAGTATCACGCTGCAGAAAAGGAGGGCATTGTGGAGAGATTGTCTGCTGAGGCAAAGTTGGTGGAAGTCAGAAATAAGAAGTAAGCAATCACTCTATTGGGAGTAATGTATAGACCCCTCCCTAACAGTAGCAGAAATGCTGAGGAGCAGATAGGCAGGCAGATTTTGGAAAGGTGCAAAAATGACAGGGTTGTTGTCATGGGTGCTTTAACTTCCCTATTATTGATTTGCACCTCATTAGTGCAAACTATTTACTGTAGATGGGGCAAAATTTGTTAGGTGTGTTGAGGAAGGATTTCTGGCACAATATGTAGACAGTCCAACTACAAGAGAGGTCATACTGGATCTAATACTATCAATGAAATGGGTCAGGTGACAGATCTCTTGGTGTGTGAGACAGTGACCACAACTCCCTGACCTTTACCTTTATTTTGCTTCAGTATTCACTAGTGGGAGGGATCTTGATGAATGTGAGGACAGTGTAGAGCAGGCTAATATGTTGGAAGATATCGATGTTAAGGAAGAGGATGTGCTGGAAAAATATTGGAATAGATAATTCCCTAGGCCAGATGGGTGGTATCCCAGGTTACAACAGAAAGCGAAGGAAGAGGTGGCTGTGCCTTTGACAATAATCATTATATTCTCACAGGAGTAGAACCAGAAGAATGAAGGATAGTAAATGTTATTTCTTTATTCAGGAAAGGTAATAGGGATAATCCTGGGATTTATAGACCGGTGAGTCTTAATTCAGTGGTTGGCAAACTATTGGCGATCTTAGAGACAGGATTTATTTGGAGAAGCATAGTTGATTAGGAATGACTTTTTAAGGGGCAGATCATGCCTCACAAGCCTGAATGAATTCTTTGAGGAAGTGACAAAACAAATTGATGAAGGAAGAGCAGTAGATGTAGTGTATATGTATTTTAGTAAGGCACTTGACAAGGTTCTCCATGGTAGGCTCATTTAGAAAGTCATGAGACATGGGATCCAGGAAAACTTGACTGTGTGTATTCAGATTTGGTTTGCCCACAGAAGGCAGAGGGTGGATGTAGACATATCATAATCTGCATGGAGGGTGCTGACCAGTGGTGTTCCACAGGAATTTCTTCTGGTACCTCTGCTCTATGATTTTTGTAAATGACTTGGATGAGGAAGCGGAAGTATGGATTAATAAGTTGGCAGATGACATGAAGGTGGTGATGCTGTGGATAGAGAAGGAGGCTGTCATAGGTTACAGAAGGACATTGACAGTATTCAGAACAGGACTGAGTTCAATCCAGAAAAGTGACAGATGAAGTACAATTTGGAAAAGTGTGAAGTGATTCACTTTAGAATGCCAAACTTGAATGCAGAGTACAATCTTAATGGCAGGATTCATAGCAATGTGGAGGAAGAGTGGGATTTTGGGGACTACATCCATAGATTCCTCAAAGTTGCCACAATGGGTGGTTAAAAAGACATATGGTCTTTTGGTCTTCATTAGTCAGGAGACTGAGTTCAAGAGCATGAGGTAATGTTGCAGCTCTGTAAAGCTCTGGTTTAAGTCACACATGGAGTATCAGAATCAGGTTTATTATTACCGGCATGTGACGTGAAATTTGTTAACTTAGCAGCAGTAGTTCATTGCAATACATAATCTAGCAGAGGGGAAAAATAATAATAAATAAAATAATAAATAAGCAAGTAAATAAATTACGTATATTGAATAGATTTTTTAAAATGTGCAAAAACAGAAATACTGTATATTTTTAAAAGAGTGAGATAGTGTCCAAAGCTTCAATGTCCATTTAGGAATCAGATGGCAGAGAGGAAGAAGCTGTTCCTGAATCATTGAGTGTGTGCCTTCAGGCTTCTGTACCTCCTACCTGATGGTAACAGTGAGAAAAGGGCATGCTCTGGGTGTTGGAGGTCCTTAATAATGGACATTGCCTTTCTGAGACACCACTCCCTAAAGATGTCCTGGGGACTTTGTAGGCTAGTGCCCAAGAAGGAGTTGACTAGATTTACAACCTTCTGCAGCTTCTTTCGGTCCTGTGCAGCAGCCTCCCCATACCAGACAGTGATGCAGCCTGTCAGAATGCTCTCCATGGTATAACTATAGAAGTTTTTGAGTGTATTTGTTGACATGCCAAATCTCTTCAAACTCCGAATGAAGCAGAGCCACTGTCTTGTTTTCTTTATAACTATATCCATATGTTGGGACCAGGTTAGATCCTCAGAGATCTTGACACCCAGGAACTTGAAGCTGCTCACTCTCTCCACTTCTGATCCCTTTATGAGGATTGGTATGTGTTCCTTTGTCTTACGTTCTGGTCACCTCATTGTAGGAAGGATGTGGAAGCTCAGAGAGGGTACAGAGAGGATTTACCAGGATATTGCTTGGATTAGGGAACATGACGTGAGGAAAGATTGAGGAAGCTGGAGCCTTTCTCTTTTGACCAAGGGAGGATGAAAGGTAACTCAATAGAGGTGTAGAGGATGCATTGATATAGTGGACAGGCAGTGCCTTTTTCCCTGGGCAGAAATGGCTCATATGAGAGGGCATAATTTTAAGAAGATTAGAGTGTAGGGGAAATTAGAGGTAGGGTATTTTTCATAGAATGATAGGTACGTGGAACGTGCTGCCAGGAGTGGTGGTACAGGCAGATACTTTAGGGACATTTAAGAGACTCTTAGATAGGCATCATCGTCTCATATTCTTAATATTTATTGCTTATTTATTTATTATTATAATTTTGTTTTTGTCTTTTTGTATTTGCATTATTGTCTTTTGTTTGTCCATCTTGTGTGCTTTTCTCATTGATTCTATTGAGTTTCTTTGTATTTACTGTGAATACCTACAAAAAAATGAATCGCATGGTAGTTTGTTGTGACACATATGTACTTTGATAATACATTTACTTTGAACTTGCATGATAAAAATGGAGGTCTATGTGGGATGCATGGAGACGGAGGAAGTGTATTGGCATGGATAGTGGATTGGTTAACCGATAGAAGGCAGAGAGTTGGTATAAATGTGTGTTTCTCCAGTTGGCAGTCTGTGGTGAGTGGGGTGCCACAGGGGTTGGTGCTGGGCCCACAGCTGTTTACCATTTACATTGATGATTTGGAGGAGGGGACTGATTGTAGTGTAGCAAAATTTGCTGATGACACTAAACTGAGTGGAAAAGCAAATTGTACAGAGGATATGGAGAGTCTGCAGAGGGATATAGATAGTTTAAGTGAGTGGGCCAAGGTCTGGCAGATGGAATACAACGCTGGTAAATGCGAGATCATCCACTTTGGAAGGAATAATAGAAAAGCAGATTATTATTTAAATGGTGAAAGATTGCAGCATGCTGTTGTGCAGAGGGACTTGGGAGTGCTTGTGCATGAATTGCAAAAAGTTGGCATGCAGGTACAACAGGTTATTAAAAGGCTAACGGAATGTTGGCCTTCATTGCTAGAGGGATTGAATTGAAGAGCAGGGAGGTCATGCTGCAACTTTACAGGGTACTGGTGAGGCTGCACCTGGAGTACTGTGTGCAGTTCTTGTCTCCATACTTGAGGAAGGATATACTGGCTTTGGAGGCAGTGCAGAGGAGGTTCACCATTCCAGGGATGAAGGGGTTAACCTATGAGGAGAGATTGAGTCACCTGGGCTATACTCTCTGGAGCTCAGAAGAATGAGAGAGGATCTTATAGAAACATACAAAATTTTGAAAGGGATAGATAAGATAGAAGTAGGAAAGTTGTTTCCATTGGTAGGTGAGACTAGAACTAGGGAACATTGCCTCAAAATTCAGGTGAGAAGATCTAGGACGGAGATGAGGATAAACTGTTTTTCCCAGAGAGTGGTGAATCTGTGGAATTCTCTGCCCAGGGAAGAAGTTGAGGCTTCTTCACTGAATATATTTAAGAAACAGATAGGTTTTTACATAGCAAGGGAATTAAGGGTTATGGAGAAGATGGAGCTGAGTTTACGGACAGATCAGCAATGATCTTATTGAATATATATTTAAGATGGAGCCAGTAACTGGCGACTCTGCGCGTGCTCTGCCGAGCAAACTGCCCCCCACACTATCCTATACCCGAGAAACCCTTCTAAACCTCCAATTTGCTACATCTAGCAAGATCAACACCCTGGTGAAGTTACTGACCCAGCTGGAGATCATCGACGCGCCAGAATTGCTTCAACTCCAGACCGTACCTGGACCCGATTGTCGAGGCCTGGTCCGAGGTCCGTCATGTTCCTGGAAACCCATGACCTGCTACCATGTCGGAGCGCCTGGAGAAATAGCCCAATCCGACCAGCACCTCTCTGAAGCAAACAAGCACACAGAAGTGATGTCGGAGACCTCAAGATACCCCAGACGCTTCCCCGGAGCGACCACCGTAGAGCCTCATTGGTGGCCATCCACAGCAGCTGGAAGTGAGGCCTCCGCCGCTGACCTCAGAAATTGAGCCTGGGGCTCGGCTGGAGTGGAGGCCTCCGCAACCGTGACACAGTTCATGGACTTGTTTCAGCTGGCAGCCCGGCCCTCTGGGATTAAGTGTCGGCTTCGGGGCCCGACCCAATCGACAGCCTGGGCCCCCAACAGTTGGAAGTGGCAGTGGAGCCTCCCCCATCACTCAGCCCGACCTGGAGCGCCTGACGATGCGACCCGCCGATCGATCCCCGCAGGACACGTCCACCAACCTCAAAGAGCTGCCAACAACACACTGCATTGATGGAAATCTGGAAAGATGCACTATTTACCGAGGAAGTGTGGGAAAAGAGCTGGGCTGCTGGTCAGATTGAAGCGGAGGGGCTTTAGGATCCCTCTGCCCACCATCCTACTAGCTAATGTGCAAGCCATAGAAAACAAGGTGGATGATCTTAAAGGGAGACTCACCTACTGCAGGGAGATGCAGAACTGCTGTGTATTCTGTTTCACAGAGACCTGGCTCTCCCCTGCCACCCCCGACTGTGCCATCCGACCAGAGGGATTTTCGATCCATCAGATGGACCGCACAGCATCTTTGGGCAAGACGAAGGGAGGTGGAGTCTGCCTACTGATCAACACTGCGTGTTGCTCGGACACAGTGGCACTGACAAGCTCCTGCAGTCCGGACCTGGAACATCTGTTGGTGAAGTATCGTTTTTATTATCTGCCACGGGAATTCACCTCGGTAATACTGACAGCGGTCTACATTCTCCCCCAGGCGGACATGGAGTGTGCTGTGAATACAGTGTATGCTAACATCAGTGAACTTGAGACCAGGTATCCGGAGGCTTTGCTCATTACAGCCGGGGACTTTAACCAGGCCAACCTCAGAAAAGCACTGCCAAAGTTATATCCCACCTCCCCCCACTACTTTCAAATCTCTTACTATCTTTCCTTTCAGTTAGTCCTGACAAAGGGTCTTGGCCCGAAACGTCGACAGTGCTTCTCCTTATAGATGCTGCCTGGCCTGCTGTGTTCCACCAGCATTTTTTGTGTGTTGTTTGAATTTCCAGCATCTGCAGATTTCCTCATGTTTGTTCCATCCTTGGACTCACTTTACACCACACGCTGTTGGAGCAGTGCTGCCAGGATAATCAGGGATAAGTCCCACCCAACCAACACACTTTTTGTCCCACTTCCCTCCGGGAGAAGGTTCAGGAGCATGAAGGTATGTACGGTTGGATTTGGGAACAGCTTCTTTCCAACTGTGATAAGACTGCTGAACAGACCCTGACCCGGATCTGGACCGTACCTTCCAAATATCTAGACCTGACTTGCACTACCATACTTTCCCTTTTCTATTTTCTAATTATGATTTATAATTTAAATTTTTATTATATTTACTTTGATTTGTACCTCAGGGAGCGTGAAGCGCAGAAACAAATATCACTGTGATGATTGTACGCTCTAGTATCAATTGTTTAGTGACAATAAAGTATTTGTATTTGGTGGGGCAGGCTTGACGGGCCAGATGGCCTACTCCTGCTCCTATTTCTTATGTTCTTATGAGTTTTCAAACTTCCAATAATGCCTCCCCCCATCCTTCACTATTTCCCATACCCTTTTCCCTGTCTCATGTTATCTCCTTGCCCATCCATCGCCTCCCTCAGATGCTCCTTCCCCCATTTTTTCTTGCTTCCATGGCCGCCTGTATTTTTCACCAATCAATTACCTAACTGTTTGCTTCATCCCTCCCCCTCTAAGTTTCACCTATCACCTGGTGCTTCTCTCTCCTCTCCCCCCACCTTTCAAATCTACTCTTCAGCTTTTTTTCTCCAGTCCTGCCAAAGGGCTTCAACCTGAAACATTGACTGTACTTTATTTCCATATATGCTGCCTGGTCTGCTGAGATCCACCAGCATTTTGTGTGTGTTGTTTGGATTTCCAGCATCTGTGGATTTTCTCTTGTTTGGAAGCACATGCCTGCTGCTTCTTGCTCTTTTTGCTAAGATCAAGTGTTTTATCTGTTTTTATTACATTAATATGCTTCCTATTTGAGAACCATTTCATTGAGGGAGAGGCTGATTTCAGAATCACCACAAAAGTCACTACTGCTTAAAGATGTGTTGTCACCTGGGCCAAACATTCGGTATGTACTTAGATTTGAGATTGATGAACAGGTGTAATTAGCTGCAGGTTGAATAGTGCAAACAGTGGCTGAGTTACTGCATGTTCAGATTCCATCATTGCAGTTTTAATACAGCGTGGAACAGGCCCTTCTGGCCCAAGGAGCCACACCACCCAGCAACCCACGTGTTTAACCAGTTGTGGAGTTCAATTCAGTTAATTAAATAAATTTAGTCACAAACAAGAGAAAATCTGCAGATGCTGGAAATCCAAACAACACACACGAAGTGCTGGCGGAACTCAGCAGAGGAACTTAAATTTCCTCCAGCATTTTGTGTGTGTTGCTTAAATAAATTTAGTGTTTTTTTTAAATATTTAAGCTATTTCCATTAATGATACCCTTGAAGCTACCTGATTGTCATAAGACCCCAATCAAATTTGGTTGCCTTACCGATTTTGGCATTAATGGTCCTCCAGATCCCCAGCAATGCAGTTTACTGTCAAATGCCTGTTCAGCTATGTATGTATGTATTACAATTGCTCCATCAAAACAGAAAATAAATAAAATGGATGGTCTACTCAACATAGAACTAGGCACTGTGTTTAGACTCGGGCAAACTTTCTCACAGATTACCATATTGGGAGAATTGTCTAACAGCTCAGCATAGAGGCAAATAAATTTCCTACTAATCCAGTATATGGACCCATATATAAGAAAGAAGAACAACTGTAACTGTAACAGTAACTGTAACTTTTATAGCAGCCTTAATACAGCAAAATGCCAAAGTACTTAAAAGGATTACTTTGAAGCTAAAAACCATGTAAGGAATTAAGAGGACAGATGACTAAAAGATCAAGGATGATCTCTCTTCATTGCGTTAAATGAATAGAAAGAGGCTGAGGGATTTAAGGAGTAAGTTCCAGAGCACACAGGCATGCTAACAGTAGGCATATCTGGCAATGTGGAACAACTACATTTGTGGATGCTCAAGGGTCGAGGAGTGTGGATATATAGAACTAGAGGAACATACAGAGAGAAGAAGGAAGGAAGGCCAAGAAGAATCCCAGAAAAGGTACATGTTCCAGACTCAAAAGGAAAGTTTTGATCTCTCCTAAATCACATGGTCATGAGACAACCTACAACACTTCTTGGCAGTCAGTTCCACAACTAGGCTTTTCTTGACGGACGGGTTCAGAGAAAGGACAATATCTGCCACTTCTCTATCAATTTCCTGACTTGAGCAGGTGAGAGAGCAATAAGTAATCTTCCAGTGTTAACAACTCCTGCAACTCCTTGTTGCTACAGGAAATGAACATGATCAGGGAGAGGTAGAAAAGTAGAGCTGCACAAAGGAAAGTAGAAGTTAAATTGCAATGGGGAAGACATCACCTTATAAGATGAGAGCTGACAAACCAGCGACTACAAGGAATCCCAAAATTTGGAAGGTGTGAACATCACCACAGAAATATAGTTCTTTAGTTTAATAAGATACAGTAGTCATTTTAGTTAATGATATAGTTGCAGTAACTGAAACCCTGTTTGAAAATAATATCAGTATCATGCAGTTAGTATTCCAGGATACAAAGTAGCAATAAAGATAGCAAAAGGAAATAAAAAATGGTGTGGGGTCAGTACCAATTAAAGTGGATACTGTAGTGCTTGAAAGAGAGGATTATCCTTCAAAGGTCAGGAATAGAAGCGATTTGGATAGTGCCTCCTGGATGACAACGTGGGAGACTGAAATACTGTTGAAAATAATGCCGTGAATAATTCCATTGAGAACTAAGCAGAATATAACAAGCTGTGTTGAGAAATGAAGATGAAAGTCAAATAAGTAGAGAGTTTGCAAAGAGAATGACAGTTAACATGAAAGAAATTCAGGAGGCATATAGTAAATGGTAATAAGAGGAGAACTGGGGCTAATTAGGAATAAATAAGGTGATTTTTGCTCATACAGAATACGAAAAGTCAAAGTAAAATTTATTATCGGAGTACATACATGTCACCACATACAACTCACAAGTACTTTTTCTGTGGGCATACTTAGCAAATCTATAGAACAGTAACTGTAAAACAGGATCAATGGACAACAAACTACAAATAAATAATGAGCATGAAATAACAAGTTAAATGAATGTAGTTATTCCCTTTTGTCCAAGAGCCTGATGAGTACCTTGTAATGATCTTGACCGCAACATAGTCCACGTGCAAAATGCACGGCATTTATTCACCCAGGCAACTGCAGCTTCATCTCTGAAACTCGTGACTTCTATTTTACCTTGCTAATGGTACCCAAAATGCAAAATGAAATTTGAAAAAGAGGATTCTGTCAATCTCATGAGGAGGGAAGACAGCAGAAACACTAAATGGGGTGAAATTGATAAAGAGGTACAAGTCATAGATTGTGGTAAAATGTGAAAAAATGCCTGTTACAATCTACCAATCCTGCCTCAATATAGGGGAGATGTCAGAGAATGGCAAGTGTAACACTTTTGTTTGAAAAGGTAGGAAATGGCATGCCGGATAACTACACACCTTTCAGATTAATGCTGGTTGTGGAAATGTTTTTCAAAATTATTGTCAGCTAGAATGTTAGTTATTACTTGGAATAGTTTGAGTTAATAAAAATGAACAAACATGGATCCGCTAAAGGCAAATGTGTTGGGCCAACTTAACATAGCTGAATTATGTTGATGAGATATATAAAAGGTTGCTGAAGGGAATAAGCTTCATTCTTTAAATATAGTCTACATGGATCTTATGGAGGTGTTTGATAGAGTTTTATACAATAGGCTGATTAGCAAAATTGATAATTTGAAATTAAAGGGTCACTAGTATTGCATTTAGGAAATTGGCTTAAAGGACAAAAGCAAACAGTTGTAGTAAATAAATTGCTGGAGCAGAGGAACTATGGAGGCAGAGGGATGGTTGACACTTTAGACCCTGCATGTTTTCAATATGTTCCCCAGAGGTCAGTCTTGAGGATGACCTTTATTGAAATATTACTCAGATATATGGGATAAAACTTCTCAATTTGTGGATGAATTGTAGTCAACAAAGAGGAGGAAGTAGATTTAGAAAGGATTGTTGAATGGGCAGACAATTAACAGATGTAGTTGGTTGCAGAAAATAGTGAGGAGGAATAACTTGTGTGAATCTCTATTCAATCTGTTTACAATTTTAAATCAATTCATCAGCATCAAACCTCAAAGAAAATTCTCTGCTGACACTGTCCAAATTTACACCAAATCCCACTCATCTATCATCTACACAAGAGATTCAGCAGATGCTTGGAATCCAGAGTATCACATACACAATGCTGGAGAAACTCAGCAGGTTAGGCCACATTTATGGGGAAGAATAAACAGTTGACACTTTGGGCCGAGACTCTTCATCAGGACTTTTCCTTCCGCAGGTGCTGCCTGACCTGCTGAATTTCTCCAACATTTTGTGTTTTACTACATCTATCATCCTCGTATCTGTAGACTTAGCTGGTTGGCTTCAGTCCTTCACCTACTTAGTCCTTGATTCCAAGAGGCAGCGTGCGCAAAACTTGTAACAGGCAGGCTGCAGGACAGGGCGGGAGCCAATGCTTGGCTCCATTTTGCAGATTAAAGCTCCCATTGTTCACTGATTAAAGTGGATGAGGGATTTTGAAGCATCGAAGCAAGTGTAGAGGGTGACTGCCAGCTGCCTGTCTTTTGATTAGTTGCTCTGTACCGGAGAGGGAAGAGCCTGCTGTTGCATCTGGGCCCAGAGAGTAATGTCCAGGTTTTTACTGTGTTTTGGATTTGGATTTTGGATGATAGACTCTATTTTTCAGGCTTATACTTTTTATATTCTGTGTTCGCCCAATCTTCTCACATTTTTTTGTGGGGGAGGGAAATTTGGGGGTTGATGTGCCGGTTCCAGTTTTGTTCATCTTTTTGTGCAAGGAGGAGGATTTGGGTGTTGATGTGCCTGATTTGTCTTGCTTGGTTTTTCTGTGGGTGGGGGGATTTGGTGGTTGATGATCAAGTTGCCTTTCTTTTCTTTCTTGATTACATGGCTACGCGTAGAATTGAAGAATTCCAGAGTTGTATACTTTGAAAATAAAATTAATCTTTGAACCTTTTGAACCTCTCTCAGAGCTGTTTTGAGCATATGCTAATTTATTTTCATGTCTACAGCTGGCATAGCCCTAAATTCTTGAATTCTATCTATAATCTTCTCTACACCTATATATCTTTCCTTCTTTCAGCTAATCTTTAAAATCTGCTTTTACAAGCATGTTTTTGGACATCTGTCTTCATCTAGCTTGGTTTTCTATGAAGTGTTTTGGGGCATTTTATTCACGGCAGTAGATAAATAAGTTGTTTTTACTATATTCAGAAATATTAACAAAGGCTCTGAGTTTATTGTGTCTATAACTTTATTTTACTGGCTTGAACTCAGCAGTGTTCCAGAGATTACACATCAATTCCTGGACAATCAATTCCAGGACAATCCCATTGCCAGCCTGGCAGTAGAGGAGCACAACAAAATTTTGAAAAGTAAAAGGATGAGCAAGCTAGACCTTGTGGTAAAAGGGAGTCAATTTTATAATTCATCCAATGTTCAATATCTCCCATATATTAAAATTTCATGAATGATTTCCTCTTTGTTTTAAATTTACCTTTGGAAGTGCAATCCGTGATTACCAAATGTGTCAAAACTATCCCCAGAGCTACATAGCTAATTACCTTATGACTCTAGTAGCATAGGACAATAGCCCTTACTGATCTCTCACCTCCTACTAAATGACTGTGAATTCTTTTCCTTTTTGCCTTACAAGCAACAAATCTTTAAATTATATTTCCAGTTTAATTTCTCAACCTTTCTGGGTAGTAAGTGGTTGCATCAGAACTTTGTTATTCTGTAACATTCTGATAATAGTCCAAAAGGTATTTTTCTGATTAAAGAGTTATTCCCTCACTGAATGTGTTCTCCGATGATGATGAACACAAAATATGTGGGAAAACTATTCAGCCATATCTGGCAGCTTCTGAGGTGCAAACCTGAAGTTAAAGTCACAGGCTGAAGATTTTTTATCAGAATGGACAGGTTGGAGATGTGGTACTGTCATGTTAATTCTTGGGAAAAAGAAGAGGTGGAGGAAAATGCTGTGGTGTTTTTGTGATGTGTTCATGCTTTCTTCGTTGTACTATTCTCTTCAGCGTACTACAGATCCATTTAGACATGGAAAGAGGATTCTGAAAGGTGATTTTGGAGAAGATGCTATTAGGATATTTCCCTGAAGTGGGAAAATCTAAAACTGGGGAGCATTGTCATTGGATATTGGTTGTCATTTAAAATTAAGATAACGAATTTCTTCTCCCAGGGTTATGAATGTCAGAGATTCTCTACCCAGCGAACAATGGATGTTGCTACATATTAGGCCAAAATATGTGGATTTTAGGGGTATAAAGAATCAAGTGTAAAGGGATCAGGCTGGAAGAAGAGTTGAAGTTAGCCATTAATTTATATTTCTTAGTTAATTACAGTGTTTTGAGAATCTGCTCTTTGATCATTTTCATTCAGGGAGCTGCATTGGAATATAATTACAACAAAGTGATGAGGAACAAATGGATGTACAAAGTTCAGAGTGAAATTTATTATCAGAGTGCATACATATCACCACATACAACCCTGAGATTCTTTTTCCTGTGGGCATACTTAGCAAATCTATAGAACAATAACTGTAAACAGGACCAATGAACAACAAACTGTGCAAATGCAAATATACATAAATAGCAATAAATAACAAGTATGAAATAATATGAAATAACAAGATTAAACAGTCCTTAAAGCAAGGCCATTGGTTGTGGGCACGCCAGAAATAGAATGAGTTATCACCTTCTGTTCGAGAGCTTGATGATTGAGGGGTAGAAACTGTTCTTAAACCTGGTGGTGCAAGTCCTGAGATACGAGCATCTTCTACCTGATGGCAGCAGCAAGAAAAGAGCATGGCCTGTGTGCTGAGGATCTTTGATGATGGATGCTGCTTTTCTATGGTAACATTTCATGTAGATGTGCTCAATTATTGGGAGGGCTTTACCTGTGATGTATTGGGCTGAATCCACTACCTTTTGTAGGATTTTCCTCTCAAAGGCATTGGTGTTTCCATATCAGGCCGTAATGCAGCCAATCAGCACACTTTCCACTACACATCTATAGAAGTTTGCCAAGGTTTTTGATGACATGCCAAATCTCCGCAGACTTTTGAGGAAGTAGGGGCTACAATATAACTGAGGAGTGCAAGTTTGTGCAGAGACATGGAATACAGCTTCAGAAGTCTCAGCAACTGAAGGCAGAGTCCTAATTATGTGGCATGTAAATCAATTTGTATATTTATCTGGGTAAAATTGTTGGTTATGACTAGATTTTAGCTCTTAAGTTCATGCACAGGATGAATTCTCTGGCAAGGCACAGTAATATGCTACTAGCAGACAGAAAGGTGTGGAACTATGCTCCCTGGTCAGTGACAAAAATGGCTCTCTTGGCAATATGTAGTCTCTGTGCATGGTAGTTTGAGGTTATTCTTCTTTGGGAAATTTTTTTTGTCTCTGATGAGGTTGATGAGGTCTTGTCATGGGTAGGCTGGGGGTTCTGCATGACTAGACAGCACTCTGGCCAAGGGTAGACTGGGTCATAATGATAATGTACACAAAATGTTGGAGAAAATCAGCAGGCTAGGCAAAATCTATGGAAAAGAGTAAACCGTCTACGTTCATGCCATCAGGCTGGAGGTTACAGAGACAGAATATGAGGTGTTGCTCCTCCAACCTGAGTGTGGCCTCATCACGACAGTAGAGGAGGCCATAGACTGACATGTAAGAATGGGAATGGGAAGTAGAATTGAAATAATGTAAATTGTAAACCAACCTATATCTGTGCTAATGATATTTATTGTTCTAATTAAGAGGTGATACCAATGCTAAAATATTAATTTTCTTAATTGTCAACAGAAGTTTGTTAGCACCACTCTTCGTCCTACTTTAACAAACCACCAGGAACTATACACTTGGAAAGGGTGTGCAGAGTTTGTATCTGACTTTCTAATAGTGGATTCATTAGATCCTGTCACAGATGTGGTGAGTAATTTTGCATTACAGTAGTAATACAATGTCTAGTCACCCCAGCTCCAAGGTTTCTAACAGTTAGATTTACCCCTTTTCATTGATTCTACCATTTAGAGGGAGAGTTCTGAGCAGTTTGATCAATAAGAGTGAGCTAAATAGGTCTTCACCAATAAATGGTTAAGGAGAAGGGCCTTCACCTCTCAGGTTTACCAACATCTGTTTGAAAAGAGCATCTGTCATCTTCCGTTTATTTTACTCAGAAACACAGCAACATAGTTAACTCTAAACTAACCTCTAAAGTAGGAAGTCATGGTTTAAGGGAAGTTGGTGATGGCCAATAAATTTCAGCTTTGGAAGTGAACCCTACATAAATGAAATAGCAAGAATTTTGATGATAGACATATGACAGGACTGATATTCCAGGAGACTTTAAGAGCATGGGGTAGAATGATTGAATGAAGTCAGGGCAAAAGGTTACTCACGTCTCCTTCAGAACATCTCTTAAATATTTCATTGACGTGGCCACTTAGCCCAAGGATAAAATGCTGGAGGAACTCAGCAGGTCAGGCAGCATCTATGGAAAAGAGTAAACAGCTGAGATTTCAAGCTGAGACCCTTCATCAGGACTGGAAAAAAGAGATAAGAAGTCAGAGTAAGAAGATGGGCAGAGGAGAAGCAGAAGTACAAGGTGAAACCAGGAGAGGGGGAGGGGTGAAGCAAAGAGTTGGGAAGTCTATTGGAGAAAGAGATTAAGGGCTGTAGAAGAGGAATCTGATAGGAGAGGACAGAAGGCCTTGGAAGAAAGAGAAGTGGGAGGAGCACTAGAGGGAGGTGATGGGCAGGTAAGGAGATAAGATGAGAGAGGAAAATGGGAATGGGGAATGGTGAAGGAGAAGCTTAGGGTGGGGTGCATTTACCAGAAGTTTGAGAAATCAGTGTTCATGCCATCAGGCTGGAGGTTACCGAGACAGAATATGAGGTGTTGCTCCTCCAACCTGAGTGTGGCCTTATCACAACAGTAGAGGAGGCCATGGACTAACATGTCAGAATGGAAATGGGAAGTAGAATTGAAATAGGTGGCCACAGGGAGATCCCACGTTTTTTTGGCAGACGGAACATAGGTGCTCAGCAAAGCAGTCTCCCAGTTTACGTCATGTTTCACCAACATACAGGAGGTCACAATGGGAGCACTGAATACAGTGGATGACCCCAACAGATTCACAGGTGAAGTGTTGCATCACCTATGAAGACTCTTTGGATCCCTGAATGGTAGTGAGGGGGTAGGTGTGGCACTTATTCCACTTGCAAGGATAAGTTCCAGGAGGGAGATCATTGGGGTAGGACGAATAGACAAGGGAGTAGCGTAGGGAACGATGCCTATGGAAAGCGTAAAGTGGGGTGGGGGGGGGAGGTGTTAGGAAAGATGTGCTTGGTTGAGGGATCCCGATGGAGACGGCGAAAGTTATGGAGAATTATGTGCTGGGCGCGGAGGTTGATGGGGTGAATGGGATTAACAGCTTTTTAATCACAGCTGACTTGTCTGGAGAAGGAGTAACAGGAGAGAAAATAATTGCTGGTACATTCAAGTGCAGGAACTCTGAGGAAAAAAAAAGTGCTGGAAATACCAGGTGGAGAGGCAACAGCTGTGAAAAACTGAGGAAAAACAGGCCCATTCAGATACAAGCAGGAAAGGCCTCTTAATATGAAATTGATTAATTCAATATGTAATTGTTGCTGTTTATGAAGGCTTGAACATAGTTCTAAAGTACTTCATTCAGTACCTAAGTGAGAAAGGCACAATTTTTTTCTCAGACCAAAAGACTGCTGATGTGACACCATGTATATTTGAGGTTGAGGTAGATTCAGATTCATTATCACGTACATCAAAATATCCAGAGAAATGTGTTGTTTGTGTTAACAACCAACAAAACCCAAGGATATGCTGGGGGCAGCCCACAAGTATTGCCACACATTCCGATGCCAACATAAGTATTCTCGCAGTACTCAGCAGAACTCAGTTGTCAACCCTCGTTCTCGCTGGCCTACATCCGCAGTGCTTGCCAACCTGACATCTAAACATGGGGATCACTGGCCTTCGACTGCAGAGCTCTGCGACCTGAACTCCAGCCTGACCCCTAACATTCCAACATCTCCATCCCTGAATCCTAACCTGATTTCTAACCCTCTGTTCTGTCCCCAAAACCATTCTTATGAACCTAAAAAAACAATTAAGGCTGAGCCACACCCTCAACGGACATTGTACCTTGGCTGCTCAAACTGTTTTGTGGATGACAGGGAAAATCAGCAATAGTGGGAATTAAGCAGGAAAGTGGAGTTGAGGCCGAACTGTCAGATCCTCTGTGAGCTTACTGTATGGTGGTCTGTTCTGAGGAACTGCATGGCCTGTACCTGCTCCTATTTCTAATGTGCTTGTGGATTTGTTTTTTCATGGCACTTTGAAACATCTTGGAGTTATGAAAAACATTGGTTCTTTCTTACAATTTAGGAAGTGCTACAAGTATAAGCAAAGTGGATAATATTTGTGTTGTATTATCTATTGTCAGTCTATAATTTGGCATTTGCTGAGATTCATAATGGGAAAATAGAAAAATCGCTGTGGTCTGAGTCTGGTATTTATTTTGCTGAATGTTATAATGTTGGTATCAATGTGTTTAAGTCATGGCTTAAATTAAATTTAGTTAAACTTCATTGTACCTTGGCATTCAACTTAGTTATTTCATTTTGACTTTTAAATGGATCTATTTACTTTCTCTAACAGCCAGATTATTTGTTTTCTCCAACCACTGTCCTGAAACATCAAAAAGGAAATTGCTTTGACTTCAGCACCTTACTCTGTTCACTGCTGATTGGTGTGGGATATGATGCATACTGTGTCAGCGGATATGCTGTGAAAGAAATGTGTTTGATGGATGAGACAAAGGAAATCTGTCCACTACTGCAAGAAGATGAGAAGGTAAGGAGAAAATTTTGTCTTGTTAATATCCACTATAATTACTGCCATTGATCATTTTGCTCACCAATTCAAAGAATGGCTGGTAAGAAAAGGGAGATATGTTACCATGAGATAGCAGGAATTATTCTCTGAGCATGCTTTGGGGGCAGTGTAGAATTTTAACCATGGACATAATCTGTGCTGTACATATCTTGGGTACAGAGAACTTTACTCTGTCCAACCTGTGTTGTATCTACTTTGTAGCGTGAAGGAATAGTCCCAATGGAGCTTTATCTGTACCTGCCTGAATTGTGCCTGATCTATATTTAAAGAGATAGGGTGCCACCCAGTTACACCCATGTGACCAATTAACCTACCGACCCATTTGTCTTTGGAATGTGTGAGGAAACCAGAGCACCTGGAGGAAAGCCATGGAGTCATGGGGAAAATGCACAAATGTACAAAATTTGTAAACTCAGTCAGCTCCATCATGGGTATTAGCCTCCCCAGCATCCAGGACATCTTCAAGAAGTGATGCTTAGATGTTTCAAAAAGGCAGTGTTCATTATTAAGGGCTCCCTCCACCCAGGACCTGCCCTCTTCTCATTGCTACCATTATGGAGGAGATACAGGAACCTGAAGACATACACAATCAATGATTCAGGAATACCTTCTTTCTCTCTGCCATCAGATTTCTGAATAGTTGTGCATTGAACACAACCTCACTCCTTTTTTTCCCCTTTTTGCAATTCTTATGTTATTTAACTTTCTATATATATACAGTTGCAAGAAAAATCTTGTGAACCCCTCGCAATCACCTGGTCCTCTGCATCAGCCACTCACAAATGTGGTCTGATCCATGCCACAAAAGACATCTTAAGGTGACAACACACAATCACACTTCTTCCTGTCAATATGGAGTACACCATTCAAACAACCACAGTCCAGGTTCAAAAAATCATGTGAACCTCTGGGGTAATGCCTTCTACAAAAGCTATTTGGAGTCGGATGTTCCAATCAATGAGATGAGATTTGAGGTGTAGGTTGTAGAGGTGCACTGCCCTATAAAAAAAAGCAAGTCAGGTTACTGACAGATCCTGCTCTTCTCAAGGAAGATCTGTTTATGTGCACCATGCCTTGATTAAAACAACTTTCAGAGGACCTTAGAAAAATAATTTTAGAGATGCATGAAGCTGGAAAAGGCTACAAAAGCATTTCTAAAGACCTGCGTGTTCATCAGTCCACTGTAAGAGAAATTGTCTACAAATGAGGGATATTCAGTACTTAATATGGCACTGCATTATTGTAAAATACAGTGGATTCTGGTTAATTGGAACACATCTGGACCAGTACATTTTGGCAAATTAAGCAACTGCAATACAGCACTGCATTATTGTAAAATACAGTGGATTCTGGTTAATTGGGACACATCTGGACCAGTACATTTTGGCAAATTAAGCAGCTGCAATACGGCACTGCATTATTGTAAAATACAGTGGATTCTGGTTAATTGGGACACATCTGGACCAGTACATTTTGGCAAATTAAGCAGCTACCCCAATTAGCTGAAGTTTCATGGAAATAGTTTAAAACAGCAAAGCCAAACAATCATTTAACTGAGCAACAAATTATGTATTTAAATAGAATGCAGAACAAATTAGAATGCTACCAATACTACTGCTATTTTAGAAAGATGGTGCTGATAAGGGGTGACTTGCTTCATTCAGCTGTGATGGGAATCATCAAATATTCCCCTTCAGAACTATTACACCTAAAATCCATAGTCACAGTTATGGGTACTTTAGTAAGCAACATCATCATAAGACGTTTAAATAATCTATTGAAACAGACTCAGATCGTGTGCAGTTTCCTTTTAAGAAAGAGAAAGCTTGGATAGCGTGCTGTGCTGCAAGTAAGATTGAAACACAGAGGCTTTGGAACCCCCCCCCCCCCCACTCCTGACTATCCTACTGGCAAATGTAGAGTCTCTGAAAATAAAATTGAAGACCTCAAAGCAAGATTGCAGTACCAGGGAGACATCTGGGATTGCTGTGTACTTTGCTTCACAGAAACGTGGTTACACCTGCCATTTTGGACACAACGCTGCAGCTCGATGGCTTTACCATTCACTGTAAAGGCAGAATAGCTTAGTCTTTTCTGGGCAGAGAAGGTAGAATATGCTTTATAATTAACTCACCACGGTGCACAGTCTGTCTCAGTGCTGCTCACCCAAAATGGAACATCCAGTGGTCAAGTATTGTTTTATTCTGCCGTCATCCTGGTAGGGATGTACATTCCACCTTAGGGCAACATCAGGCAGGATCTGGGGGAGCTAAGCTCTGTAATAAACAGGCACAAAACAGGGTACCCTGTTGCCTTCCGTATTATTGTGGGGGATTTCAATAAGGCCAGCTTAAAGAAGTCTCTGAACAACTATGACCAACATATCACCTGTGGAACCAGAGGAGCCAAGACACTTGACCACTGTTACACCACCATCAAGAATGCTTACCATACCATCCCAGGCCCACACTGTGGAAAATTCGATCACCTGTGTGTACTTACTCTCCCAGTGTATAGGCAGTGATAAAGACTGCCGTGCACTGGTGAGGACCAAGAAGGTATGGTTAAGGGAGGCCTAGGAGCATTTACAGGACTGCTTTGAGTCAGTGGACTGGGCAATATTCAGGAATTCATCTTTGAGCTTGAATGAGTATGCCACAGTTGACACTAACTTCATCAGAATGTGTTTGGATGAGAGTACGCCTTCAAGAACATACCAGTCACACCCAAATCAAAAGCCGTGGATGAACCAGGAGATTCGTCAACTGCTGAGGGCTAGATCTGTGGCATTCAAGACCAGTGGTCCAGAACCATACAAGAACTCAAGGTATGACCTACTGAAGGCTTTGTTAAGAGCAATAAAACAATTCCAATTGAGGTTAGAGACGGAAGTGGATGCACCTCAGCTTCGGTAGAGTTTGAAGGCCATTTGAAAGGGAGAATCAAACTACATCTATGTGAATCCCTGCAGCATCTGGTTACCCTGTGATCTCTGTCTTGAAGGCTGATGTCAGAACATCTTTCAAGAGTATGAACCTTCACAAGGGCTCTGAAAACCTGTGCCAACCAATTGGCAGGAGTGTTCAAGGACATCTTCAATCTCTCAATCTCTCAGCCGGAGGTTGCCATCTGCTTCAAAAGGGTGATGATCATACCAAGAAGAGCAGGGTGAGCTGCCTGAATAACTGTTGCCCAGTGGCACTCACATCTTCTGTGATAAAGTATTTTGAGAGATTGGAGATTGGTCATGACTAGAATCTACTCCTGCCTAAGAAAGGACCTGGACCCGCTACAATTTGCCTATTGCCACAATAGATCTACAGTGGATGTGATGTTACTGGCTCTCTACTCGGCTTTGGATCACCTGGGCAATAGTAATACCTGTATTTGGCTGCTGTTAATATTGACTACAGGTCAGTGTTCAAGACAACCATACCCTCAGTTCTAATCAAAAAGCTACAAAACCTGTGCTTCTGTACTTCCCTCTGCAACTGGACCCCTGACTTCCTCACCAGGAGACCACAATCTGTGTAGATCAGAAATAATACATTCTTCTCACTGGCAGTCAATACTGGCACACCTCAACGATACTTAGCACACTGTTCTACTCACTCTGCCCTCAAGACAGTGTGGCTAGGCACAGCTCAAACACCACCTATAAATTTTCCAATGACACAATTATTGTTAGCAAAATTTCAGATGGTGACAAGGAAGCAAACAGCAGTGAGATGAATCAGCTGGTTGAATGGTATCGCAGAAACAACCTTGATTGCGGACTTCAGGAAGGGTAAGTCAAGGGAACACACACCAGTCCTCATCAAGGGATTAGAAGTGGAAAGGGTGAGCAGTTTCAAGTTCCTGGGTGTCAGCATCTCTGAGGATCTATCCTGGGCCCAACATATTGATGCAATTACAAAGAAGGCACAACAGTGACTACATTTCATTAAGAGTTTGAGGAGAATTAGTATGTCATCAAAGACACTAGCAAATAGTTCAATACTTCCATTTAATATCAGAAATATATTAGAGAGCTAGGCAGAAAGCTGAGAAGCAGGACCTCCAGGGAAGTAATTTCTGGATGCTGCCTGTGCCACATACCGGTAAGGGTAGAAACAGGATGATTTGGCACATTAATGTGTGGCTGGGAAGTTGGTGCAGGGCTTCAGGTTCTTGGATCATTGGGATCTTTTCTGGGGAAGGTATGACCTGTTCAAAAGTGACGGGTTGCACCTGAACCCGAGCAGGTTTGTTAGAGCTGCTGGGGAGGGTTTAAACTTATTGGGCAGGGGGTTGGGAACTTGAGTGAAGGGACTCAGAATAGGATGGATGGTAAAAGAGCAAAGATAACATGCAGTCAGACAGTCAGGAAGGGCAGGCAGATGATAGGACAAAATTGCAGCCAGCAGGGTGAATATCAGTGCATTATGGATGCAGAATTAAAAATGGTAGCAAATACAGTATTCAACGTGCTATATCTCAATGCATAGAGTATAAGAAATAAGGTGGGTGATCTTGATGCACTATTACAGACTGTCAGGTATGATATTATGGCCATCACTGAATTGTTGCTGAAGGATGGTTGTAGTCAGACCTGACTGTTCAAGGTTATACATTGTATTGGAGGGATAAGAAGGTAGGCAGAGGGGGTGGCATGGATCTGCTGGTAAAGAATGGTATCATATCAGTAGAAAGATGTGGCATAGGATTGGAAGATGTTGAATCCTTGTGGATTGAGTTAAGAAACTGCAAGGGTAAAAGAACCCTGATGGCAGTTATATATACAGGCCTCCCAACAGTAGCTGGGATGTGGACCACAGATTACAATGGGAAATAGAAAAGGTATGTCAAAAGAGCAATGTTATGATAGTCGTGGAAGATTTCAACATGCAGGTCAATTGGGAAAATCAGATTGGTAATGGATCTCAAGAGAGTGAGTTTGTTGAATGCCCAAGAGATAGCTTTTTATAGCAGTTTGTCGTTGAGCCTACTGGGGGATCAGTTATACTGGATTGGGTGTTATGTAATGAACCAGAGGAGATTAGGGAGGTTAAAATTGAAAAAATCCTTAGGAGGCAGTGATCACAATATGATTGAGTTCAACGTGAAATTTGATCGGGAGAAAGTAAAGTCTGATGTAGCAGTATTTCAGTGGGGCAAAGGTAATTATGGTGATATGAGAGAGGAGTTGGCCAGGATAGATTGGAAGGAGATGCTTTCAGAGATGACAGCACAGCAAAGCAGCAATGGCATGAATTTCTGGGAAAAATGAGGAAGGTTCAGGATAAGTATATTCCAAAAATGAAGAAATACTCAAATGGCAAACTGGTACAACCATGGCATACAAGCTAATGTAAAAGTAAAAGAGAGAGCATACAGCAAAGCAAAAATTAGCGGGAAGATAGTGTTACGTACCAGTGACATGTGACAGTGGTACCCTTGTCACGTGACTGGGGTTGAAGCTATACTGGACTTGAGGTAATGGTCTTGTGATGGTGGAGTGACGTCATTTTCCCACCAGTAGAGATCATGTGACAGGTTTTTTTTACAGGTTATAAGAGGAGGACCCCTCCCTGTGAGGTGGGGCAGTTCGTGGCTGGATTTGCCATGTTGACTTCATGCCACTGCGTGATTTAATGTGATGACGCAGTTTAGTTGAAAGATGAAGTTTTATCTAATGCCTAAAGTTTAAAAGGTCATTGCCAGCAGTTTCTTTACAATACTGTTGGTTAAGAATCAATGGAGAGTGAAGATTGGAGTTCGGGAGTTAAAGATCGAGGAGAATCGAATTTCGACGGTGAAACAGGTTCGACCTTGTTTGATCCTTATTCGGAAGGATTTCGTTGACTATTCTTGTGTTAATCCCTGGGATTCCAGAAAGGATTGAGAATAGTGTGGTAAAGGAAAGGTCAGTGCCTTTGAGCCGTTTTGTTTCATAAAATTCTTCGTGGGAAAAGTTCGACTTCGGGGGACTGAAGAAAAACGACGTGAAAGAGAATTTAAATCATCTTAAAAAGTCTCTCCTTCTTAAATGGACTGTGAGCATTTTGAACTTTTGGCAATACCACTTTAAAGAACTGTTTTTGCAACATCGCTTTAAGAACTGTTTAAGCTGCCGCACAGCAGCTGATTTCCGGTTACGTTAGTGATTTGTTTACTTTTGGGGGGTTTGTTTTCAGTGTTTAATAAACGTGTTATTTGTTATAAAAACCCTTGCCTAACTCACATATATTTATTGTTGCCTGAATACGTAACAATAGAGGATTGGGAAACTTTTTAAAAACCTACAGAGAGCAACTAAATGAATCATTAGGAGGAAAAGATGAAATATGAAAGCAAGCTAACAATATCAAAGTGTATAGTAAAAGCTTTTTCAAGAATGTAAAAAATAAAAGAAAGCTGAGAGTGGATATAGGACTGCTAGAAAATAAGGCTGGGGAATAATAACAAGGGAGAAGGAGATGGTAGATGAACTAAATGACTATTTTGCATCTGTCTTCACTGTGGAAGACACTAGCAGTGTGCCAGAAGTTGAAGGGTGTGAGGGAAGAGAAGTGAGTGCAGTTACTATTACAAGGAAGAAGTTGCTTAAAAAGCTGAAGGACCTAAGGGTACATAAATCACAGATGATCTGCACCCTAGTATTCTGAAAGAAATAGTGATAGAAATTGTGGAGGCATTAGTAATGATCTTTCAAAAATCATTGGTCTTTGACATGGTGCTAGAGGACTGGAAAATTGCAAATGTCACTCCACTTTTTAAAAAAGGAGGAAGGCAGCAGAAAGGAAATTATAGACCAGTTAACCTGGTTGGGAAGATGTTGGGATCAGTTGTTAAGGATGAGGTTATGGAGTACTTGGTGATACAGGATAAGATAGGACAAAGTCAACAAGGTTTCCTTAAGGGGAAATCTTACCTGATGAACCTGTTAGAATTTAATGAGGAGATTACAAGTAGGATAGATAAAGGGGATGCAGTGGATGTTGTATATTTGGACTTCCAGAAGGCCTTTGACAAGGTGCCATACATGAGGCTGCTTACCAAGTTAAGAACCCATGGTATTACAGGAAAGTTACTGGCATGGTTAGAGCGTTGTTAGCATTCAATTCAAGAGGTCTAAAATACAAGAGCAGGGATGTGATGCTGAGGCTTCATAAGGCACTGGTGAAGCCTCACCTTGAGTATTGTGAACAGTTTTGGACTCTTCATCAAAGAAAAGACATGCTGGCATTAGAGAATGTTCAGAGGAGGTTCAGAAGGATGATTCTGGGAATGAAAGGGTAATCATATGAGGAACATTTGATAGCTTTGGGTCTGTACCTGCTGGAATTTAGAAAGATGAAGGGGGATCTCATTGAAACCTTTCGAATGTTGAAAGGCCTAGACAGAGTAGATGTGGAAAGGATGTTTTCCATGATGGGGGAGTCTAGGACAAGAGGGCACAGCCTCAGGACAGAGGGGTATCTATTTAAAACAGAAATGCAGAAAAATTTCTTTAGCCAGAGGGTGGTGAAACTGTGGAATTTGTTGCCACAGGCAGCAGTGGAGGCCAGGTCGTTGGGAGTATTTAAGGCAGAGCTTGATAGGTTCTTGATTGGGCACAGCATCAAAGGTTACGGGGAGAAGGCCAGGAAGTGCGGGTGAGCAGGGGAACAAAGGATCAGCCATGGTTGAATGGTGGGGCAGACTCAGTGGGCCAAATGGCCTAATTATGTTCTTATGTTTTATGGTCTTATGGTCTAAACGTATGCAATATACATCCTGAATTTCTTGTTCTTTGCAGACATCCATGGAAACAGAAGAGTGTCCCAAAGAATGATTGACAGTCAAAATGTTAGAACCCCAAAGCCCCCCCCATTCCCCTCTGGAATCAATAAATTAACAACAAGCAGCAAAATAATAACCCTCCCCCACCCCCATCCACTTCCACAAAAATGCATCAGCACCCTCCTCCCACCAAGCGTGCAGTAGCAAAGCCCCCATTAAAGACCATGATCTGCGGTGTAACAAAAACTAATAACTCACCCAACAATTTGACATACCACAGTGTGTCTGGGTCTCTGTCTGCTCTGTCTGTCTCTGTCTCTCCCTTTCTCTCTCCCTTTCTCTCTCCCTCCCTTCCCCCCTTAATAAAGGGAAAAAGAGGTGTCCCCTTTTACAGCGAGAGGGGAGACATAGCAAAACAACTCACTGATTTACGGTGTAAAACGTCAATCATGCTGCTTGTTTTTCCGAGTTCTCCGGCCAGAGAATCAGCAACAAACTCTCCCCCACTAGAGAGAGAGAGAGCACAATTTGCTAAGTACAGAGGTTCCGACTGCCAATCCACTTTTCTCGATGTTCCTTTCTGTCCCGCGATGCTTCAGTTGTTGGCTCCAGCTTAGAGTCAGCCCGTCCACAGGGCTGCGAAACCTCAGAACCCCGAAGGCGCGCTGGACTTGTAGGCTGAATCAAAAATCTAGGCTGATTTCAGAAAGCGGCTAGTCATGAACCCCTGTGAGCAGGTCCCACCACTGCAAATAATCAAAGTCTGTATGTAACTCTAGGTCAAGGTCTTCAACGGAACCCCATCCACCCTGAAAATGAAAAAGAGAGACATCATAGGTAGAAGTTAAGCTGATTTTGTAGATGAACTTGAAGGAGTCATTCTTGAGTACCATCGTACGTCCGCCTCACTTATAGATTTCTACAGATGAGAGAGCATTCTAACTGTTTGCATCACTGTCTGGTATGGAGGAGCTATTGCACAGGGTCAGAAAAAGCTGCAGAAAGTTATAAACTCATCCAGCTCCATCATGGGCGTTAGTCTCCCCAGCATCCAGAAACCTTCATAAGGCAATGCCTCAAAAAGGCGGCATCCATCATTAAGGATTTCCATCACTCGGGACATGTCCTCTTCTCGTTGCTGCCATCAAGGAGGAAGTACAGGAGCCTGAAGACACACACTTAACGTTTCAAGAACAGCTTATTCCCCTCCGCCATCTGATTTATGAATGGACAATGAACCCATGAACAGTTCTTCAGTATTTTGCTTCTCTTTTTGCACCACTTATTTAACTTATTTTTATATATATATCTCTTATGTATTTTATAGTTATTATTGCAATGTACTGTTGCTACAAAGCTACAAATTTCACAACATATGCTAGTGATATTAAACCTGATTCTGATTGTACAGTACTATAAAACTGTGCATTAATTCCTAATAGTCATCAACAGAGGAATTCATCCATCGTACACTGCCGTGTTCTTTTGATTGACTGTAAATGAATAAAATCAGCACAGACACCTAGTATAGATAATGGACTGCCTTCATACAATACTTTTGATGACTGACTCCTCCAGATCTTCATTTCATTGTCACATTCAAGATAATTGTTGATACATTCAAATTCTTCATAGTTCCTAATTTGTTGAAGCAGCGAAATTATTTCATTTTCACTCCTGGCCATTTCAATGCTTAAGCCACAGTGAATGGATTCACCTGTGCCGCATCATGTAGTTGAAAAGCCTGTCACTGTCCAAAGCTTAGAAACACGGTTGCTGCTTAACTAGAAAAGATGGGAATAGATGGTAGAGTGTTCAATTGGATTCAAGATTTTTTATGGGATAGAAAGATAGAAGTTCTCTAAGGAGTATGAGATAGAGAATGGGACTTCACAGGGGAGTCTGTGTAGCCCACTCCTTTTTGGTTGTATTATTAATGATATTTCCTTAAATGTTGGCTCAGACATTTCCAAATTGTTACATGATGATGATGGTTCAGTGCAGAAGAGAGGCAGTTATATAGTTATATATTTAGGAAAGTTATATAGTTAGGAAAATGCAGGCAGCATTAATGTAGTAGAGGAATGGGGACGTCGCTGAGGGTTTAAGTTTTCTGTTGCAAAGACTCAAGTTATTTGTTTTTCTAAAAAGAACATTACACCCACAATTGATCTCAAATTATATGGTAAATCTATTAAACAAAAGTCAGTGGTAAAGTTTCTAGGTATGTGGATGGATATAAATCTAACATGAAGGTGTATGTGAATAACATTCTAGAGAAATGTAAAAAAGCCCTTAATATGCTCAGGTGCTTAATTGTGTGTGGTTGGTGTGTGAGTAGGTCACTTAAACAAATGTATATTACCTTAATCAGATCTGCCTTTGATTATGGATGTGGTGCTATGGGTCAGCAGAACCAATGTGGGGAAGAGAAATAGGGAAAATGATGACAAAAATAATAAATTCACTTTAGCAGTAAATTATGTCAACACTTTCACCTCAAAGTTGTTTACTTCTTTAAAAAGGATAAAAAGGAAGAAGTAATTCGTCCCATGAAGAAATACGCAGTGAAACCAGTCCGAGTATTACAGAGCAAATTTGAATTAAACCAGGAGGCTCGTAAACAGGCAGAGAAAATAGCAGAAGAGGAAAAGAAGCAAAGAGATTTGGAGGAAATGTCAAATGTGAGTCTTGTTACTTTTTTATGTCTCAGTTATTATTAATATGAAAATAGTTCTTCTTAAAGCCAGCTCAGACCAGCATCAGGTCTAGAAACTAAATCAGCCCCTATCACCTCAGTTGCAACCCCAAAACTGATCTCTACTCTACCAAAGTGGCACTCACCATTTTTCATATCACTGAATATTTAAATGCTTCACTCATTATGAAGAATCCACAAGGCTGAGGTCAAGTGTGATGGAATACTTGCCCAGATGAATACATCTTCGACAAACCCGTGAAGCTTGACACCATACAGGATGTATTAGCCTATTACAGATACCCCATTCACAATCATTCACTCACTCCTCTACTGACATACAGTAGCAGCAGTTTGTGCCATGTACAGCATGTACTGCAGCAGCACCCCGAGACTCTTTAGACATCACCTTCCAAACCCACAGCCTCTAACAATTAGAAGGTAAAGAGCAATAAAATCATGGGAAGACAACCAACTGGAAATTGTCTACCAAGCCACACACCATCCTGACTCGAATATTGCCATTCCACCACCTTTTCTGGGTCAAAATCCTAGAACTCTCTTTCTTGCAGTATTGGGGGTATAACTACCTCTTAAGCTGTTCAGATGAATGCTTACCACCACCTTCTCAAGGGCAACTAGATATGGGCTATCAAATTCCAGTTGCGAAGCCCATGGTATTTGAATGAATTAAAAAAAGAGGCAGAGCCACTAGGGGAAGTGCATTTGTGTACACACAGTGCACAGGGCCTTGGGTCTCATGCACATTAATGATTTACGAACATAGCAAGCTAGGCAAAGAATGGATTGCTGCCTGTGCCTTGTGTCAGTGAGGGTAAGATTCCGGATTTAAGATGGTTTTGGTGAAGCACAGTTTTGCTGATAGCCAAACTATATATTACTATTTTAATCACACTTTTTCTCAGATACGATCGATCACCGCAATCAATATCCTGCAACTTCCTTTTCGGAGTTGAGCTTTTGAACCGCCTGTATGCCCTGGCGTTTTTGTGGTGTGAACCAAAGCTGCAAGTCACTTGAGGAGAGGCATGTATGGGCTGAATCGAGGTGGTGGGTTCTGGGCCCGAGAACGGGGATTGAGCCAATGTTTGTCCTTTGCTGGAGCAGACATGGAGGCGATTCGATGTGGCTTAGCAGAGGCGAGGCAGAGTCAAGGTGGCAAGGCCTGGGAGGAAGGACAGGAGGATGACAGGGCAAAATTGCAGTCAGTGGGATGAGTTAAATTGTATCGGGGGACCAGAATCAAAGAAAGGTGAGGCATACAGGACTGAAGGTGTAATATTTGAATGTACATGGTATACTGAATTTAGGCAGATGATCTTGTAGCGCAGTTAGAGATTGGCAGGTATAATGTTGTGGGCATTGCTGAGTTGTAGCCAAAGAAGATCATAGGTGGGAGCTTAACATCCAAGGCTGCATATTGTATCAAAAGGACAGGCAGGAAGGCAGAGATTGTGGGGAGGCTCTATTAGTTAAAAAATGAAATCAAATCTTCAGAGAAAGGCAGCATAGGATTGGAAGACGTGAAATTCATGCTAAGAAATTGTAAGGGCAAAGAGACCATGATGGGAATTATATACAGGCCTTGGAACAATAGCCAGGATATGGGTTATAAATTACAACAGAAGATAGAAGATGCTTGCAAAAAGGTCAATGTTGTGATAATCATGGGGGATTTCAATATGCAGGTAGTTTGTGAAAATCGGGTTGGCACTGGACCCTAAGAGAGGAAATTTGCAGAAGTCCTACAAAATGGCTTTTTAGAGGAGCTTATGGTTGAGCTCACTAGGGAAATGGCATTTCCGGATTGGTGTTATGTGATGATCCGGATTTGATTAGGGAGCTTAAGGCAAAGGAACTCTGAGGAGACAGTGATCATAATTCGACAGAATTTGCTTTGCAGTTTGAGAAGTGAAGCTAAAGTTCAATGTAACTGTATTACAGTGAAGTAAAAGGAATTGCAGAGGTATGAGAGAGGAGCTGGCCAAAGTTGATTAGAAGGGGACACTAGCAGCAATGATGACAGTACAGCAATGGCTGGTGATTTTGGGGGAAATTCGGACGGCGCAGGAAAGATACATCGAAAAGATGAAGTATCCTAAAGGGAGGATGAGGACAAGGGAAGTCAAAGCAACATAAAAGCTAAAGCAAGGGCATATAATACATCAACAATTATTGGGAAGTTAAAGGATTGGGAAGTTTATAAAAACCAACAGAAGACAATTTAAAAAAGCCATAAAAAGGGAAAAAGTGAAACATGAAGGTAAACTAGCCAACAATATAAGAGGATACAAAATGTTTTCCCAGATATATAAATAGTAAAAGGAAGATGAGAATGGGTATTGGAAAGCTGGAAAATGACACTGGAGATGTCGTCATTGGGGACAAAGAAATAGCGGACGAACTGAATAAGTATTTTGCATCACTTCACTGTGGAAGACATCAGCAGAATGCCAGAACTGTGAGATGGTCAGGGGGCAGAAGTGAGTCTCATTGCTATTACTAAGGAGAAGGTACTTGGGAAGCTGAAGTCTAAAGGTAGAGTAGTTGCCTGGACCACATGGACTATACTCCAGGGTTCTGAATGAGGTAGTTGAAGAGATTGTGGAGGTATTAGTAATGATCTTTCAAGAATCAGATTCTGTAATGGTTTCTGAGGACTGGAAAAGTTCAAATGTCACATCACAGTTTAAGAAGGAAGGGAGGCAGAAGAAAGGAAATTATAGGCCAGTTAGCCTGACTTCAGTGTTTGGAAAGATGCTGAAGTCTATTATTAAGAATGAAGTTTCATTGTACTTGGAGGCACATGATAAAAGAGGCCAAAGTCAGTATGGTTTCCTTAAGGGGAAATCTTGCCTGACAAATCTTTTGGAATTCTTTGAGGAAATAACAAGTAGGATAGACAAAGAATCAGTGGATGTTTGTTTCGGTTTTCAGAAGGCCTTTCACAAGGTCCCGCATATGAGGCTGCTTAACAACGTAAGAGCCCATGGTATTACAAGAAAGGTGCTAGCATGGAAAAATGATCGGCTGAGTTGCAGGAAGCAAAGTGTGGGAATAAAGGGGGTCTTTTCTGGTTTGCTGCTAATGACTAGTGGTGTCCGCAGGGGTTGCTTCATTTCATGTTATATGTCAATCATTTGGATGATGGCTTTGTGGCCAAGTTTGCAGATGATACAGTAGGTGGAGGGGCAGGGTAGTATTGGGGAAGCCAGGGTGTCTGCAGAAGGACAGATGGGGGGATGGGCAAACAACTAACAGGTGGAACATAGTGTAGGGAAGTGTATGGTCGTGTACTTTGGCAGAAGGAATAAAGGTGTAGACTATTTTCTAAATAGAAAATTCAAAATTCAGAGATGCAAAAGGACTTGGGAGTCCTGCAGCAGGATTCCCTGTAGATTAACTTGCAAGTTGAGTCGGTGGTAAGGAAGGCAAATGCAATGTTAGCATTCATTTTGAGAGAACTAGAATACAAAATCAAGGATGTAATGCTGAGGCTTTATAAGGCATTGGTCTGTCCCTGCTTGGAGTATTGTGAGCAGTTTTGGGTCTCCTATTCAAGAAAAGGTGCGCTGGCATTGGAGAGGGTGCAGAGTAAGTTTACGAGAATGATTCTAGGAATGAGAGGTTAAACACATGAGGAACATTTGATGCCTCTAGGCCTGTACTCACCAGAGTTTAGAAGAATGGAGAAGAAATCTCAATAAAAGTTATGCAATATTGTAAGGTCTAGACAGAGTGGATGTGGAGAGGATGTTTCCTATAATGGCAGAGTCTAGAACCAGAAGTCGCAGCCTCAGAATTGAGTGGCATCAATTTAGAACAAAAGTAAGGAGTAATTTATTTAGTCAGAGAGCGGTGAATCTATGGAATTCATTGTCACAGGTGGCTGTGCAGGCAAGTCTCTGGGTAGATTTAAGGCGGAGGTTGATAGGTTCTTAATTAATCAGGGCAACATAGGTCAGCCGGCTGGTGGCGTAGTGGCATCAGCACTGGACTTCGGGGCGAGAGGTCCTGAGTTCAAATCTGGCTGGCTCTCTTGCATGCTCTCCATCCGTGCCTGGGTTGAGTGTCGAGCTAACAACTCGACCTCGTAAAAAAAAAAAGAGAGGGATGGGCTCCGCCAGGTTTCAGATGCCCAAGACATGCTGTACAATCGGTGCAAAAAGCTTGTCGTGAAGGCGCCCCAACGACTCCACAACAGGAGTTAAGGGTGCACACACACACACACACACACACACACACACACACACACACACACACACACACACACACACACACACACACACACACACACACACACACACACACACACACACACACACACACACACACACATCATGGGTCACAGGGAGAAGGCAGGAGAATGAAGTTGAGAGGTATAATAAATCAAATGCCATTGAATGGCAGAGCAGAGTTGATGGGCCAGATGGCATAATTCTGCTCTTATGGTCTTGTATCGCATATAAGGAATGTAAAGTTCAAAATAAACTTGTTATCAAAGTACACAAATGGCACCAAATATAACCCTGAGATTAATTTTCTTGCAGGCATACTCAATAAATCAATAATAGAATAATAACCATAACAGAATCTATGAAATACATTTAAATTTTCTTTGTTTCAAGTTTTGTAGTACTTGTGGATATTTTGCTGTTTGATATTGACCACAGTGAAGCATTTAATAAGGCAAATATGAATGATGTATCTCCTCCTCTTTTAGCTGAAGATGAAAGGTGCACGCGATAGCATATATGGTCTGCGAGTCCACTGTTGGGTTCTAGTGCTTGCAGGCAAAAGAGAAGTCCCAGAAAATTTCTTCATTGACCCTTTCTCGGGAAAAAGCTATGAAACTACTAATGAACGATTCTTGGGGGTTGAAAGCATCTGGAACCATAAGAACTACTGGGTGAATATGCAGGACTGCAAATATGGTGTCAAGGTATTCCTTTTTAGCATCTAGAATTTTTGACAGTTTGTAAATGTATTCTCAATATTGGAAGCTTAAAATCATTATCTTGGGTACTTGTCACTAACTCCATTTTGTAGTTTTGTCTTTCTCGTGACAACTTTCAGTTTGTACCAGATTATTTGTAAACTTGAGGTCATATTTAATACTCAGTGATCTTCACCTAATCCATCTGTTATTCAGACCACATATTTCCATATAGGCAACATTATTACCTAGCTCCATACCAGCTTAGCTCCTTTGCCTGTTGGGGTCTGGTGCGGAGCCCACCTTCCGGGTCTTGCTCCGGTCCGCGGACTCCGGACCTTGCAGCCAGCCCTCCAGTCACACAGAGCCATTGGATCATCTTGGCTTAGGAAGGTATACCTGTTGCCTATTAGGGGGCAGGTGTTTATAAGGGGCTTGGGGACTGAGCCTAGTTGTGGGGTCGTCCTGCTCCGAAGCCGGTTTAACCTGCTCTGTACCTGTTTCGCCTGCTCTGGATCCGGTTCTACCCTGGTTGCTGCCCTGCTCGGAATCCTGTTCTGCCCCGGGTGCCGGCCTGTTCTGTATATGCTCTACCCGGTTGGTCTTGTTCCCCTGCTTCTCTCCTGTGTGCTAGTCCCGCTGTTCTGCCTTATTCACCTTGCCCGCGCTGTCGGATGCCTTTACCAATGTACCCGGTGTATCACGGTAGTCCTGCTGCTCACCCTGGACCCAGCTTCCTTCTGATCCCTTGCCTCCGTCGGGCAGATCCGGCCGGACTGCCGCTGCCCAGCGGGGGTTCTGCTCCTTCCTACCCGTTGCCTCTGTTGGGCGGGTCCGGCCGGACTGCCACTGCCTGGTGGGGGTTCTACCCCTTCCTACCCATTGCCTCTGTCGGGGATGTCTGGCCGGACTGCTGCTGCCCAGCGGGGGTTCTGCCCCTACCTACCCGTTGCCTCCGTCAGGCAGGTCAGGCCGGACTGCCTCTGCCCGGTGGGGGTTCTGCCCTTTCCACCTAGTGCTCCCTAAGGGTTGTGCCCCGCACCTGCCCAGGCCTCGGTGTTTCCACCTGGGAGGCGGCCCTGCCCAGGATCCATGCGGTCCGCCTTGAGGATTCCTACACTTTCCTCCCCTCGTTTCCCATGGGTTGCGCCCCGCACCTGCCCAGGTGCCCGCGACTTGCCCAGGCCTCCGTGTTTTCCGCCTGGGAGGCAGCCCTGCCCAGGATCCATGTGGCCCACCATGAGGAATCCTCCTGCCCTGCCTGAACACTGGGATCCTCCTGCCTGCCACGAACACTGGGATCCTCCTGTCTGCCACGAACTCTGGGATCCTCCTGCCTGCCACGAACACTGGGATCCTCCTGCCTGCCACGAACACTGGGATCCTCCCGCCTGCCATGAACACTGGGATCCCCCTGCCTGCCACGAACACTGGGATCCCCCTGCCTGCCACGAACTCTGGCATCCCCCTGCCTGCCACGAACTCTGGGATCCCCCTGCCTGCCACGAACTCTGGCATCCCCCTGCCTGCCACGAACTCTGGCATCCCCCTGCCTGCCACGAACACTGGGATCCCCCTGCCTGCCACGAACTCTGGAATCCCCCTGCCTGCCACGAACTCTGGGATCCCCCTGCCTGCCACGAACTCTGGGATCCTCCTGCCTGCCACGAACACTGGGATCCCCCTGCCTGCCACGAACTCTGGGATCCCCCTGCCTGCCACAAACTCTGGGATCCCCCGCCTGCCACGAACTCTGGGATCCTCCTGCCTGCCACGAACTCTGGGATCCCCCTGCCTGCCACGAACTCTGGGATCCCCCTGCCTGCCACGAACTCTGGGATCCTCCCGCCTCGCCTGTCCTCCGGGATCCAGCCCCGCCTGCCTTACCCCTTGCATGCTATGGCATCCCCATCCTGTCCTACCCCTAGTACTTCAGTGTCTGCATCCTGCATTTGGGTCCAATCCTGCCCCGTTCCTGACATTGCCATTGAAACTGACATCTGTGCCTTTATTACATTTACATTTGGCTACTCCAATGACAAATACCTCACTTTACTCTTAAAACTTAAGTCTATCCAAACTGCTACCAAATTTAATCACTCCAAAATAGACCTCTTCTTCTTTACAGTTGCTGTCTCCTTTGATTCACATTGCAGTTCATTCAAATGTTTTAAAAATAATTTTAAAAGTGTTTGTAAATGAATATAATTTGGATTAACCATTGTATTCTGAATCCCAGAAAGCACTGGTAAAAAACTATATTGGAGGTTTAGACAGGGTGAAGAATTCTTCTTGATCCTACCCCAATGTACAGAACTACTCATCAACTCAACAAATGGACCATAAGACTATAAGATAGAAGAACAGAACTAGACCATTCAGCCATCAAACATGCTCTCCCATGATGTTTCTCATCTGCTCCTCTGTTACCAGTCAGTTTCTGTCTATAAGACACACAGTAACTTGGTCTTCGCCACCCTCTGTTGCAATGAATTCCACAAAGTGGAAGAAATTCCTCCTCATCCCTTTATTCTGAGGCTGTACACTCAGATCCCTTGGAGAAAAGTTGTTTCTCACAACCTTCTCCCTCAGTGTAATGTGTCACAGCAGAGTTTGAGAACTCCTTGAAGAAGTCCTCACAAGTGATTGTCCTTTATGTGAACAATAACGGATACAGTTATGCTTTGTATTTCAGGATGTAATTTTTGACCTTGCTGATCCTGTAAGATGGGAGTACATGCTGCCGTCTGAAAATCAAGAAATTGTTATGCCTAATTCATATGACTTTCTTCTAGTGGAGGCGGAAGATGATGTAAGATCTGATTATTATTTCATAATATACAACATGAGTTAATTTGATTTCACAATGTTTTAAGTCAAGAGACCAAGGACTGCCCTTTCTAATCTGAAGGTGCTGATGAAATGGGTTCATTTTGACATGATGAGAGCACACTGGTTCTCATCAGAATGGCTATTCTTTACATTTGAGTCCAGCAGTGTGTACAAGCAGATTGCTTGTCCATCAGATCCTACTATTACCAAATGTCTGCAGGCTGATTGTTTGCAAACATATAAGATTGGAAACAGTCAAAGACTGTCCTCCCCTGGAGTTACTGAGTAGAGGAAAGCCATTGGAGGAAAACAGAATGGTCAATGTGATGGTGAGTCTTCTTGACCCATTGCAATCTTTCTGGTGAAGATCCTTCCACAGCCATGTTGAAGAGGGAGTTCCAGGATCTAGACCCAAGAACAGTGGAGGAATGGTGATATATTTCCAGATCAGGATGGTTTGTAACTTGGAACAGAACCTGTAGATGATAAGTTTTCTATTCTATCATCTGTCCTTGTCCATTTTCAAAGTAAGTCTATTATCAAAGTACGTATGCCAGAATAGAGTCAGTGAAAGACCACACCCAATAGCATAGATAATCAATGTGCAAAAGACAACAAACTGTGCAAGTACACAAAGAAAGAGAAAAAAAAGAAATAATAATAATAATAACACACAATAGCATACTGTGCAGTATTAACGGCTGGGCAGTGCATTGGCTCCAAAATAGAGGCATTCATTAATAGAAACTCAAAACTAAGTAACAAAATGAGAATACTGAAATGGGCGAAGAGATTAAAAAACAAAATTGAAACCTTAAGAGTAGAAATAGCCTGCCTAATGGAGTATAAAGACAAGAAAGTTAAGACAAAAGCTAAGGAAATATGAGGTTCATACAAGATACAATCAGCCTAACAAAAGCACTGTGGAGTTTATGGATACACTAAAACAAAAGCTTGGTGCATTCAAAGCCGGGCTAAATACACACGTGCTTATAAAAGGTATTCACCCTCCCCCCCCCCCCCCCCCCCGGAAGTTTTCATGTTTTATTGTTTTACAACATTGCATCACAGTGGATTTAATTTGGCTTTTTTGACACTGATCAACAGAAAAAGACTCCTTTGTGTCAAAGTGAAAACAGATCTCTACAAAGTGATCTAAATTAATTACAAATATAAAATACAAAATAATTGATTGCTAAAGTATTCACTCCTTTCAAGAACGTATGCAGTATGTGCATCTTTGGAAGCAATTACAACCTTGAGTCTGTGTGGATAGGCCTCTATCAACTATGCACATCTGGACCCTGCAATTTTTCCCCATTCTTCTTAACAAAACTGCTCAAGCTCTATTAGGTTGCATGGGGATCATGAGGGAACAGCCCTTTTCAAGTCCAGGCACAAATTCTCAATTGGATTGAGGTCTGGACTCTGATTAGGCCACTCTAGGACATTAACTTCATTGTTTTTAAACCGTTTCTGTGTAGCTTTGGTTTTATGTTTGGGATCATTGCCTTGCTGGAAAATAACTCTTCTCCCAAGTTGCAGTTTTTTCGCAGACTGCATCAAGTTTTCCTCCAGGATTTCCCTGTGTTTTGCTGCATTCATTTTACCCTGTACCTTCACAAGCCTTCCAGGGCCTGCTGCAGTGAAGCATCCCCACAGCATGATGCAGCCATTACCATGATTCACTGTAGGGATGGTATGTTTCTGATGATATGCGAATTTTGTCTTATGCCAAACTAAGCATTTGGTCTGATGGCCAAAAAGCTCAATTCTGGTTTTATCAGACCTTCTTCCAGCTGACTTCAGAGTCTCCCACATGCTTTCTGGCAAACTCCAGCTGAGATTTCAACAGTGGCATTCTCTTTGCCAGTCTCTCATAAAACTGTGACTGGTGAAGCACCCGGGCAACAATTGTATGCACAGTCTTCTCCATCCCAACCACTGAAGCTTGAACTTCTCCAGAGTGGTCATAGGTCTCTCGGTGTCCTCCCTCACTAATCCCCTTCTTGTATGGTCGCTCAGTTTTTAAGGATGGCATGCTCTAGCTGTGCCATATTCTTTCCATTTCAGTAACGTGGAAATTTCTGGTATCCATCTCCTGACCTGTACTTTTCAATAACCTTTTCACGGAGTTGCTTGGAGTGTTCTTTTGTCTTCATGGTGTGGTTTTTGTCAGGATACTGACTCACCAGCAGTTGGAACTTCCAGATACAGGTGTATTTATACTATTATTAATTGAAACACCTTCAGTACACACGGTGATCTCCATTTAACTAATTATGTGACTTCTAAAACCAATTGGCTGCACCAGTGATGACTTGGTGTGTCATATTAAAGGGGGTCAATACTTATGCCATCAATTATTTTGTGTTTTATATTTGTAATTAATTTAGATCTTTTCGTAGAGATCTGTCTTATCTTTGACACAAAAGAGTCGTTTTTCTGTTGATCAGTGTCAAAAAGGCCAAATTAAATCCACTGTGATTCAATGTTGTAAAACAATAAAACATGAAAACTTCCAAGGAGGGCGAATACTTTCATGAAATACATCAGATGAAGAAGACAGAATTATCCATTCAGAAACAATGAAAAAGGTTTATATAGGACATTAAAACTAAATTCAGCCAACCAAAATTTCACCAACCCCAGCATAGAATTACCAACAAACACAGGGATAATGAACTTTTGATCTAATATCTGGTCAAACAGGGTGATGCACAATCAAGAAGCAAGCTGGAATAGGGAGGAAAAAGAACACGAACACACACACACACACACACACACACACACACACACACACACACACACACACACACACACACACACACACACACACACACACACACACACACACACACACACACACACACACACACACACACACACACACACACACACACACACCTGAAGTTACAATGGATATACCAAAAGAGGTTATAAAAACAATTCTCAAAACTACATAATAAAAGACCAACGTTCAAGATGATCAATGTAGAAAATGCTGGGAAAAAAACGAACAATCCAACACATTACGGGATCCTTACACAGGCCTAATCAAGTGGCAAACATCAGACATCAAAATTCTTGCTTTAAAATACAAACTCAGAAATGACATCACACCTTACTGTAAATACAAGCCTGATCCAGTTTTACAGTCAGAATATCACAAATTATATTATGACTGATCAGTTATCACATATAGGACAATCTATAATAACCATTTGGATATTAATAATACAGGATAAACAAGCAAGAACAACTTATTTGATAGATATAGCCATTCCAAACACACATAACGTACAGAAATCAAGGAATGAAAAGCACCAGAAATATGCTGAATTAAAAGAGGAAATGGAAAGACTTTGGAACTTGAACAAGCTTCACATTGTCCCAATAATATTATCTACAACTGGTGTCAATCCCAAAGGCACTACATAATAGCATTAAACAATTTGGGCTACACAGAAATATCTATCTAAATCTTCAGAAAGCCATGATAGTAGACACCATTAGAATAGTCCAAAAGTTCCTAGCAATTGACAAATGAGCATGCTTGGCTATACCTGTAACTCAGGTTTTACCAGCTTGAGCTGAGAAAGAATGTAAAATAATAATAATAATAATAATAATAAATATCAAGAACATGAGATGAAGAGTCTATGAAAGTGAGTCCATATGCTGGGGGAACAGTTCAGTGATGGAGCAAGTGAAGTTGAAAAAAGTTATCCCTTTTTGTTCAAGAGTCTGATTTCTTTTGGCTAGACGTTTAATTCTTCTTAGGTGGAGAGATGTTGCCCCACTCACCCATGCTCAATGGCTTAATGATATTATGTCCTGTTTAGACCTTGAAAAAATTCACTACTCACTTCTCAATTCGGATATAAAGTTTCATAAGATGTGGGGACCTTTTCTTGAATATTTTCATAACTCCTCTTTAGATTAAGTCTTTTTTCAGTCCCTTACTTTCAGCTTTTTTTGTCTTTCTTTGGTAGTAGGCATTATTATTTTTTGTTCTTATTTTCATTTACGGTTTTGGGGGTTTGAATGCTCCGATTAATATTTCTTACATCTTGCAGTGGTTGGTCTGGAGCTTTTTATTTCTCTGCAGGAGGAGGGAGGATACTAACTTTACATGATTTTACTTTGGGTGCTTTTTCATCATTGTTTTGAACTATATTATTGTATGTTTATCTTGCACTGTATTAATCTTTATTTTGCTGTTGGGCTTTTGTCATAGTAATTGTAGAATTGCATAAAAAATCAATTAAAAAAAAGTCTGATGGTTGAGGGGTAATAACAGATCCTGAACATGGTGGTGTGAGTCCCGAAGCTCCTGTACCTTCTTCATGATAACAGCAACAAGAAGAGAGCATGAACTAGATGGTGGTGGTCCATGATTATGGATGCTGCTTTCCTGCGACAACACTCCTTATAGATGTGCTTAATGATGGAGAGGGCTTTACCAGTGATGGGCTAAGTATATTTACTACTGTTTGTAGATTTTCTATACAAGAACATTGGTATTTCCATAGCAGGCTGTGATGTAGCTAGTCAATATCCTCTCTACCACACATCTATAAAAGTATGTCAAAATTTTAGATCTCATGCCAAATCTTCACTAAGTGCTAAGGAAGTAGAGGCACTGCTGTGCTTTCTTTGTATTTACACTTGCGTGCTGGGCCAGGACAGGTCCACTGAAATGAGAGCTCCAAATACCCCCCGATGAGAACTGGCTGATGGACCTCCAGTTTCTTCCTCCCAAAGTCAATAATCATTTCCTTGATCTTGCTGACATTGAGTAAGAGACTGTTTTGTGGCACCACTCAGATGGGAATGCTTGATTGCTGCTCCCCTTGTTTAGGGTAACTGACAGCAATTGTTACAAGTATGGGAACACGCTAAATTAATTCTCAATACTTTAACAGTATTGGAAGCAGTATGATCCAAGATGGCAGCGCGACGCAGCTTGCAGCGGCCACTCCGGAACTGATTATCTGTTATTTGTGAAGTGGGGTGCCATGCGCAATCATAATCGATTGAAAACGGATGTGGAAGCACGGAGAAACATCGGGAAATTCCAGGAAGACCTTCTTCGTTGCTGCTGTTGCTGTGAGGTCCGGGACTCTGCTGGGAAGAACAGGCCCCCAGTCCTTGGGGTCGCGTTGCTGATGACTGTTGGTGGGGCTGTCTTAATACGCTCGGCAGAGGATGGTGCTTGCAGAAGCTGTGCCGGAGGGGATGGTTGTCGGCTCGGAGTCCTTTCGACGGACTCAGGTCGCTTTCGGTGTGTGCTGGGTCTGCGAGGCTGGTTTCGATGGAGCTTCCATTGTGTGCTGTGTCTGCGAGGCTGGTTTCGATGGAGCTTCCATTGTGTGCTGCGTCTGCGAGGCTGAGTCGGGCGGTGCCTTGGAAGTCCATAGTGGGGGTACTCCCTTCTGCCACCGGCATGGGATGGCGAGTCTGTCGGGACCCTGGGGACTTGTGGAAACTGTGGTGGTTTCTTTTGAACTTACAGTCCTTTAACATCTTGGACTATTTTTACTGTGCCCATAGTCTGTTTTTTTTTTATCAATTATGCTATTGTTTGCACTGTTGTAACTATATGTTGTAATTATGTGGTTTTGTGCAGGTCTAGTAGCTTTAGTTTTTTGGTCTTGTTTTTGACTGGTGGATTTGGAGCTCCTTTCCAGGGAACATGCTAGACGGTAGCGCGATATTAATACGCAGCAGCCTCTCTGGACTTTGGATTGGGGATTGCCAAATGTTACGTGGATTTTCTGGTGTAGTCTGTTTTGTCATATGCTTTTGTGATATCATTCTAGGGGAACGTTGTCTCATTTTTTAACTGCATTGCATTTGTGGTTTCTAAATGACAATAAACTGAATCTGAATCTAAATCTGAAATAGGTCCTATAATAGGATCCTGACAGTTAAATAGAGATTAAATATATACTGGGACTTTATAACTCATTGTAAGTTTATATACAGCAAGACATTAAAGCATTCAAGTCATTATGAAGTGGCTCTAAGTAATTCACGCAGACTCTCATCGATTTTCCAAAATCTAAGGCATGCATTACAATAACTCTTTACATAGAATTAATAAATGAATCTCCAGATGTCACTGGCTAAACAAAGATTAGGGGTTAAATTTCATCTGAAGTTCTCCGAAGTATTTGTTTTTGTCAGTTTGATTGTCAAGAGAACAATGTATGGCTTTAAAAAAAAAATTAGAAAATTAGATTCATGAAAAATGATTCCCATCAAAAAGCAAACTGATGGGTTGCATTAAATTGTGTTATCATGTGTTTTTTTTACCTGCCTCTGAACCCAGTATCTTCTCTTATTACCAAATATATCTGGTGGCACATGAAGCAACTATCTCTTTCTGTCGCTCTACAGACTCCTATGCACCAGATAATTTCTATTTACAGGGAGGACATTCATCTGGCTCACAACATCCTATTACAAGAATAAACTAGATGAAGAGATTTTAGAAAAGATGAGCTTTACCTGTTACATGTACACTACATCGAAACATGCAGTGAAATGCGTCATTTACGTCAACAGCATGCACAATTTGAGAATATGTTGGGAGCAGCTGGCAAGTGCTATGTTACCAGTGCCAACATAGCATGCCTAGTTGTAGGGGTGATGGTCACAGATGTGTATTGGGCACTATCATCTTACTACATATTAACCCGGTGTTTAAAGACCTGCTAAGTTGGTCCTAATACTACCAGGGTTTCATGGATGGGGTTTGATTCTCAAAATCTTTTAATTTAGGAGCTGCAATGCTAGCACTCAGCATGTTGGATTGACAGTGTTTGCTGATTCTCCCTGCATTGACCAACCATCTCACACCAAGGCAAGAACTTCACCTGTTCAAATGCTTTTTGAGAGTCAGTACAAACTATAGAATTTGAAATAAATTTCTTGTTGTTTTCTATTAATTCATGTTCTCTTGGTCTTCAGTCTTAGGTTTTCTTGTTTTCAAAAGCCTTTTCCCTTCCTTCTACCTTTCTGAAGCAGGGATACATTGCTATATTACTGTCCATTGATATTCAAATGATATTTATTTGTGTAGAGCGTAAAACGTAGTTCACAGCTAAAGAGTGAATTTGTGCATAAGGATTAAAATCACCACAGTCTTATATCATTAAATTCTCTGTTCCAGGATGAGAAAGAAGTGGAAAAGATTTTTGAGATGCCTCCATCATGGGCTCAGCAAATTGTTATTCCTGCCAAAGGTATCTGAGTCTGCCTGAAATTCTAGGGTTTTATGCTATTTCCAAAAGTAATGATTTTTTAAAAGCAAACTCCTTCAAGTTTAATTAGTGGTTAATTTTATGACCATGATTTACTTATTTTGTTGCAATTGATCTTAAAAGGTTGGTCCACAATGTTGTGCCAACCTTTTAGCCTACTCTTAAATTAATCTTAGAGTACCGGTAGGTTAAAAGGGTTGTCAGAACACCTACGGCTTAAGGGTCTGTAATGTGCTGTTGCGTTCTGTGTTCTATATTCTGTTACTGCTCTGATCACATATGTCTTTAGCTTTCCAAGAGTAATGGTGACACCAGATGTATAGAAACAAATGTAAGAACTTGGATTCACATATCACCTATCAATACATTCCATAGTCAATAAAGTATTTCTGAAGTGTCTTGAATTCTTTGTGCTCTACAGCATTGGAAAAAGTAGCTGCTAACCTATGCACAGCAAGGCCTCTCAAATTGCAGGTAACACTGGGGCTGCTTTTTTACTTGGTGGAACTAGTTGAGAGAATCATATGAACCAATATAACAGAAGAATTGTCTGGAAAAGTAGGAAATGTAGCATCTATTCTAGGCAAGATCTAACACAGAATTACTGTATGTCAGTGGATAGTAATGTACCTAGAGACAGAGGATGTGGATTCATTTCTCCCCAAGTGGACATAAGATATTTCATGCCTAAATATGAAAATAAATATGATGTTCTTTTGATTGATGTATTGGGCAGAAAGTGCTTTGTGATGTTCCAAGAAAATGATCAACTGTTCTATAATTTATAAGTTATTAATCACTATATGTTTCTGCTACTCTATATATATATATATATATATATATATATATATATATAAAATATACACATACACGATATGATACAAGCCTTAGAAGATCTGGGCATAGATATTCTTTTTGAGCTGTTTAATGGCATATATGAGTCTGGTGTATTGCCTGACGATCTCTTGAAATCAGTATTTATAACTCTGCCAAAAATTCCTGGAACTATTGACTGCGAAAATGATAGAACAATCAGTCTTATGAGTCACATAATAAAGATTTTGCTGAGAATTGTTTTGAGTCGAATTAAAAACAAGTTAAGGCCAGAAACTTCTAAACTACAATATGGGTTTATTGAGGATAGAGGAACTAGGAACACAATTTTCATACTACGAATGCTTTCAGAAAGGGCAATTGAATATCAAAATAATGTCTTATTATGTTTTATTGATTTCACTAAAGCATTCGACAAAGTGCAACGAGAAAAATTATTTCAAATTCTTGCTAAACTAAACATTGATGGAAAGGACAAACAACTGCTTCAAAATTTATATTGGAATCAAATGGTGGCGGTAAAAATTGATGATAATATAAGCAGATAGACTAAAATTCAAAGAGGAGTTAGACAGAGATGCATTGCCTCACTGGAATTATTTAACATCTATAGTGAAATGGTTCTCAGAGAAATAGAAGACTTAGATGAGATAAAAATTGGAGATGTTAACATCAATATAAGATATGCAGATGATACCACCCTAATAGCAAGTGCTGCAGAAGACCTACAAATCCTCCTAGACAAAGTAGTACAAACAAGTGCAGATTTTGGTCTAACCATCAACTGTAAAAAAAAATGCAAATGTATAGTAATATCAGAACAGCAGGATACTCTCAACTGCTAATTGTACATCGGTAACCAAGAGATTGAACAAAAGACCAGCTTTAATTACCTTGGTAGCTTTATAACACAAGATGCTAGAAGTAAAGTAGAAATAAAAAGAATTGCCATTGCGAAAACCAACTTCCAAAAAAATGAAACCCATTTTTACCAACAGACACATTTCTATGACAACAAGGCTTAGGCTACTAAAATGTTACATCTGGTCAATCTTGCTGTATGCTTCCAAAACATCAGAACTCCAAAGAAACTTAGAAGCAACAAAAATATGGTTTCTTAGAAGAATGCTGAAAATATCATGTAGAGATAGGGTAACTAATGTGCCAGTACAAAAAGATCTTTAATGAGAACATTAAATGAGAGGAATCTTAATTTCTTGGGCCATGTGATCAGAAAGGGAGAAATAGAACGCCTTACATTACAAGGCCGTATGCCTGGGAAACGCGGAAGAGGAAGGCAAAGAAGAAAATATATGGACACTGTGAAAGAATTAACAAATCTAAATGTGTGAGATATCATTGACACTGTGAAGGATCGTTCAATATGGAGAGCCATGATCGCCTAAGCGTGTGATACACAAGGCACATGAAGAAGAAGATGTTTCTGCTGGGAAGTAGATGCTGCAGCTTTTGCTCAGTTCTGCTCGCCCCAAGCACCAGAAACCAAAGATGATATAGGATCAGAGCTCATACTCCAGCATTGATGGCTTGTACTTCAACCCTCAGTATAACCACCTTTAGTAAGATTTGTGTCAAATGGGAGTGATATAATGTAGTTAGTGCACAGAAGGAGTTCCATATGCTACAGATTACCTTCAGTTCAGCATGAATAAGAATAGCACAGATTTCAGTGCTTCATCTCAAAATGTGATGCTGCAGTAGATGCCACCCTCCTAAAGCCACTTGCAACATGGAGCTTTTGGACAGATTTGTTCCATTGATGGGTCTGTGTGTCAGACAGAGTGGTCAGCGGCACTGGGGCTCCACAGGGGACTGTCCTGTCTCCCTTTCTCTTCACCATCTACACCTCGGACTTCAACTACTGTACAGAGTCTTGCCATCTTCAGAAGTTTTCTGATGACTCTGCCATAGTTGGATGCATCAGCAAGGGAGATGAGGCAGAGTACAGGGCTATGGTAGGAAACTCTGTCACATGGTGTAAGCAGAATCATCTACAGCTTAATGTGAAAAAGACTAAGGAGCTGGTGGTGGACCTGAGGAGGGCTAAGGCACTGGTGACCCCTGTTTCCATCCAAGGGGTCAGTGTGGACATGGTGGAGGATTACAAATACCTGGGGATACAAATTGACAATAAACTGGACTGGTCAAAGAACACTGAGGCTGTCTACAAGAAGGGTCAGAGCCGTCTCTACTTCTTGAGGAGACTGAGGTCCTTTAACATTTGCCGGACAATGCTGAGGATGTTCTACGAGTCTGTGGTGGCCAGTGCTATCATGTTTGCTGTTGTGTGCTGGGGCAGCAGACTGAGGGTAGCAGACACCAACAGAATCAACAAACTCATTCGTAAGGCCAGTGATGTTGTGGGGGTGGAACTGGACTCTCTGATGGTGGTGTCTGAAAAGAGGATGCTGTCCAAGATGCACGCCATCTTGGACAATGTCTCCCATCCACTCCATAATGTACTGGTTAGGCACAGGATTACGTTCAGCCAGAGACTCATTCCACTGAGATGTAACACTGAGCATCATAGGAAGTCATTCCTGCCTGTGGCCATCAAACTTTACAACTCCTCCCTCGGAGTGTCAGACACCCTGAGCCAATAGGCTGGTCCTGGACTTATTTCCACTTGGCATAATTTACTTATTATTATTTAATTATTTATGGTTTTATATTGCTATATTTCTACACTATTCTTGGTTGGTGTGACTGTAACGAAACCCAATTTCCCTTGGGATCAATAAAGTATGTCTGTCTGTCTGTCTGTCTGCCTGTTCAAATGATCACTAGTTTACCAAGAATAGCATCTCACAATTCCACAGAGTTGAGAGCCCTGCTTACTGTGATAATATATTGAGTATATTGTGTAATGTTTCATTTCTACAAACTATGTGCCCAGCCACCAACACCCCCCATTCAGTCTTCCCCAATTAGTCAAAGGTGATTGATAGCTTTCTTAAGGCTCACTCTGTTAAAGTTGTCACCCAAATCATTGGAATGACAGTAATACACTTACTGTAAGCATCCCAGTTAAGGAAGTGAAATTCAAATCAATGCAAACACAGCAGTCCCTTTGATGGCTAAGCACTAGCAGACTAGAACCTTGAACATGGATCTGTCAAATAAATGTTGCAGATCTTTTCCAATACAACTACACTTCCCTAATGAAGCTGAGAAAACACACTGATGTTGATGTTATAATATTGCAGGAAAAGCTTATTGCTCTTAACAAGCAAGTATACTATTGTAAGATGTATGGCTCCAAACCTGCTACATACTTTAACCATGTAAAATATCACTTGGCAGTACATGTGAAAAAGAAAATCACTAATTATCCTAAACAGGAAATATAAGGGCATTAGCACAAAAATTTTGGTTCGGAATGCTGTTGTTGTTCCGTTTCAATTATTTGCATGATGTGTAGTTTTTTCTTATCTCTTGCGTAAATGAGTGTTGATCTTTCATTTTTTTTTCTTTAATTGGGTTTTTTGGGTTCCTTGCTTTGTGGCTACCTGTGAGCAAGCAAATCTCAAGGTTGTATAATTTATACATTCTATGATAAGAAATGTACTTGAACTTGAACAACAGCTATCAAAATTGTTAAGATTTTTGAAGCAGAATTTCTCCATTAAATAATCCTTGTCTGTATTTTACGATGAGCAGTGAACAGGTGAAAAGTGATCTCAAGTGGCACAGTGTGTTCAATGTTGGGCAGCACATAATTGGAAGGATATTAAGACCTTGGTGAGGGAACAGAGTAGATTCATAGAACTAGTACTAAGAATGAAAGACTGGAATGATTAAAGTTTATTCTCCTTAGAGAAGTAAATCTCTTAAGATTTATTTCTCTCTGGAGAATAAACTTAGAGAAATAAGGGAGATAGAGGTGTTCAAAGTAAAAAGAAGTTGTCATGCTGATGTGGAGAAATTTTACAGTTAGGCAGGTCAGTAAGCATAGAATACAGTATTAAGATAATTTTATGAAGGAACAACAGGCAGTTGAAGAGAGCCTTCTTTATGTTACAAACTGTTATCATCTGGAATGCACTGCCTGAAAGACTGCTGGTGCAAAATGAGCAATAATCTTCAAAATATGAATTGGATTGAGACTTAAAATTGAACACATACACAATAGTGGCAATGCAGCATTTGAGTAGCTCTTGCAAAAATCTGATTCAGGCAAGTCACCTGTTTCTGCGGTGTAAGATTCGATGGTTCCCTTTAGAGAATATTATTCTCACCTGTGAGCATAATAGTACAAAGCTGGCCTATAAATTGTAAAAAATTCTAAAAATTAATTTAATCTTTTATTTCTTGCAGATATTGAGACACGTTGTCCAAATGGTGAGAAGTTAATTCAGTATAAGAAGGTGAATTTAGAAAAGTATGCACCATACTTGAACGTGGATGGGATGGTGAAGCGTCTGATTGAATATGAGGATGATGAATGTAAGTTTTCATTGTTTTTATGTTTTTGTCTTCCTTTTTTGTTAATGCTCCTTCAGGAACATGTGAGTGACTTATCCCAGAAACCCAGTTTTACCTTGGGACTTTGAGGTAAGCGCTGTTCAGATGTTAGGGCATCACATTTGATTCAATTCAGTCCTCATCCTTTGTTCATGAGATCATGCATTGACAAGCAGGATTGTAGTGAGATGGTCAACAACAGACCAGTGCTGGAAACTGAGAACTTCCATGTCTATGTAACTCAATCCTAACAGTACCCAGTAAAAAGATATGCATTTTCCAGCAAGATAGTATTGTGGGGTTGGGAGAGAAAGGAGACCAAATGTGTTATAAGTTTAGATGCAAAATATTAGTTTTCCAATTTACATTCCACATAATAAGCCAACTGAATTACAGATGCTTCCACTGTAATTACAGCTTTACTTCACAAATGATTGGACATTGACTGATGAACCTTAAAATTATGTGGTTTGTGCTTGATTTTCCCCTGATTTGTTTCAGACACTTGGTGCATGAGGAAGTAAGTAAAACTGATCATGAGCAGATTTCCTTACTACAACTGTGTGAATTTTACAGAAAATAAATTATCTGGTGTTTGTTCTTCAAAAGGAGGTACATTTTTAAAGTGAAAAAGAGTAATATTCCATGGGAGAACAGATTTACAACCCAAACTTATGAATAAAAATTATTTAATAAAATTGTTCATTATTAACTACATCAGCAAAAGTGAATTGCACACAAGGTTGAATGAAAAGAGATCCAAAACCTTTCTCTTTATCATCCGCAGGTACTACTTTTCTGAAGGTGACAGAGTGGTATGCTAACAGAAAGGACATGCTGGAGAAAATTGAACGTAACATGAAAACTCAGACCATTACAGAGCATTTTAGAAATGGCCGACCTCTGGCACTTAAAAGTGAGGACAGCTCTTAAAGCTTAGAAAAATTAAATATGATAGATAGTAGTTTTCATGGAACAGTTAGACAATGATGAGCCCATGTGGCCCTGATATCTTCTGTTTGGTAAATAGTATTCAAGCTTTTTCCCAGTTTGTGTCTGCTTTCCACCATTGGCTATATCCTATTTAGTGCAGACTGTTTGATACTGCTGTGATGCCAGAACCATTCTCCTAGGTTGTAACATACAAGGTGGTCTCCTTCAAAATTCTCAGTATTTCAAGGGACCGAAACTGGGTGTTATGTTTGTTCTTGATAAAAGGCAAACTGTGCATGGGTTCTAATGCTAGCACATATTTATTTATAGTACATAGCTTCTAGCTCCACACAGAGTGTGTGCGATCAGGTCTCCAGCATCATTTCAGGTTCCAGGTGAACCGCCTGCATTGTCCACTGGGAACTGAAGTTCTTTATTATGTACACATAATAATATATCTTCCCCCTTTAAAAAAACACCAAAACTATGCCCTCATAAACCTGCAAGAAACAATAATGTTTTCCAACAAAGATATTTACATTAACTTCAATTGTAATGTCTCTTATTACTAACAACTCTCAATCACTCTCTGAGGTGGTTTGATGATCCTTTTTGGTCTGCTTTATGTGTTGCTATCACTTGCTGTTTCAATATTAGTGTCCATCTTAGAACTCTGAACAAGTTTATTTTTTCACATTTGCTGCCAAAATTATATGTGTTCTTGTTCTTGCTGTGTGACCATAATTTGCTCTACATGCCTCATAATGGAGCCCTGAGCTACATGTGATCAGTGAGACTTTGCAGAAGTTCCAACTGATTCTGTCTCAATTCACAGAGCTCCTTCTGTATGCTGTATATCAAAGATAGCATCTCCTCCTGTTGGTTTGTGTTGAGCTGTTGCTGTTGTTCTCACCTTTGGGTCTGTGTGGCCACTCCATCTTCCTTTTTTTTCAACTTTGGAGAGGATCATGGGGATATTTTTGATCTCCAGTCTTTAACTGGAAGTTGATGAGAGACAGATTTTAAACCAAAGCCACATGATGAGCAAGCAATATTGGCAGCTTATTCATCATGATCACTGTTTAGCACTGGCATCCTGACTTATCATGGAAGGTAGCATTCTTGTGCTTGCCTTGCATAATCTCTCTGGAGCTCTCGTGGATACTGTTATGAGTTTCTCAAGTTACATCAGGTAAGCATCTGAGCACCCCCTACCCCCAGAAAATCTGCATACTCTTCCATAAGTGAAGTGTGGTCATCTTTGGACTGTGAAGCCACTAGGAAAACTCTTTTCACCAGGTTGAGCTTTTCACATGCACTCAGACCTAATGTTGGCTGTACCCTCTTTAGCTGCTCTCCTTTAAACTTGAAAGTCACTATATAGCCCCCTTTCACAAGAAGGTTGTCCCCAGTATAGCCTGTCACTTTAAACTTCACTGGGTAAATCTTGCTCTTTACCTTCAGAGTCTTGTAGTTATCGATGGACAACAGATTCACCTGGGCTCCGATGTCAGACTTGAATGACTCATTCACAGTCCTGGAACAATGTTTTACCAGCACCAGCAATCCACAAAGAATTCCTTCATTTCCTCAGCAACTGTGTGCACTTTTCTCTTGGTAGCCCCAGTGTGGTGAACTACATATACCTGTCTGGACATGCCCCCCCTGCTGACTGCTCCTGTGGCTCCTCCCACTGACCGTGGCTCCTCCCACAGACCCCGGTATAAAGGCGATTGGGGACTCCGCCCCGGGCTCAGTCTCCAGGATGCAGTGTGGTGGTCAATTGCTGCTTGTTCTTTCTTCCAGCCAATAAAAGCCTATATCTCGCCTCACATCTCCAAGAGTTATTGATGGTGCATCACCCAGCTTTGCAGCACTTCACAAAATGATTCTTCTTCCCACGATTATTGCAGGACTTTCCGTAAGCAGAATACATCTTTAGAATGTGCTGACCTCTGCATTTGCTGTTTGAGCCTACCTCTTTGCTTTGCTGTTGCTTTGAAAAATGCCATGTCAGCATGTTTCTGCCTTGTACAACACCTTAACTTATGTTCATGTAGATTCTGCTGCCCTGCACATATCCATAGTCTTTTTAGTGTTAATTTTTTTTCACAGTGTTCTTTCTCTGAGCCCATTCTCTGAAGTACCACAAACTATTTTGTCTCCAACTAGTGAGTCTCTCAAATCTCCAAACTCACAGGACTTACTCATTGTGTGTTAGCTTTGGCCAACACCTTGTTTCTTGTCACAGGAAAATAATTTATATGTTTCAGAAATGATGTTTTGACTTGGGATAAAAGACTCCTCAAATTTTGTCACCAGAGTGTCCAAAGTAAAGGCTGTCTCATCAATTTGAAAGCTGTTAAAGATGTCCAAACCATCTTTACCATTACATGTAGCAAAATAGATACTTTCAATTTTTCCTCTGCCCCTGCCAGCTCTACCTGCTGCTAAATATATATTGAATCACAGTTTGAAGCATTTCCAGTTATCTGTTAAATTGCCAGTAAGCTGCATAGGTGCTTGAGGGCTTAGGTTATCCATTAGGTGGATTTTCAGCATCTCTCACTTTAATTTCTTGGTGAACTTCAGGAACAATTTCGTCACTACCTCCTCCCATAGATGCTGTCTGGCCTGCTGAGTTCTGCCAGCATTTTGTGTTTTTATTCAGGAACAATGTGTTGTGTTATCATGCTGGCTGCTCATCTCACTTGCTTCAAGCACAATCTCTTTCTCCCCCATCAGAACTAACACGTCTCTTTCTCAGTCACTTGAGGTATTCATTTACGCTCTGTGTTTAGTCCTCATGCCGACTTCTGACACCATGTTATGTTTTCTCTTGATAAAAGATAAACGTTGCATGGGTTTTAATGCTAGCACATATTTATTTACAGTACATAGCTTCTAGCTCTATAGTGAGCATGTGTGACCAGCTCACGGACTCAACTTCCAGTTCCAGGTGAACTGCCGCATTGCACACTGAGAATTTAAGTTCTTATGTACTCATATAATAACACACCAGGGTCTAAAGAGCCCCAAAATGATTTCAAGAGTTTCTTCTGAGCCCAAAAAATAGTGATATGTTTGGATTCACATGGAAGAAGAGATGTCTATATTCCATCTCTTTGTAAGAAGGATTTTGTGGACCATTCCATGGTTTTATTTCCTTGTTCCATCCAGTGGGCTCAGACAATATGGAGTGACAGTAAGAAGTTGCAAAGTTGCATGGCAGCATTTGTTTCTCCATGACTCCCTGATGTTCATTTCTTACAGAACATGTCTACCGATCTTCCGAGCCAGAGACCGAAAGGACAATGACATTCAATGGTAAGCTTCGTGTGGATGGGCTCATGAGCAGAGTGGAAACCCCTACTGAGCTGATAGAGCAGTTCAGCAACAGGCCAGATTTCCTCATTTACAGGAACACAATATTTGCCAGACGACAAAAGAAAGTGAAGCTCCCAGGATCTGTTCTCTCAAACTACCGGACCATTCTGGTAAGTAATCCATTTCTTCATCCTCTTTCTCTTCCTATGTTCCCCTTTTATTGCAACTCCCATGAAAATTGTCATTTTCTGTCTCTATGTCTTGATCCTTTTCCAAGTAGTAACTATTTAAGATGTACATGTGCTTAAAAAAACAGCACATTAACAAGTTACTTAAGATTCAAGGACATCATAAATGGCAGCTGAGACTGTTGTTAGGCAAAGTGTTGCCAGATAGTGGTCAGGAAAAGGGAAGTGACCTTGTGAACTGGTCCTAATGAAGGGTTTAGATCTGAAAGCTTGAGCATATAGACCTTAAGAAAGAGGATGTACTGGAGCTTTTGGAAAGCATCAAGTTAGATAAGTCACTAGAACCGGATGGGATGTACCCCAGTCTACTGTGGGAGGTGAGGGAGGAGATTGCTGAGCCTCTGGCAATGATCTTTGCATCATCAATGGGGACGGGGGAGGTTTTGGAGGATTGGACAGTTGCAGATGTTGTTCACTTATTCAAGAAAGGGAGTACAGATAGCTCAGGAAATTATAGACCAGTGAGTCTAACTTCAGTGGTTGGTGAGTTGATGGAAAAGATCCTGAGAGGCAAGATTTATGAACATTTGGAGAGGCATAATATGATTAGGAATAGTCAGCATGGTTTTGTAAAAGGCAGGTTGTGCCTAACAAGCCTGTTTGAATTTTCTGAGGATGTGACTAAACACATTGATGAAGGTAGAGCAGTGGATGTAGTATATATGGATTTCAGCAAGGTGTTTGATAAGGTACCCCATGCAAGGCTTATTGAGAAAGTAAGGAGGCATGGGATCCAAGGGTACCTTGCTTTGTGGATCCAGAACTGGCTTGCCCACAGAAGGCAAAGAGTGGTAGTAGATGGGTCATATTCTGCATGGAGGTCGGTGACCAGTGGTGTTCCTCAGGGGTCTGTTCTGGGACTCCTTCTCTTTGTGATTTTTATAAATGACCTGGATGAGGAAGTGGAGGGATGGGTTAGTAAATTTGCTGATGACACAAAAATTGGAGGTGTTGTGAATAGTATGGAGGGCTGTCAGAGGTTACAGCGGGATATCGATAGGGTGCAAAACTGGACTGAGAAGTGGTAGATGGAGTTCAACCCGGGTAAGTGTGAGGTGGTTCATTTTGGTAGGTCAAATATGATGGCAGAATATAGTATTAATGGTAAGACTCTTGACAGCGTGGAGGATCAGAGGGATCTTGGGGTCCGAGTCCATAGGACACTCAAAGCTGCTGCACAGGTTGACTCTGTGGTTAAGAAGGCATACGATGCATTGGCCTTCATCAACCGTGGGATTGAGTTTAAGAGCCGAGAGGTAACGTTGCAGCTATATGGGACCCTGGTCAGACCCTACTTGGAGTACTGTGCTCAATTCTGGTCGCCTCACTATAGGAAGGATGTGGAAACTATAGAAACGGTGCAGAGAAGATTTATAGGGATGTTATCGGGATTGGGGAGCATGCCTTATGAGAATAGGTTGAGTGATGGTGAGAGGTGAATTTTTCTCCCTTTTCTCCTTGGAGCAGTGGAGGATGAGAGGTGACCTGATAGAGGTGTAGAAGATGATGAGAGGCATTGATCATGTGGTTAGTCAGAGGTTTTTTCCCAGGGCTGAAATGGCTAGCATGAAAGGGCACAGTTTTAAGGTGCTTGGAAGTAGGTACAGAGGAGGTGTCGGGTAAGATTTTTACGCAGAGTGTGGTGAGTGTGTGGAATGGGCAGCCGGCGACAGTTGTGGAGGTGGATACAATAGTGTCTTTTAAGAGATTCCTGGATGGGTACATGGAGCTTAGAAAAATAGAGGGATATGGGTAACCCTAGGTAATTTCTGAAGTAAGTACATGTTCGGCACAGCTTTGTGGGCCAAAGGGCCTGTATTTTGCTGTAGGTTTTCTATGTTTCTATGAAACATTGACTGTCCATTTTCAGTTACTGATAATGCATGACCCACTGAGTTTCTTCAGCATCTCCTGTCTCACTAGAACTCACTCTTCACATTAACTTCTCAGGCAACCATAAGAGATGCAGCACATTCTCTTCTTGCTACTCTGACACCCAAACGTTTATTCCAGGTGAAACAATGATTTATTTGCTCATCTTTCAATTTAATTACTGCACAATATGGCCTTTTGTACTTTGAGCAAACCAAAGGCAGTTTGGGTGATTACTTTAAAAGGACACTACTGTTCAGTCTGCACAGGTGACCATGAATTCCCTGTAGCCTGATACTCAATTCACCATCCACTGACTTCCTGCACTTTTCCAACTGTGCCCACCATCAGGTCAAATAACTAAATCATGTTCTGTCTTTGCACAGGATAACCTTTGTGACTCAACACCAAATTCAACAGTTTCAGCTCATTTCAAATTTCCAAAATTCATCTTATTTTCTCTCTTCTCATCTGATTTCAGGTTTCATTCCTCTCTTAATTCCTCCTCCTCCAGACATGTTCAACTCTGAACTCTCTACCTTTGACCTCCCATGCTGTTCCAATGATGCCCATTGTAAGATCAGGAACAACACCTCATCTTCGGCCTAGATATACTGAAGTCAGTATTGAATTCAACAATTTCAGATAATAAACATTTACAGTTGTGACAGAACTAGATAGTTCTGATGTAAATAATTTTTGCACAGTAACTCTTACTCAATCTACAGTACTGTGCAAAAGTCTTAGGCAAAAATATATATACGGTATAGCTAGGGTGCCTAAGAATTTTGCATAGTACTGTAGTAATTTTATGTATTGCACTGTACTGCTGCTGCAAAAATGCAAATTTCATGACATATGTGAGTGATGATAAACGTGATTCTGATATGGGTCTCTATTGTGGACTGAGAGTGGGACCAGGGGAATCATGGTTGGGAAAGGGGGAAGACAGGGGAGGGAGCGGGAAGTGCCAGAGAGATATTGTGTAATAATCAATAAATCAATTGTTTGGAATTAAATGCCCTTGCCTGGTGTCTCAGGGCTGGGTGTGTCTGCACTCCTCCTCTTCCACCTGTCCCACACCCCTCCTGTGGTGCTCCACCCCTGCCATTTCCAACATCCTTTGCTCCTATCTGATTTACAAATTTGCTCTGTGCTCCACATTGACAAATGCAGTACTATGCAATAGTCTTAGGTGACCTAGCTATGCATATTTGCCTAAGCCTTTTTTACAGTATTGTATATTTTCTAATCTACTGTATTTTCAGAGTTTCCTTTTATTTTCAGCAACTGCTCTATTCTACATGACATAATTTGAGTATTGTTTTCCGTTCAGTTGTACTCATTCCTCTATTTACAGTTCATCTAGATATAGTTTACAAATCCACTACAATTTACAAACATTCATTTCCCTGTCTTAATGGCATTGAAAGCAATTGAGTCATCCAGACATCCTTGGTTTCCACACTTATCATTTATATTCCACCTTCCTCCTCTCCGCAAATAAAAAAGATTTATTTTCACACTTTTGATCTTTGGAAAGGGTGATTATTGACTAAAGGGTGAAATATTGACTGTTTCTCTCTGCACAGATGCAGCCTGACCTGCTGAGTATCTTTAACATTTTCTGTTTTTCTCCAGAAATACCTTTACCACCACAGACAGAACTGCCACAACTTAACGCTCATCGGCTCCACCCAGGAACCAAACTTACTCTTCATTCTCTGCTCATTTCCCATTTTCTTTGCAATTTAAAATTTCTTGCATTTCTGATTTTTTTCTTGATGTGATTAAAAAATCATCAGCGCTATTAATCCCAGGGTGACACTCCAATGATACTGCATGACTTACTGAATATTTTCTGATTTTTTTTTCATCTTTTTGCTTCTCCTTTTTAGAAAATAACAGAACGCTTTGCCAGAAACAGAAAAAAGCTAGCCCACGAGGATGTGGCAGAGCAAATATTCCTGATTAATGCAGAGCATATCCAAGTGACATATCATCGTGAGGATGACAGGATCACATCGGTGAAGAGAGAGTTCATCCTCCCACCAAACCTGATTGAAAAGGATGATGAAGAAGTTAACATGGACCAGATTGTCATGACTTTTGAGGTAGAGTCATATGCTCTCTGTATTGTAAAAGCATATAGGGTACCATGGTAATATAGCAGTTAGTGTGACGCTAATACAGCTCGGGGTGTTGGATTTCAGAGTTCAATCCCGGTAAACTGTAAGGGGTTTGTACATCCTCCCTAAAGAAAGCATGGGTTTCTTCTGGGTGCTCTGGTTTCCTCCCACAGTCCAAATACGTACCAGTTAGTAGGTTAATTGGTCATTGTAAATTGTACTGTGGTTAGACGAGGGTTTAATCGGGGTTGCTGACAATGTGCCTCGTGGGCCTATTCTGTACATCATTCTGATGGGGTAATTGAAAGAAGAGGAGGCATAATTTTTAAATACAAGACACAAGAGCATCTACAGATGCTGGAAATCTGGAGTAATACACACAAAATACTGGAGAAACTCAGTGGGTCAGGAAGTATCTATGGAGGGAAATGAACAGTCAACATTTCAGGCCAAGACCCTTCATCAGGACTAAAAAAGAAAAGGGAATAAAAGGATGGGGAGAGGGGTGGAGCACAGCTGGCAGGTTATAGGTATGTACACGTGAGGGGGGTAGATAGGTAGGTGGGGGAGGGAGAAGGGGGTGAAAGGGAATGATATGAGAAGTTGGGAGATGACAGGTGGAAGTGTCAAAGGGCAAACAAACGATGAATCTAGTAGAAGAGGACAATAGACCATGCAGTAAAGGGGAAGGGGTGAGGAACCAGAGAGAGGTGATGGGCAGGTCGAGGATACTGAGGAGGGGAAAGGGTAGGGATAACGGGAGCCACAGAATAAGGGAAAACAGGCAGTTGGAAAACAGGAGAGTGGTTAGACCTAAGGGTTTCAAAATGAATTTGATCCTGGGACCACCTGGAACTAGGACCTGCTCCTTTATCTGCCTCATTTAAACCCACTGGTGTTTGAGTTATGACCAAGTTCCAGAAACTTAACCAGTTTTTGAAACTTGTGAATTTTTTACATTAAATTTACAGTCAGAATCCACTGCCTTTTCTCTAGTCTGGTTTCCATAGCACTTTATTCAAGATACAAGATTGTTTAATATCTTTTCCCTACATGTGTAAGGAAAATGAAACAATTGTTACCCTGGATCCAATGAAACCCTTAAAAAACACAAAAGATAAAGAACACAATAATAATAATATCAAACATGTAATAAATATAAATACTTACAATAGCTTCTATACGTAGTTTGATCGTATGTCCATGAAGTGACGCTGGACCATACATAAGCTGGCTGATGGGAAATAATAAAGTAGTGGTGGAGTTAGCCTTACTGCTTGGGGAAAGTAACTGTTTTTGACCCTGGTGTTCCTGGCATGGATGCTACGTAGCCTCCTTCCTGATGACAGTGGGACAGTCCATGAGCAGGGAGTGTGGGATACGACATGTTATTCACCCTTTTCTGGCATCTTTCCATATAAATGTCCTTGATGGTGGGCAATCTGGTGCCAGTGATGCATTGGGCAGTTTTGTCTACCCATTGTAGAGCCTTCCTGTCTGCTGCTGTGTCATTTCTATACTAAGCAATGATGCAGCTTGTTATGGTGCTCCCTATACTGCACATCTGTAGAATGACATGAGTATGGTTTGCAAAGTCCAGCTCTCTTCAGCTTCCACAGAAGGTAGAGGCATTGGTGAGCTTTCTTGACTGTGAAGGACGTGCTCTGGGACCATAGCGGTTAAGTACGATGTGCACTTCCAAGAGTTTGAAACTGTTTGCAGTTTCCACTGCTGTGCTGCCAATGTAAAGGGGGTGTGAATGGTGTGAGTTCTCCTGAAGACCATAAGACATAGGAGTAGAATTAGGCCATTTGGTCCATTGAGTATGCTCCACCATTCAGTCATGGCTGATCTCTTTTTTCCCTCCTCTGCCCCATTCCTCAGTCTTCTTGCCATAACCTTTGATGCTATGTCCAATTAAGAACCTCTCAAGCTCTGACTTAAATACACTCAACGATCTAGCCTCCACAGTTGCCTGTAGTAATAAATTCCACAAATTCACCACCATCTGACTAAAGGAATTTCTCTGCTTCTCTGTTTTAAATGGACGCCCCTCTAATTTGAAGCTGTGCCCTCTTGTCGTAGACTCCCCCACCATTGGAAACATTCTTTCCACATCTACTCTGTCTAGGTCTTTCAACATTCAGGAAATTTCAATGAGATCTTCCCTCAACCTTCTAAATTCCAGCAAGTACAGACCCAGAGCCATCAAATGTTCCTTGTATTCTTTCCCAGAATCATCCTTGTGAACCTCTTCTGAATCCTGTCCAATGCCAGCACATCTTTTCTTAGATGAGGAGCCCAAAACTGTTCACAATACGCAAGGTGAGGCCTCACCCGTGCCTTATAAAGCCTCAGCATCAGTTGTATTCTAGATCTCTTGCAATGAATGCTAACATTGCATTTGCCTTCCTCACCACTGACTTTTCCTGCAAGTTAACCTTTAGGGTGTTCTGCACAAGGACTCCCAAGTCCCTTTGCATCTCAGATTTTTGGATTTCTCCCCATTTAGAAAATAGACTGCACATTTATTTCTTCCACTAAAGTACATGACAATACATTTTCCAATATTGTATTTCATTTGCCACTTTCTTGCCCATTCTCCTAATCTATCTAAGTCCCTCTGCAGCCTATCTGTTTCCTCAACCCTACCTGGCCCTCCACCAATCTTTATGTCATCTATGAACGGCAACAAAGCCTTCTATTCCATCCTCTAAATCATTGACATACAGCATTAAAAGAAGGGGTCCCAACACTGACTTCTGTGGAACACCACGACACATTTGGTAAACAGCCTCATATTTGGCACCCTGTCAAAGGCCTTCTGAAAGTCCAAATACACAACATCCACTGCATCCCCTTTATCTATCCTTCTTGTAATCTCCTCAAAGAATTCCAACCGGTTCATCAGGCAAGATTTACCCTGAAGGAAACCATGCTAACTTTGTCCTATCTTGTCCTGTGTCAGCAGGTACGCCATAACCTTATCCTTAACAATTGACTCCAACATCTTCCCAAACACTGAGGCCAGGCTAACTGGTCTGTAATTTCCTTTCTGCTGCCTTCCTCCTTTCTTAAAGAGTGGAGTGGTATTTGCAATTCTCCAGTTCTCTGGCAGCATGCCATAGTCCAATGATTTTTGAAAAATCATTACTAATGCCTCCACAATTTCCTCCGCTACCTCTTTCAGAACCTTTGAGTGCAGTGCATCTCATCCACTGTCTTATGTACGGTTAGGTTGTTTAGCTTTTTGAACTCCTTCTCCCTTGTCAAAGTAACTGAACTCATTTCTCTTGCACTCTTCAACATTTGGCATACCGCTAGTGTCTTCCTCAGTGAAGATGGATGCAAAATACTCTTTTAGTTCATCTGCCATCTCCATGACCCATGTTATTATTTATCCAGGCTCATTTTCAGGAGGTCCTATATCCACCCTCATCTCTATTTTATTTTTACATACTTGAAAAAGTTTTTCCTATCTGCTTTGATATTGTTTGCTAGCTTGCTTTCATATTTCTTCTTTCCCCTCCTAATGACTTACAGTTGCTCACCATAGGTTCTTAAAAGCTTTTCAATCCTCTGTCTTACCACTAGTTTTTGCACTGTTGTATGCCCTCTCATTTGCTTTTATATTAGCTTTGACTTCCCTTGTCACCCATGGTTGTACTATTTTGCCATTTGAGTATTTCTTTGTGTTTTGGAATACATCTATCCAGCACCTTCCTCTTTTTCCCCAGAAATTCACACCATTGCTGCCATGCTGTCAATCAGCAGATGATTCCACTGTGCAGCAATAATATCCCTGCAGCTCCTTCCAATTTATTTCAGCCAGCTCCTCTCTCATACCACTGTACTCCCACCTTTACTCCATTGAAATACTGCTATGTAAGACTTTACTTCCTCCCTATCAAATTTCAAATTGAACTAAATCATATTTTGAACTAAGAGTTCTTTTACCTTATGTTCCATAATCATCTCTAGTTCATTACATAACACCCAATCCAGTATAGCTGATCCCCCTAGTAGGGTCAATGATAAACTGCTCTAAAAAGCCATTTCATAGGCATTCAACAAACTCACTCTCTTGAGATCCATTACCAACCAGATTTTCCCAATTGGCCTGCATGTTAAGATCACCTATATATATCATAAGTATCATAACGTTGCACTTTTGATACGCCTTTTCTATTTCCCATTGTAATCTGTGGTCCACATCCCAGCTGAGGCCTGTATATAACTGCCATCAGGATCCTTTTACCTTTGTAGTTTCTTAACTCAACCCACAAGGATTCAACATCTTCTGATACTATATTACATCTTTCTACTAATTTTATTCAATTTTTTAACTGCAGATCCACGCCAATCCCTCTGCCTACCTTCCTATCCCTCTGATACAACATGTAATCTTGGACATTCAGCTCCCAACTACAACCATCCTTCAGCCATGACTTAGTAATGTCACAACATCATACCTGACAATCTGTAATAATGAAACAGGATCATCCACCTTATTTCTTATAGGTCAACCTTATATAATCCGGCACCATTGGGATCTGAGGAGTGCCGGATTAGTGAAAATACAGAATTACAGAAGGACCACATTAAGCAATAGCTAACTGCCTCATCGTACCTTTAAAATAACATGTAAATCAGTATGTTAGATAATAATGAAACAGAAATATTAAATGAGTAGCAAGTGAAATGTTAATAAAGTAATATACTGTACAGGCACAGATAAAATAAAGGGTACAGGTAAATGTACAGGAATTAACTTGTACAGAACAGTTGAGCACTTCCGCTTCTGAAGTGAGACGTTTAATATACCTTCAGGCAAAGTTACATGTTTGCAAGTGTGGGGTTGTCAGGATCATCACCATCTTCATTGTGAAAAATGAGTGAAACATCAGGAACTGGTGCTGAAACTGGCACAACAGTTTCTTCAAAAACTGTTGATGATGGTGGCAGCACATCTGGGTGAGCAGAAGCAGAAATCGGCGAAAGCCAGGGATTCGGCGCTGGGCTCTTCCCTCTTCACTCGCTGTTACTGAGGGAATCCTCATTAGTTTCTTGTCCCTTGCCTGGTAATATGCTTAAATTCAGCGGGTCGCCATGCCTGATCTGAGGTCATAGGCAGAAGAGGCTGGGCAACACCAGAGGGCAGTGTGCGACTGCCGGCAGGTGGGCGAGAAGGCGGATCAACCCAGCGCACGCCAGCTCCCCCGCCATTGGCGGGTGAGATGGGCGGGTGCTGGGCGGCCACGCCTCACGCAAATGATATTAATAAATGCAGGAAAACAAGCAGGAGTTGCCTGTCTGTACTTACAAGAGCGTGCCAACACGTGAACAGATCTAGCGCAACCAAAACAATGTGCAGCAGATTGGTACGTTGACCCGGGAAATTTGCAATTACAGTTGTACAGAAAATTTGAAATCAGTGCCGGATTATAGAAGGAACAGGATTACAGGTAGTCGGATTAGTGAAGGTTGACCTGTACTCTGCGCATTGAGATGTAATATTTTGAATACTGTATTTGCCACTCTTTTTGATTCTGCATCCCTAATTTACTGATACGCACCCTGCTGGCTGCAATGTTGTTCTATCATCTGATGCTAATAATCATCTCCTTTGGCTTATTGACATTGAGAGGTTCTTTGCTTGGCACCAGGCCTTAAGATCTCCCACCTCCTCTCTGTAGGCCATCACTCAAAATTCAGGAACTATTTCTTTCCCTTCTGAACGGACGTTGAACACTACCTCATTACTTTTTTTCCTATTTTTTGCACAACTTATTTAACTATTATTTGTGTATATTTACTGTAATTCAGTTTTCTTTTTTTTCTCTATTATATATTGCATTGTACTGCTGCTGTAAAGATAACAAATTTCATAGCATGTGGCAGTGATATTAAACCTGATTCTGATGTTAATGAAATCCATTTGTCATTCTTCTTCCCTGAAGGTTGACCCTTCGGCAAAGCCATGTAAAAATGTGGTTCTGTATCAGACCATGATGGAACTTCTGAAAGCACAAGCTGCATCAGTTCAAGCTGTCAGAGATTCTGAACACGAGGTAGTGTGTGAGCTACTTTGTTTATTTATTTATTTTTACTTATTGAGATACAGCATGGAATAGGCCCTTCCGGCACTTCAAACCAGGCTGCCCAGCATCCCCCTGATTTAATCTTAGCCTAATCATGGAACAATTTACAATGACTGTGGGAGGAAGCTGGAGAACCCAGAAGAAACCAACACAATCATGGGGAAAAAGTACAAACCACTATATCACCATGTTGCCCTTGTCATTGCTCAGTGATCCAAACAATTGATTTATCTCACAGTCTGAGAAAAAAAACACAAATATACATTCATATCGACAGCGATGATGAAAGGCATTAGAAGTATATTGTTACATAGCTGAATGTGTACACTTTGGGGGCAGCAAAGAGGCACAGTTAGTAGAGCTGCTGTCTCACAGTACCAGAGACCCGGTTTCAATGCTGACCTCAGGTGATGCCTATGTAGAATTTCCATGTTCTCCCTGTGTCCAAATGGGTTTCCTCTGGAGGTTCTGATGTGTAGTTTGGTAGGTTAATTGGTCATTGTAAGTTGCTGCTGGTTTGTAGGTAAGTGCTAGAATCTGGAGGACTTTGATGGGAAGGTGGGGAGAATAAAAAAAGCGTAGTAATAGAGGATTAGTATAAAATAGGTGATTGGTGGTCGGTGTGAACTTGATGGGCTGAAAGGCTTGTTTACAACCTGTATCTCTCTCTGTAACATTACACAAATAACAAATGTGATTAAGAGGGTTAATGTATTTTGGTGCAGTTACTGGAGGAATAAATATTTGCCAGGACTATGATTCAGAGGATCTTTCATCTACCAAGCAATGTTCTGTAAGAAGTCTCTGTACATCTTCCCTGTGGAATGCGTGGATTTTCCCTGGGTGCTCTGATTTCCTCCCACAATCCAAAGATGTACCAGGTAGGGTGATTGGTCATTGTAAATTGTCCCATGAATAGATTGGGGTTAATTGGGCTGGCACTGTTTGAAGGGCTGGGAGAGCCTACTTTGTGCTATATTCCTAAATAAATAAATTACATCATGGCTGATTTATTATCCCTCTCAACCCCATTCTCCTGCCTATTAACCTCTGCTTTAAATATGCCCAGTGATTTGGACTCTACAGCCATCTGTGGCAGTGAATTCCACAGATTCACCATCCTCTGGCTATAGAAATTTCTCCTTGTGTTTGTTCTAAAGGTAAGACCTTCTTTTCTGAGGTTGTGTCCTCTGGTCCTAGATTCCCCCACTGTAGGAGACATCCTCTCCACATCCATTCTATCAGTAGTTGATGTCTTGTCGGCAGTAAGAGATGAAAAGATCCAGAAGACGTGTGTGGAGTTTCCAAGAAGAGGAAGAGGGTTGAAGGTGAGAGAAGAGATCTACGGTGTGGGATGGGGCATCCTTGCCAAAGAAGTAGGCTTGGAGATGGAGGCAGTGGAAGGGAAGCTCAGTGTCAGGGTGTGCGTGAAACTCACTAAGGTGCAGGAGGACAAAGGTAAGGCCCTTGCTGAGGACGGAATGTTCTGCCTCAGAGAGGGGAAGGTCAGAGGGGATGGTGAAGACATGCAGAGATTAGAATGGGGTAGAGATGGTTGGAGGAGTCAGAGGGAAGGGAGGGTTGGGATGTTCAGGGAAATGGGTAGGAGGAAGATAGGGATTCAGAGGAATAAAGAAGGGATAAGGGGTAGAGGTGAGCCTGAGAGACCCAGGGTTGGTGGGGAATAGTGGTGGGAGAAGAGGAGCCAGTGGATTCAATGGTAGTGAGAAAGGTCTTGGCCAGACAATGGAGGCTACAAAGCTTGCAGCCACAGTTGGAGTGGGAGATGGTGGTATCTGCGGTCTTGAAGCAGCTAGGCCATCGAAACCAGAGTTGGAGCGGCTGTAGCCATAGACTGGAGGTGGCCAGGAGTGTTGTTGTACAGTTTTGGTCACCCTGCTATAGGAAAGACACCATTAACCAAGAAAGAGTGCAGAGGAGATTTACAAGGATGTTGCCAGGACTTGACAGAATGAGTGTTGGAGAGAAGATGTGCAGGCTGGGATTTTAATCATTGGAAAGCAAGAAAGATGATGTTATAGAGGTGTATAAATGTATCACAAGGGACATTTATAAGGTCAATACACACAGTATTGTTTCCCAAAGTTGGGGAATCATGAACTAGGGGACATAAATTTAGAGTGATAGAGGGGAGAATTAATATGAACTTGAGGGACAATTTCTTCATCCAAGGGTGGTCCATATGTAGAACGAGCTGCCAGAAAAAATGACTGAGGCAGGTACATTAGCAACATTTATAACACACATAGACAGGCACATGAATCAGAAAAGTTTAGAGGGATAGGGTCAAATGCAGACAAATGGTACTAGCTTAGATGAGAATCTTGTTCAGCATGCACCAGTGGGGACAATTAGCTTCTTCCCATGCTCTATGACTCCATTAAAACTCCTGAATCCATCTCTGTGTATATGAAATGTGATAATCACTTGTCTGAATTAGAATTCCTATGTAATGGAAATACTGTAAAGTAATTTGGCTAGATTAATGGACTCTAGATAAGAATTATATCTAAATCAAACAAATGTTACACAAATCTTTCAATTTCAATTTTGAGTTTAATTGTCATTCAACCAGAAATCTATACCTCTGAATACGGCCAAACAAATAGCATTACTTCCTTTTGGAAGTAATTGGAATTCATTAAGTGCTGGCCATATTCAGTAACTGACAAAGAAAAAAACATACTCATTGCTTTCTGATCCTCTTATATTACATTTTACCAGTTTAGTAATGGATTATTTAATGCATCAGGAAAAGTCCTCAAGAAACTTATTTATTAGACATCAGTAGCACTTTTGATAAATGATCAGAAGGTTTTGTTCAATCCCCTGATGTTCTGTGATAGAATCTTTGATTTTTATTTCTCAATAATTCTTTTGAAAATTTGACAGCAACAGAAATATCAGTAACCAATGTGGAGTCATCACCTTTGATGTAAACTGCTCAAGGTCATACAGAGGATGATAAAAGTAAATAAAATGGATTAGTGTTTTTAAGATAAATATTATCATTGTTAAATCTTCCACTTTCACCTTTATAATGTTCATATTTTCTGCCTCTACCTCAATCCGTCAACTACTAAAACATTTTTTAGGAAATGAAGCAATTCTGAGCATCTATTTTAAACCACTGGGCAGACAAATCCATGATATGAGCCGAACTGGCTCCTGCTAAGTATTAGGAAGATCAAATGGTTTGGTTCTCACATTCCCCATTCCCTGGCCATTGACTCTCTGCCCTTTCTGACTACCATAAGAGACTAAACTGGATAGTTTGCATAATTGGCATCTTTTCCTGCAAAATTGACTACAGTTTGGAAGAGCTTCATTAGCACTAAGACATCCTGACAGTTTTTTGACTCTGAGTGGAAGCTCTGAGCTCATGTCCTCTTGACCTTTGAGATTTCCCACCTCTAATCCACCTGTTTCTGCCCTGTTTAACACAATTAGCCACTGAAACTCCTATCCATGATTTTGTTATCTTGGTCTTGACTATTTCAGTACATCTGTACTGGCTTTTTACTCCCTTTAGACAAAGTCAACATTTACACCAGCTCTTTTACTCATCACCTTTGTACTTGTAACTTATCTTGTCTCCCATTCCAACAAACTTAAGTGTAAAATTCCCTTCCATATGTTTAAATTCCTCAATGGCCTTCTTGAACTAGTTTGTACCTTTTCCAGTCCTTGTAGTCCTCCAAGATCTCAGCTCTCCTCCAAAACTGACCCCTCAGGTTATTAATTTCTATTGCTCCACCTTTGTGTCTTTTGTCAGATTTTGCTTAATAATGGCCTTCTGAAATATATTGGAATGTTTTACTGAGATAAAGATGTCATACAAACACCAGTTGTTTTGTTATTTATATTCCCAAAGACATGCAGAAAAAAATGCATACGAGTTATCATTCTGACCTAATTTCTATGTTATAAACAACAGGCTGACAACATTCTGGTACCAATGTGATTGCTAAAGGTTAGAGTGGTAGAATCATTACCACAATCTGGGGGCAGTATTGTAGTGAAGCAGTTAGCAAATTGTTTTACAACACCTACGACCCGGGTTCAATTCCCACGACTGTCTGTAAGAAGTTTGTTTGTTCTCCCCATGACCGCATGGGTTTCCTCTGGGTGCTCTGGGTTCCTCCCACATTCCAAAGGTATACAGATCAGAAGGTTAATTGTTCACTTGGGTGTAATCAGTCAGTGTGGCTCATTGGGTATGTTATCATGCTGTATTTCTAAGAATATTCTCTGGGCATTCCAAACACTTTTTAACTGACAAGAATTTATTTTTCTTTCCTCGCTTTGGAGATTCCATGTCTGTTTGGTGCTATGTAGGAAGATGCTGCTTAGACAATACTGTGACTATCTTTCTTTCTTATGCAGCAGTAAATTTACCTCTTACCATTTTATAGGGCCCAATGTGTTAAAAGCTATCTTGGACGTTGGGATGGATATCTTGGCTTGTCTTCTAAAAGATGCCTTGTGACGTTAATTTCAGATTTACAAATATTTCTAAACGTAATCTTGGGACATATGGGTGAGAACACAGCACAGCAGGAAGGACAAACAAGGTCTAGGTTAAAACTTATTATCCAAAAGATGATGCGTGCTCCATCATCCATCTTCTGGAGTAGCATTTAAAGTCACAATTTGTTAACTTAGCTGTGAGAGTGAGACTGACCTACTTCTGATTACTCGATGTACAGCATTAGGAAAACTCAGTCTGCAAACTCAGTCACTTAAAGCACCTAGGCATTACATCAAACTATGCACATTTCAGATTGAATGCAGATCAAGAACTAATTTATGAATTAAAAGAAACAATGCATATCAAATCTGAATCAGATTTAATATCTAGGCTTATGTTGTGACATTTGTTAACTTTGCGGCAGCGATACAATGAAATACATGAAAAGTAAATATATAGAGAAAAACTGAGTTACTTTAAGTATACATATGAATTTAAATAGTTAAGTTAAAATAAGTAGTGCAAATTAACAGCAATAAAAAAAGTAGTGAGGTAGTGTTCACGGGTTCAATATCCATTTAGAAATTGCATAGCAGAGGGGAAGAAACTGTTCCAGAATCGCTGAGTGTGCGTATCTGTACCTCCTCAATCGCTGAGTGTGTGTTTCTGTTTGTCCTTCCTGACACTAACAATGTGAAGAGGGCATGTCCTGGGTGGTGGAGATTCTTAATGATGGACGCCGCCTTCCTAAGACACCGCTCCTTGAAGATGCCTTGGATACTGGGGAGGCTGGTACCCATGATAGAGATGACTGATTTTACAAGTTTCTGCAACAGGCCCCTCCCCCATACCAGACAGTGATATAGCCAGTCAGAATGCTCCCCACAGTACATTTCTAGAATTTTTCGAGTGTTTTGGTTGGCAAACCAAATCCCCTCAAACCTCAACACACACAAAATGCTGGTGGAACACAGCAGGCCAGGCAGCATCTATAGGGAGAAGCGCTGTCAACGTTTCGGGCTGAGACCCTTCGTCAGGACTAACCGAAAGGGAAGATAGTAAGAGATTTGAAAGTAATGGGGGGAGGGGGAAATGCGAAATGATAGGAGAAGACCGGAGGGGGTGGGATGAAGCTAAGAGCTGGAAAGGTGATTGGCGAAAGTGATACAGAGCTGGAGAAGGGAAAGGATCATGGGACGGGAGGCCTCAGGAGAAAGAAAGGGGGGGAACACCAGAGGGAGATGGAGAACAGGCTAACAACTAAATATGTCAGGGATGGGGTAAGAAGGGGAGGAGGGGCATTAACGGAAGTTAGAGAAGTCAATGTTCATGCCATCAGGTTGGAGGCTACCCAGCTCCAACTTGTTAACAGAACAAGTGCTACACCTGCCCTTACACTTCCTCCCTCACCACCATTCAGAGCCCCAGACAGTCCTTCCAGGTGAGGCGACACTTCATCTGTGAGTCGGCTGGTGTGGTATACTGCGTCCGGTGCTCCCGGTGTGGCCTTTTATATATTGGTGAGACCCGACACAGACTGGGAGACCGTTTCACTGAACACCTACGCTCGGTCCGCCAGAAAAAGCAGGATCTCCCAGTGGCCACACATTTTAATTCTACGTCCCATTCCCATTCTGATATGTCTATCCATGGCCTCCTCTATTGTCAAAATGAATCTAAACTCAGGTTGGAGGAACAACACCTTATATACCGGCTGGGTAGCCTCCAACCTGATGGCATGATCCTTTCCCTTCTCCAGCTCTGTATCACTTTCGCCAATCACCTTTCCAGCTCAGCTTCATCCCACCCCCTCCAGTCTTCTCCTATCATTTCGCGTTTCCCCCTCCCCCCACTACTTTCAAATCTCTTACTATCTTCCCTTTCGGTTAGTCCTGACAAAGGGTCTCGGCCCGAAACGTCAACAGCGCTTCTCCCTATAGATGCTGCCTGGCCTGCTGTGTTCCACCAGCATTTTGTGTGTGTTGTTGTTTGAATTTCCAGCATCTGCAGATTTCCTCGTGTGTGTCCCCTCAAACCTCTAATGAAATATAGTCGCTGTCTTGCCTTCTTTATAGCTGCGTCAATATGTTGTATCCAGGTTAGGTCCTCAGAGATATTGACACCCAGGAACTTGACATTGCTCACTTTCTCCACTTCTGATCTCCCTAAAAGGATTGGTTCATGTTCCCTCTTTGTAATTCTTAGTAGTTCCTAATTTGTTGAAGTAGTGAAATATTTTTTTATTTTCAATCCCAGCTGTTCCTAGTATCTCCAAGGCTGAATACTTGAAACTGCAGTGAGCAAAATAGTTCTGAATTGCCTTACTGTTTATAACTTCAGTGACAAAAATCAGTTCTTTTTGAATACAAGCACACAAGTGATGGTATTTAAAACTGTTCACTCTAAGCACGATGCAGTGTCTAACGGTCACACGACGTACACATGACTGACACTAGTTAGAAAATGTTCAGCAACAGTCGCTTACCCCACTTAAGTGGCATTGGGTCTCAAATAAACGAAGGGATTGCAGGATATTTTTTTATTTGATTTTGTTCTTTAAGAGTTGTTGCAAATAAGTGGTTGCCTCAATTAACCAATGGACCAATTAACTGGAATCTCTGTATTTATTAAACTTAAAGAGCATGTAGTTGACAGGTAACATTGTGGTTATTACTTTATTTAAGGTACGTGAAATTTTGAAGGACAGAGCAGCAGAACGTAAGGCGAATGAACTATCCATCTCAGTGTATGACACAGAAAGAAATGAGAAAGCTAAAGAATACATGCGAAATCAGGTGAGTGTGGTGAAATCTTGAAGAAATTTGCTGCTCAGAAAATCCATGCATCTCTCAGTATTCTGTAGCCTACATGTTTAATGTTCTCTGGAAAGAGAAATATTTCAGGAAGGTGAAAACTCTCTGATTTGAAACATTGACTTTTTTTCCTTCAGATATGGTCTGAATAGCTGAGTATTTCGAGCACTTTCTGTTTTTGTTTTAGATTTCCAGTATCTGCAGTTTTGTTTTGATTTTTCATGTTTGATGTTGTTATTGACTTTATAAGTGCATAAGGATTAAACTTTTGCCATGTGTTTATTGAATTTCTGTACTGTACTTGTTTGAACTGAGAATTAGCTTTCTCTTGTATAGCTTTCTCTGCAATTTATAAAATAAAATGCAGCCGGTTCAAATAAATGGCTAGCAGCACCTCTGTTGTAGACTTAAAAGGCAAATCCTAAAGATTGCTGGTTGGTAGTGTAGGGGCTCCTTAATTTCATTAGGCAGAATTCAGACAGACTGTTAATTGGAAGTGTATATTGGAAGTACAGTCAGCCCTGCTTATCCGCGGATTCCGCATGGGTGGATCGGGAAAACCCGAAGTTCTCTCTCCAGCACTCGTTGTTTGAACATGTACAGACTACTTTTTCTTGTCATTATTCCCTAAACAATACAGTATAGCAACTATTTACATAGCATTTACATTGTATTGGGTATTATAAATAATCTAGAGATGATTTTAAAGTATAAGCAGTCCCCGGGTTATGAACGAGTACCGTTCCTGAATCCATCTTTAAGTCGGAACAGGTATATCCGGTATTATTTAGCATCAGTTAGTCAAACGTTTGTCTCAGTATATAGTATATATTTTACCTTTTTATGCATATAAAACACTTAAGAAACATATGTATTTCAATAATTAAGCCACTGCGTTGCTTAGTAATACTTGTAGCTTTCATCGGGGCAGGACCTTTCACATGCTCCATTTAAATTGTTCCGATCGTTGACCGACTGTAGCCTAATGCTTTTCCAATGACCGATGGCGTTTCACCTCTTTCTGATCGCTTTATTACCACTTTATTTTCCATCGTGATCGTAATTATTTTCATGAACATAAACACTGCAGATTCAGAGCTGCGCCGCTGGGTCCTAATGTCCACTGCACTGAGACAGGTTAAACTAGGTCCGGGGTTCCGCTGGATCCTAAAGACCACCGCACTGAGACAGGTTAAATAAGGGACTTGAGCATCCGCATTTTTTGGTATCTGTGGGGGGTCCCGGAACCAATCCCCCGCGGATAAAGAGGGCCGACTGTAATCACATTTGGGTCAATTTTTGTTGATTCTCCTACAGTAGTTTGATTGGCTACTGTAAATTGGCCCTGGTGTGCAGGTGAGTGGTAGAATCTGAGACAGTTAAGGGGAATGTGAAAAATTCATAGGAAAATGGGATTGCTCAGAGCTTTCATTGACTTGATAGTCCAAAATGGTCTCCTTCAAGTCATAAAGGAAAATGGTAAATGCAACAAAAAAAACTGTATCCCGTATTATAGGATCAAAGGGAGATCTTAGGAAATTAACACAAATTGAATGAAATGTCGACCATTTCTCTGCCTCCACGGATGCTGCCTGACCCACTCAGGTTCTCCAGCAGTTTTTTTTTTGCTGAATGATTATACTAACAAGGAATAAGGAAAATAAACTGATGAGGTGATCCCAGACAAAGCACACAGGTAGCAAAGCAACATTACTAAGTCAGTACAGTTTAAGTCTAAAACCTACCAGCATGAAGGCTTTGATTTGAACACTGTGTTCAGTTTACACAACTGGGGCTTGTAGAAACATCCAGGATTGAGCAATGTAGCTAAGGGACACAAGATTTTGGAAAGAGATGATTCAAACTTGAAGAATGGTGTCTAGCATTTCTACACATGGCTTATTAGACAAAATCCAAGAAGACATTAGTAGACTATGTGTAAATGTGGAATTAATCATCATATTAATAAATTGATGGAATACTCTAACTGCAGGAGTAAGGAGGTCACCTTATTTATTGAGGAATAAATAAATTAATTGGACTAAGAAGCAAAGGAATCTTACTGGCAAACATCTTCTGCACCTTCTGCGGGTTTAGGGGAAGACTAATAGAGCTTGCAACAAGATCTGGATCAGCTGGAAATGGGCTGAGAAATGGCAGATGGAAAAATGGCTTTGTTTCTACTGAACAGCAAAGAAGTGCATGAAAAATAGTCTTTTGGAGGATTATATTAGCAACTGTGATGGGAAAATCTTAGAGTACAAATGGTATGTTCAAGATGCTACCTTTGATTCAAGAACATGTAGTTAATGTGAAATTGATCTCTTAGTATGGAGTTTGCACACTCTACTCTTGACTGAATGAGGTTCTCATGGGATATACAGTTTCCTCCTATGTAACAAAGACTTTCCTGCTAGTAGGTTAATTGGCCATTGCAAATTGTATCTGGTGTCAGTGGGTGGTAGAATCTAGGGGAGCTAATGAACACGTGTGCAAAAGTAAATTACAGGAAGTAAGTGGGAAATTGAGACTGCTCTGGGGCTGCCATAGACTCAGTTGGCTGAATAACCACCTTCTACATAGTAAGAAATGTAAAAAAATAAGAAATTTAATATCCTCATTTCAGGAAGCTTACAGAAGATGATATCCATCATTTATGTGCAGTATTAGGCTAAATAAAAAGAATAGCTTTGGTAAATGTACAATGAAAAACTTTTGTTTTGCTTGCTACCCATGCAGATCATGTTATCAAATCAATGCATTGAAGGAGTACAAGGAAAAAGTAATTACAGAATACAGGGTTACAGACAAAGTGCAGTGCAGACATTAAGGAGCAAGGTTACAGTGAGCTAGGTTTTGAGAGCATCTTACTGTACAAGCGATCCATTCAATAGCAGGATAAAAGCTATTTTTGATCCTGGTGGCATATACTTTTAGGTTTTTGTATCTTCTTCCCATTCGAAGAGGTGAGAAGAGAGAACATCTCTGATTGGGAAGGGGTCGTTGAATATGTTGGCTACTTTACCAAGGCAGCAAGGACTGTAGACAGAGTCCATAGAAGGTAGCTGGTTTCCATGATGTGCTGAGCTGTGATCACAACTCTCTGCATCACACCTTGGTATAGAAACTGTTCTGTCCAACACTGCAACAACCTAGTCCATCAGACACACCAGCCTTCCCTTCATTGACAGCATCCACACTGCCTTGGGGAAGCATCTAACATCATCAAGAACCCTCTCACCAAGGTCACTTTCTCTTCTTCCCTCTCCCATCAAGCCTCTCAAATGCTGAAGATGAATTCTTATCTCCCAATCTACCTTGTTGTGGACATTGTACTCTGTTTGTTTACTTGCACTGCACTTTACCTGTAACTGCATCAGGTTTTCATGTGGTGCATTCTAACAAAGTTTTTCATTGCATTTGGAATATGTGACAATAATAAAACAATCCAATAGCCCTGGTGGTCATGAAGCTTTGTATGCTCTGTTTATAGTAATGATTCTGTGACTGCTGAGCATTTTAGAATGCTCTCAATACACTCTTAACAAATCCATTTGCTTAGCGACAGTTAATTATGTTTGTCTTGTTTGGGCTCCATCTGGTTGCTCTAGTGACGTTCAGGCATGAGATGCTTTGATTAGTATAATAGTCCAGCCATGCTATTTGCATTTGTGATATTTCAATTTATATGAAGGATACGTTGAACAAAGGCACTTCAGTGTAGGATACCCTGATCAGAAACACATAATTATCTTGTTCAGTGGCAATTGAGGATAAAATGGATTAAGGTAAGAATCACTGTTGTGTGAAGGTGACTGCCAGTCCCCCTTTCAAAGCCTTGGAGAACTCAGGAGAAACATGATGAGGTGATGGGTAAAAGCAGTTGCATGGCAAACAGCTAGGAATGTTACACAATGTCACACTTTAGCAGAGTTATTGTGATCAAGGCTGCAAAATAGTTCTTTGGGGTTCATGTTCCTGTGTGAAATTCCTGCTAGTAATGCTGTGGAAAATGGTTCTAAACAGAGGGTTCTTTCTCTTCAATCACACTCTTAGGTATGGTGGTTTTAATGGACAGAGAGGTTCTGGCATGTACAATAGATTTGAATATCCAGACTCCATTTTTTACTAATTATTTAATACACTTGCAATGGGAAAGTGTGTGTAAAATCTGAATTATAAGCTTCGATTTGGTCTCAAGGCACAACTATTACAGCAATGGTTCCCAACCTTTACTATGCCCCACACCCCTAGGAAATGTTTGATTAATGTTCGCACCCCCTACAAAAGTAATATCACATTTGAAGATGAAGAAGTCTAATTTCTAATTTTTGAACCACAAATTGAACTACATACAATACTGCAGGTGAACAAAATTGAACTTAAAGAAATAAACTTTTAACTCAGTGCATAAAATGCAAATATAAATTGAGCAATTAGATTCTAATTTATTCAGTAAAAAATTGTAAACAGTAAAATCAATCCCAATTGTGAACATAAAATTCAATGACTTCTTTGCTCCTGCTTCTCATTCATGATTTTCTTGCTGACTGCGATCCACAGGTCTGCCTGTGGATTCAGGCGATTCCTAGATTTTGTCTTGATGGACAAAAGAGAACTAAATCCAGATTCACACAAGTATGTTGTTGCAAATGGAATGAGGACACGGAGTGCTTTTCCACCAAGTCTTGGGAACATATCCAGTGCTGCACACCAAAACTCCTCCAAAGTCTCGCTTTCATATTGCATTTCAAGAGCTCAATTTGTTTGCAAATCAATAAGATCTTCCTTCAGCTCTTCATCATCTGACATTTTCTCCAAATTGTAGGAATATGGATTCATGATCCATTCTTCTGAAATCTTCAGGTCTCCAGCAGCAAAATATCCATCAAACGATTCTGACAGCATTTTCAAATGAGCCACAATTTCTTCACGCACAGTAGGAGTTATGGATCCAGCATCATCAACCATCTCTTCTAGTGAAGGAAAATTTGAGAGACTGCCTCTTTCCATCTTTGACGCCAAAGACTTAACTTTTCTTTGAAGGCATTCAACTTTTCACAAGCCTTCAATATGTTTATCCCTTTTCCTTGAAGAAAAACACTCAGGTCATCCATACGAGTGAAAATGTCAGCTAAGTAAGCCAGCATTTGGGCGAATTCCTGTGTTTCCATTGCCCCAACCAGATCACATTCACACTCCTCCAGAAAAACCTTGATTTCTTTCCGCAGTTCAGAGAAGCGGGATAAAGCTTGTCCTCATGACAACCAACGGACTTCTGTGTGGAAAAGCAAAACTGAATGCTCACTTCCCAGATTCTCACAAAATGATTTGAAGATGCGATGGTTCAAAGCACGCCCCCTGATCCAGTTGATGATCTTCACACAAGTATCAAGGACTTTCTTCAAATTTGGAGGCAATGTTTTTGATGCCAAAGCATGCCGATGAAGAAAACAATGGGTAACTTACTTGCAAGTCTGGAATCTCCTTTTTCACCAACGCAGAAAAGCCAGATTTATTTCCAAGCATTGCAGGTGCCCCGTCAGTGCACACAGAACCAATGACTTTGATATCTAAATCATGTTTGGCAAAGAAGTCTTTCACCAGCTGCATCACATCCTTTGCAGTTGCGTTTGTTTTCAGATCTTTACAAAACAGGAAATCTTCCTTCACAGCACCATCATTGACATACCTCACTAATGTGATGAGTTGACTACAATTTTAGACATCAGTTGACTCATCCAACTGAATAGAGACTTTAAGAGGACTAGCTCTGACATCTGAGATGACTTGGTCCAAAATATCTTCACTCAAATCACTGATTCAGTTGTGAATGACATTATTTGATAGGGGCACCTGTTCAAATTTTTTTCTTGCTTCTTTGCCCAGGATAGTTGTTGTCATTTCCAGTTCACATGGCTTGATGAGATCTTCTGCAATTGTATGGGGCTTCTTGGATTTGGCCACTTTATATGCCACTTGGTATGAAGCAAGAAGAAACTTAATTTTCGTTTCAACAGAAACGAAACCTAATTTTGGAAGAGTTCCTTGTGATTCAAAACGAGCTCTTTTGATTTTCAATGACCCAACATCATGTCCTTCAACATCAGCTCCACCATGCTTGTTCTTGAAGTGCTCTTGAAGCTTGGATGGCTTCAGATTTGAGTTGGAAAACACAACGCTACAAAGAATGCACTAGGGTTTTTGTAAGCCATCACTTCCTGTTGTGCAAGTGAAACCAAATCACACATAGTCATCATTTCATTTCCTTCTTTTTGACATGAAGAAGGGTTAATTAATTAATTAAGGGTTAAGGGTAAAGAGAAAAATATGAGCTAATGTGAGAAAAACTATCTGACTAAGTCAGGGATGACCGCTTCACTCAACCAGATATGCCTATAGCATAGTATCACGAGAAATACGCTTTCAAATATTATATTATGATATTATCTGCAGTTATGCCAAGATAAATCGTCAGGTGGAAATGCTACGGGGATGTGACATGACTTATTAGGCTGCTCTGTACTGAATTTACACACCTATTTCCAATGATTACCGGAGATATGAACTCCCACCACACGATTCAAAGTCCTCGGTGCTAACCATGATACCTCCTCAACTAACACAATTCAAAATTATCAAGGATTCAAGAAAAAAACCCTTTAAGAGAAAAAAACCTTTGAAATTCAAAAACTTTTGTAATGCACTGAGACAAATACGAATGAATGACTTCAGCTGCTTTTTATCAAAATGCGGCTTTTTAAAATTTTATAATTGAATAATTTACCTACAGTCTGTGGGTTTGGTTTTAACGCGAAGTCGTTACTCGATGGTTGATTCAGGATGTATAAAGATATTGGCATTATGAGATGATTTTTAATTCTGAGATGTAACCTAGCTAACATTGATGAGACTCCTCAACTCTGAGGTGTAACTCCCAGGTAACACTGATGAGACTCCTCAACTCTGAGGTATAACTTCCCAGGTAACACTGATGAGAATCCTCAACGCTGACTCGGGCAGCGGGAGAATGGAGCGTACTTGGGACCAACATTGCTACCACTTCTGAAAGCACACTGGCAGCTGGCTGAGTGATGACTCATGACTTGTCACTCAAGGACACAAGCCACTCTTTGTTGCACCCCCTGAAATTCCATCTCGCAACCCAGGTTGGGAACCCCTTTATTACAGGGTTGTTTAAGATTATGCCTGCGTTGATAATTAAACAGTCTACCCCAGATGGTGTTGAACTTCTTAAGAGTTGTTAGAATCAGAATCAGGTTTATTAGCCTGGGCATGAGTCATGAAATTTGTAAATTTAGCAGCAGCAGTTCAATGTAATACATAATATAGAAGAAGAAATAAATAAATAAATTACAGTATACGTATTTTGAATAGATTAAGAATCATACAAATCAGAAATAATACATATTTTTAAAAAGTGAGGTAGTGTTCACGGGTTCTGCTGTTGACCTATTGTGGCGATAGGCAAATTGCAGTGGGTCCAGGTCCTTTGCTGAGGCAGGAGTTCAGTCTAGTCATGACCAACCTCTCAAAGCATTTCATAACTGTAGATATGAGTGCTACTGGGCAATAGTCATTAAGGCAGCTCACATTATTCTTCATAGGCACTGGTATAATTGTTGTCTTTTTGAAGAAAGTGGGAACTCCCGCCCATAGCAGTGAGAGGTTGAAAATGTCTTTGAATATTCCCACCAGTTGGTTGGCACAAGTTTTCAGAGCCTTACCAGGTACTCCATTGGGACTGTCGGCCTTGTGAGGGTTCACTCTCTTTAAAAACAGTCTAACAGTGGCCTCTGAAACAGAGATCACAGGGATCTTCACAGCTGTAGTTATATTCTCCATTTCAAAGCAGACATAGAAGGCGTTGAGTTCATCTGGTAATGAAGTATTGGTGCTGTTCATGCTATTGAGTTTTGCCTTGTAGGAAGTAATGTCCCCAAACCCTGCCAGAGTTGTTGTACATCTGATGTCACCTCCAACCTCATTCAAAATGGTCTCTTTGCTCTTGAAATAGCCCTCCGCGTCATACCTGGTTTTCTGGTACAGACCTGGGTCACCAGACTTGAATGCCATAAATCTAGCCTTCAGCAGATGTCGTACCTCTTGGTTCATCCACGGCTTTTGGTTTGGTAATTTACATTATGTCTTTGTAGGCACACACTCATCCACACAGGTTTTAATTAAGTTAGTAACAACTGCAGCGTGCTCATCCATATTTGAATATGGCCCAGACCACTGATTCAAAGCAGTCCTGTAAGTGCCCCTGTGCTTCCCTTGTCCATACCTTCTTGGTCCTCACTACCGGTACTTCAGTCTCTGACTATACTGAGGGAGCAGAAGTACAACTAGGTGATCAGACTTCCCGAAGTGAGGGTGTGGAATAGCACGGTAGGCATTCTTGATGGTGGTGTAACAATGGTCCAGTGTGTTATTTCCTCTGGTATTACAATTGATCTGTTGATGGTAATTGCTTAGTGATTTTTTCAGACTGGCTTGGTTAAATTCCTCAAAAACGATGGTGAAAACGTTAAGGTGCACTGTTTCATGCATGTTTATCCCATTGCTCAGATCATCTAAAGCCTGATTGACACTGGCCTGAGGTGGAATGTATACTGCTACCAAAATGATCACGGAAATCTCCTGTGGTAGGCAAAATCAGTGGTCTCCAACCACTGGGCCGCGAGGAAACAATATGAGATGATATGAGTCAGCTGCACCTTTCTTCATTCCCTGTCATGCCCACTGTTGAACTTGAATGCACGCGAGGTTATCAGTCACCTGAACACAGTGATATCCTCGCGCCAGGGATCACTGGTTGGCCTCAGGTAACCGGCCACCTCGCATGGCCGGCGAGAAGTGCCGATTCTACTGGCCTGGAGTGTGGACAGATGGGCGCCGCCTCTAAACCTGTTTACCACACCGAATGTTTGTGGGGAACCCGGTGCTAAAATATTCGCAGATGACCTCATTCGGGCTCAGGGTTTCATAAGTAGCAGAGCAGCTACCTCGCTGCGATCTACTGAAAGTCATCCCTCGAGCCAAACTTTTGTCGGCTGATAGATCCTACCTACCTACGGGGGGGGCGTGCCCTGTCACACTCCTCGCTTGGTCGGTTGCTCTCTCCAGACTGTGACCACTGCGGCCCCGGTATGGGGACCTCTGGCCCTTACCTTGTCCTCTCACTGGTGTGTTGCAATGATTTTATATGTCCATGCGAGGAAAATATGCGCTGTGTGTTTAATATCCAAACGTTACTTAAAATGTTATGATGCTATTGACTTATAAGTGAGTTATAATTGACTTATCATATATTCATGCGAGGAAAATATGCGCTGTGTGTTTAATATTAAATTCATTAGATAAACACTTTTAGAAACAAAGTTGAGTGTATTAGCCACTTATAAGTGACTTATAGTTGACTTATCACCTGTATTCCGGTCGTAATTAACACCCCCCCCCCCCCCCCCCCCCCGCCGGCCGGTCGACAAGAATATTGTCAATATTAAGCCAGTCCGCGGTGCAAAGAAGATTGGTAACCCTTGGGCAAAATGGATGGCATTTAACTGTGAGATATTCCAGGTGTGGTGAGTAGCACCAGGACAGCACTGACAGATTTGTGCACCAAGAGGAGTTGATCATGAGGCATACTCCTCCACCTTTGCTTTTGACAGACTCTATAGATCTATCCTGACAGTGTATAGCACAGCACGTTCAGGCAAGTGGATATTATTCTATCACAGAGTGGATGTTCCCCTGGATTATGAGTTTAGAACTGGGTATCTTTACCTCAGAATATGGAAAAAGCCATTTTTTTATGACTGGGATGAGAAATTTATTTAATCTATAGATTTTAGAATCCTCAGCCTGCTGACTTCATTCAAAACATAGATCAATGAGATACTTTGCTGGAAAATCGTACTGAGTTTGATCAGCTGTGATCTTGATGAATGGTGGAGCAGATACAAAGGGGTGCATGGTCAACTCCTGCTCCTATATTTTATATTCTTATGTCTTGATTTTCACTAACCCCACATTAATGTGATTGATTTTTTCCGTGAACATTGATCTTTTTGGATATGCACAAGAATATTTTAAGCCTGTATGCTATCAGACATTACAGTATCGGAATATGTTCTACATTCCAACCTGACCTTGCCCTCATTCCAACATGAGTCTTTGAATTGTGATGCAGTACTATATTGTCAATGCAGTGAACTTAATTGTGCCACTTTTTTCATTGTTCATGTTGAATCCTGCTGCCAGTGTGCCAGGTCTGAATCTCACACTCTTCATAATATGGTGTGGTGCTTTTTCTTTAACTACTTGACTTCTATGGAAGATTGTAATGAGTGAGATACTTGAATCCTTTGGAGCCTGTTTACTTGTTCATTCACCAAGTAGCAAGTCCAATTATCTGCTTCAGAAGCTCCTGAACAATTGAAACATTCTGAAACCACACCCTCCTGATAGAATAGAATCTACCAATAGATTATTTCAACTATTGCAAAAAAAAAGGTACTACAAAATCAGTTGTACTTTATCTTTCACACAACTGGATGAGATTCAAACAAAAAATAAGCTATCCTGTCAACTTTAGCTACCAAATTCTGTCCTATTTTTATTTATCCTCTTTCAGACAATGCTTTTGGGGAATTAACTTTCTAGTTCTGGTAAGCTTCAGATTTGTCCACTTACATGCATTCTATCTCTTTTATAGCCTTCCTACAGTCTAACTTTCCATGTGTCTTTGTTATGGCTAATCAGTGATCTCCTTTACTGGAACATCCTTGCTTCATGTCATCTTTCCCTTCCCTTGCCTATTCACGCTGACTTTCTGAATCTTCTATTCTTTCTTTTACTGTATTGACCTTATTAAAGTAGTATCTTCTTCACCTTCACAGTTGCAGTTGAGAAAAAAGTTAGTATTACAGAAAAAACACTGATGTTGATCATTATTCCATGAATGGCAGGTATTCTTGGGAATAATGCACAAGGTGCAAAATCAGTTCATCCCCCAGAGAAGGAAGGATTCAAAGGGGGGAAAGGGGCCACAGTGGTTGACAAAGGAAGTCAAAGATTGCATAGCATTAAAAAAAAAGGAAGTATGACAGAGCTAAGGTGAGTGGGAGGACAGATGATTAGGAAGTTCTTAAGGAACAACAGAACTTAACTAAAAAGACAATACGGGGAGAAAAAATGAGGTACGAACGCAAGCTAGCCAGGAATATAAAGGAAGATAGCAAAAGCTTTTTTAGGTATGTGAAGAGAAAGAAGATAGTTAAGAACAATGTTGGGCCCTTGAAGAATGAATTGGGTGGAATTGTTATGGGAAACAGAGAAATGGCAGAAGAATTTAATGAGTACTTTAGAACTGTTTTCACTAAGGAAGACACAAGCAATCTCCCAGATGTATGGATGGGCCAAGGACATAGGGTAACAGAGGAAATGAAACAGATTGACATTAGGAAGGAAACGGTGATGAGAAGACTGATGGGACTGAAGGCTGACAAATCCCCAGGTCCAGATGGTCGCATCCTAGGGTACTAAAGGAGGTGGCCCTGGAAATAGCGGATGCATTGGTAATCATTTTCCAATGTTCCTTAGATTCAGGATCAGTTCCTGAGGATTGGAGAATGGCTAATGTTATCCCACTTTTTAAGAAAGGAGGGAGGGAGAAAACAGAGAACTATCGACCTGTCAGCCTGACATCGGTGGTGGGGAAGATGCTAGAGTCCATTATTAAGGATGAAATAGTGGCATATCTAGATAGCAGTGATAGGATTGGGCCGAGCCAGCATGGATTTACCAAGGGTAAATCATGCTTGACTAATCTGTTGGAGTTTTTCGAGGATGTAACCAGGAAGTTAGACGGGGGAGATCCAGTGGATGTAGTGTACCTCGATTTTCAGAAGGCATTTTATAAGGTCCCACATAGGAGATTGGTGGGTAAAATCAAAGCTCAGGGCATCGGGGGGAAGACATTGACATGGATAGAAAACTGGTTGGCAGATAGAAAGCAAAGGGTAGCGGTGAATGGGTGTTTCTCGGAATGGCAGGTGGTGACTAGTGGGGTGCCACAGGGCTCGGTATTGGGACCACAGCTGTTTACAATTTACGTCAACGATTTGGATGAAGGCATTGAAAATAACATCAGCAAATTTGCTGATGATACTAAGCTGGGTGGCAGTGTGACATGTGATGAGGATGTTAGGAGAATTCAGGGTGACTTGGATAGGCTGGGTGAGTGGGCAGATACTTGGCAGATGACGTTTAATGTGAATAAGTATGAGGTTATCCACTTTGGGGGTAAGAACAGGAAGGCAGATTATTATCTGAACGGTGTAGAGTTAGGTAAGGGAGAAATACAAAGAGATCTAGGAGTCCTTGTTCATCAGTCACTGAAGGTGAATGAGCAAGTGCAGCAGGCAGTAAAGAAGGCTAATTGAATGTTGGCCTTTATTACAAAGGGAATTGAGTACAAGAGCAAAGAAATCCTCTTGCATTTGTACAGAGCCCTGGTGAGACCACACCTGGAGTATTGTGTACAATTTTGGTCTCCAGGGTTAAGGAAGGACATCCTGGCTGTAGAGGAAGTGCAGCGTAGATTCACGAGGTTAATTCCTGGGATGTCTGGACTGTCTTACGCAGAGAGGTTAGAGAGACTGGGCTTGTACAAGCTGGAATTAAGGAGATTGAGAGGGGATCTGATTGAAACATATAAGATTATTAAGGGATTGGACAAGATAGAGGCAGGAAATGTGTTCCAGATGCTGAGAGAGTCCAGTACCAGAGGGCATGGTTTGAGAATAAGGGGTAGGTCATTTAGGACAGAGTTAAGGAAAAACTTCTTCTCCCAGAGAGTTGTGGGGGTCTGGAATGCGCTGCCTCGGAAGGTAGTGGAGGCCAATTCTCTGGATGCTTTCAAGAAGGAGCTAGATAGGTATCTTATGGATAGGGGAATCAAGGGATATGGGGACAAGGCAGGAACTGGGTATTGATAGTAGTTGATCAGCCATGATCTCAAAATGGCGGTGCAGGCTCAAAGGGCCGAATGGTCTACTTCTGCACCTATTGTCTATTGTCTTTAAAATTTAACTGTAATACAAATGGAGTGGGTTCAAAGATGAATTGTCTTCCTGCATCAGCTGCCCAGTTAAATATAATCCCCTGTTGTTTCCAAACGATACCAGCTATTTATTACTATTTTTGTTTCTCAGATGCTTAGGGAGGAGGAGCAGCGGTCACGGCAAGCTGAGGAAGAGGTGGATTACCTCGCACCATTCCTTGCTCGTTTGGGACAGCCCAAAAAGATCACCGGGAAACTAGCCATCAAGCTCCGCAATGACTGTCTAGCAGACATGAAGCAGAGGCTGATTGATAAAGCTAACATCATTCAAAATAGGTTTGAGAAGGTGCTGAATTTTCTTAGCATTATTCATAGAATCATAGTTAAACAGCAAGGAAATGGCTTTTGGCCCAACTGATCCATGCTGACCAACTTGCCTACCTGAGCCTGTACCATTTTCTTCCTTCCTTAACCAGGAATCTGGCCAAATATCTTTTAAACATTGTAATTGTACCCACCTCTGCAGTTCATTCAACATTCCGACCTCCATCTGTGTGAGAAGGTTGCCCTCAGGTCCCCTTTAAATCTTTCCCCTCTCACCTTAAACTTATGCCCTCTCATTTTAGATTTGCCACCCTGGGGAAAAGATTCAGTGAAGCTATGTCCCTCATGATGTTATAAAACTCTATAGCCTTTCACTCTTTAGCCTTTTATGCTCCAGAAAGAAAAGCTCCAACCTATCCAGCCTCTACTTATAACTCATATCTTCCAGACCTGGTAATCTCATCGTGAATCTTTTATGCACCTGTTCTAGCTTAATGACATTCTTTATGTGTGTGTGCGTGGAAACATCTATCTGTGTTCCACTTGTGCAGCACGGTAGCAAGGTCTGGGTTTCATTTGACTTGCCAGTGGATCAAGGCCTCACTCTGTTAACTCCCCATGATAGCTGATGTGCAACAACTACCCTGCATTAAATAAAATCGTACACATGTAACTTCTATGCTAATTCTTCCTTAAGAAGACTGTCTGAAAGGTGGCTGCAATTCTAGCTACAATGAGCAGGAAGCCCAAGATGCTATAGAAACTTCAGAGAATTTAAACAAGATGTAATATGACATTCAGCAACTTTCTGAAAAGTACAATTGATGAAGAGAAAGTTAGCTACCTCCTTCTATGGCAGGAGAGCAAACGATACACCTCTTCAGAAGTCAGAGAATAGGCAGGAAATTGAGGATGCACCTAAAAGAGAAATCAAATGACCAAATTGCTGAGGCAAGTTCCAAAGCCTGAGGCAACAGTCTATTCATGATTTTATTATGAAGCTTTGAATCATAGCCAATAAATGCAAATTCAAGATCAGCTGGCTTACTCATTTGCAGCTCAGCAAACACACTCACACAGAAAACATTGATTAGGAATGCACAGGTCACTACAACCCAGGTTATAGGTACAGTCAGATCACAGGAAAACACGAGTAAACAGATAAAGATACTGACTGCTCAGCAGTCAAACCTCCAGGTCAGCTCTGGGAAAAGAAATGGTGCTGACACAGTAAGAGAACAGAAACAAAAGTATAGAAATCAGACTGAAGGCTGTACGAGTTCTCAGAGAAAAGAATGCTCTACTCATAGACCAAATTCTGGATGATAATATTTAAGCTCCACTGTTGGGAGAAGATGTGCAAATGAAAAGTGAAAACATGCAGAGAAAAAGCCAAGGAAGAATGAATCAATAGCAAAAAAATCAATTCAACCATACCATATAAGAAATGGCTTCTGTCTAGGTAGCCTCCAACCTCATGGCATGTACACTGATTTCTCCAACTCTTTATTTTTCCCCCTTCCCCTTCCCTCTCTGCCCAAAACCTTGACTATTTATTCATTTCCATGGATGCTGCCTGATCTGCTGAGTTCCTCCAGCATTTTGTTTGTGATATTCCAAGGCCACAGTCCAAAGATATACTAGCTAGTAGGTTAATTGGTCATTGTAAATTGTCCTGTGATTAGGCTAGGATTAAATTAGGGGATTGCTGGGTGGCACAGTTCAAAAGAACAGAAGGGACTATTCCGTGCTTATCTCAATAAAAAAAGTCAAAGTTTGAGAACATTCCAGATATTACAACTAAACATTTACATGGGGTAATCTGATGTGGCAGTTCCTGTTGAAATAAAATCCACACCACCATCTGGAAAAGATAAAAGTGCAGAGGCAAACTCACTACTCAACTGGATATGTGCCAATTAACATTTAAGAAAACAGGTTCTACCGAAAGATCTTCCCTGAAAAGATGCATATCTCAAGAATGCTGTCTCAAAACAAGGAATTTGAATGTTTGGGAATGCAAGAAGCTATAGAGTAGTGGACTTATCTCAATATATCATGGACACACAACCCCACTCTCATCGGTAGTATCCACAGAAGGTGATGTCTCAAAAGTCAATATCCATCATCAAAATTCCACCTACCAGGCCATGCCATCTTTTTGCAGGAGGTACAGAAGCCTGATGTCTCACAGCACCAGTTTCAGGAACAGCCACTTTCCTTCAACCATTTAGTTCTTGAAACAACCAGCAAAATCCTAATCACCTCTGCAGTCTAGTAATGCTATGACCATTCTGATCACTTTGCTCTAAAATATACCTTTTTGTCCCAACAGTGTGTTTTTCTTCTTGTAAAATTGTGGATAATTTATGTGTATATTTTATTGTGAATGCTGCTTATCTGATGTTATGAGCCTGTGATGGTGCTGCAAGTAAGTTTTCTATTGCATCTGTGCATACATGTACTTGTGCATACGTCAATAAACTTGACTTAGCTACCTTTGTGGAATTGAAGCTTATGCTTTTGAATCAATGGCTCAGAACTTTGGCTAAGAATTAAATTCAATGAATATCTTTTAGTTTTAATAGGCAAGTAACAAAGCAGTCCAACTAGAATTGGCTTCCTCAGTAGTGGTGTACCAGTATTAGCTGCTTTGCACCTTCATGTTCTTTTTTTCTAGGAGGCCTTAGAGCTCCAGAATAAACAGCAATGGTACCAGCAGAACCAGATGTTCATGACCAAGGAAGATGAACAGGCCTATTTGTCCTACTGCTCTGAGGCCATGTTTCGAATCCACATCCTTGAAATGCGCCTCAACAAGTAAGAATCCTCATTTCACTATTAATGCACTATCATTGAACAACACTGAAAAACCAACCAAAAACACTACAGATTCCAGAAATATGAAATTAAAGCAGAAAATGCTGGTGATGGTCAGCACCTGGTGAAGGAGAAAGAACGTCAACTTTTCAGGTTGATGATCTTTCATCACTCCTCTCTGCAACAAGTTGGAGTCATTTATCTGAAGTGTTGTGCCTCTTTCTCCCTCTATAGATACTGCGGACATTTTCTGATTTTACCAAATCAGAGCGTACGTTGTTACTGATCCCTATCAGTGCTTAGTCTCCATGCAAGATTATATCATCATCTTTGGTGTTTCCTCTCCTCCTTACAATACTGATTTGCTGGTAGAGTTGTGCTGATACCTTTGGCTATTAGGAATCTCTACCTATCAATGTGGTGCAATACCCAGGAACTAAGTTACAAAGCAATACAGCACAGAAACAGGCCCAACTCATCCATGTCAACCAAGTGCCCATCCAAGCTTATCCCAGTTGACCTATTAAGTCCGTATCCCTCTAATTCTTTCTTATCCATGTACCTGTCCAAATGTCCTTTAAATGGTGTTAGTGTACCTGACTCAACTATTCTGGTAGCTCATTCCATAAACATTCCACCCTCTACATCTGTCCCTGGCTTTGCAGAAAATCTACCTGTATTCTTTGTAGCAGAGAATTGGGAAGACGTTGAAATGCTGCAACACTGCCTCAACTGCTACTGTTTTCCTGGAGCTTCTGAATAGAACCGGGCTGCATTCCATGAACTGCACCAGTGCAGGATGAACCTGTGATTTACATTACTCTAGAAGCCACCAGAGAACCATTGATAAGTTGGTTATCACTCCTTTCTGCAGGCAATTTAAGTAGTTTTAAATCTTACCAACATAATTAAAAGCCAGTGCTAAATGAGTCTCATCACACATGAAAATTTCATTGTTTAGGCACCATACAAATATAAAAGTAATGATTTTATAATTTAACAATCACGTCTTTCAGTCAATCAAATACTGACTTAATTTAGGTGATTTATCCAACAGGTCTGTGTACCAATATTGTGAGGAAAATATTCCAAACAAAATGGCTCATTTTCAATCACAGATTTTGCCTAATCAACGTTTCCCTACCATGTATATTCTGGGATGAATGTATCCATTTCTCTCCAGTGTCCCAGAATTTAACATTCCCATGCACTTGTGCTTTGAAATCCTGTTTGTTAAATCATACTTGGCATGTAAAGATAAAATCGCTTGATTTATATGAGGGAGCCTGATTCAGGTTCCAGGCTGGGTCAGTTCTAACAGATATGCTAGTGTCTGATGATGCTTTAGTACTTTAATTTGGAGGTGATTCAATTTTACATGAAGTCACTGTATAATGTTTTGTGATGATATAAGCATTGGGACAGTGATTACCACTGAGCATTCACTGAGCATCAACCACAGTCAAGTGTGATCTAACCAAGATGAACAATGACTTGTATTGAGCAACATACTCTAAATATGGTCTGATAGTTATAGAGCCACATTATTGGGTAGCTTCTGTACCTAAACTGGCCGCTGAGTGTATGTTCATGGTCCCCTGCTGCTGTAGCCCATCCACTTCTAGGTTCAACATATTGAACGTTCAGAGATGCACTTCTACACACCACTGTTGTAATGGATGATACTTGAGTTACTGTCACCTTGAACGAATCTGGACATTCTATTCTGACCTCCATCATTAATAAGATGTTTTCACCCACAGAACTGCCACTCACTGGATTTTTCTTTTGTTTCTTGCACCATTCTCTATAAACTTGAGAAACTGTTGTTCATGAAAATCCCAAGAGATCAGCAGATTCTGAGATACTCAAACCATCCCAACTGGCACCAATAATCATTCCATGGTCAAAGTCACATAGATCACATTTCTTCCCCGTTCTGAAGTTTGGTCTGAGCAACCACTGAACCTCTTGACCATGTATGCATGTTTTTATGCATTGAGTTGCTGCCACATGATTGGCTGATTAGATATCTGCATTAATGAGCAGGTGTACCTAATAAATTGGCCATTGAGTGTACACGGAGAATGGAATTTTGCCCAGTCACCCAAATGATCTAGCAAAGGTTTATAAAGGCCCCTCCAGCCTATTATACAAGAAGATCACAACTGATTGAGTTATTGCTCTTAACTCCAATTTATTGTCCAAACCCCATAACCTTTGATATCATATTCAAAGATTCTTGCTCAGCTCTGAATGTTCTTAGTGTCTGAGCATCCTCGGCTCTCTGGAGGAGAGTTCCAAAGACTTCAAGCACTGAAAAAATAAATATACTTCATCTCAGTCTCACAGGGCCAGTCTCTTATATTGTTGTGATACTTTCATTTCCCACATCTCCATAAGGTTGTCAAATTAGTGTCAATTAGTGCAGTGGAACTACAAGAATTCCCCACTCATGGGGCTCTGGCAAATCTTCTGGGGCCCCTTAATTAGGTTCTTTATGATGTCAAAAGAGTTTTGCAATGAATTCGCTATTGCACTTGGCAAGTCTTTGGGGGTGGGGGTAGATGTGAGGTCCAGCAAGACTTGAAGTGGAGGCAGTGGGTGAGAGTGAGGGACTGCTGATTCTCAGGGGAACATAACCCAGTGAGACAGTTGCAGAGCCATTGGTATTTTAAATTGTAGGATTGCAGATTATTGATGTGCTACAGGTTTGACAGTTTCTGGCAACTGCACCAAAATTTTTCAAATTTATTTCGTATTTCACCCTGACACCTAAGAGAGAAAAGTTCTCACATCAATTTGCTCAGGATTTGAATCCGTATCTCGTTGTTGCTGACACAATGCTTCTCTACTGCCTATGATTGAAGACATAAATCCATTGTGTTGATGGGTTGGTTTCATTCCATCTACAAATACTGAGGTTAATGCTGCTTGCTTGCAGGCACAAAGAGGCAGCACCAAACAAATACCTGGACCTGGATGACAAAATTCGCAAAGACCCACGGTTGGCCAAGAAATTAAAGGATTGCTGAATATGTTAACTGTCCATTACAGTGCAGCCAATGTCTGGGGAAGATGATCTGATGTCCAGGAATCTTTAATGAAATGTAACAAGCATGTATTCAAAATAAAAAGAAAAACATTGCCAGAAAGATTTTATGTGAATAATTTTAATTAATGAGTTAACAATTTAATGGAAAGTGCTGGAAACACTTAGGTCAGATGGCATTTAGAGAAAGATAAATAATTACAGGGTCCTTTATCAGAATTGGAAAGAGAGAAGCTATAGCTATAAATTGCAGGGGTGGGGTGGGGTGGGGTTTTGTGTGTGTGTGTGTGTGTGTGTGTGTATGTGTGTGTGTGTGTGGTGAACAGAGAGGGAGAGAGAGAAAGAAAGGAAAAGAAGGGACAGGGTGATACCAATATTGCCAAGTTGATCAATGTATTACCGGGGATGGTCGGGGGGGTGGGGAGAGAATGAAGAAAGGTCATGAAATAGTGGCAAAGAGAAAGTGAGAATGCAAACAGACACAATATTCATAAAATACTGTGCCATGGCAAGTGCCCACCAGATGAGGGTGTGTTAGTGAGGGGAGAAAAATTGAAGCCAATATACCAGATTGATGAAGCAAAAATGGCCAGTTCTGATACAAATCAAGAAAACAAGTTACCTGAAGTTGTAAAATTCCTTTTTGAGTCCCAAAGCTTGCAACAAGCCAGATGGAAGATGAAGTCCTGTTTGATAACCTTGTTATCACAGTGCAGGGCCTGTAGATGGGTCAGATTGGCAGCACAATGGAGAATTTAATGGCGATCAGATTAAATACAGGTGCTCTACAAAGCAGTTACCCATTCTGCATTCACCGGAGATGCTGCCTGATCTGCAGAATAGTTCTATCATTGTTTTTAATTCACATTTCCAGCATCACATCATTTTGAATTTTGTTTAAAGGTTTAATTGTATGTGTAAGCAAATTTTATATAATGAAATTTGTAATGTGATCAGTGATGTGCATGTGAGGGATTCCAAATGATGAATCTCAAAGTTTCTCTCTTTCAATCGACACAAGAAAATAAAGAAAGGATGAAACGTCCTTGGGGCTCCCTTCCTTCAATATGCCCTTAGCATGCAATTTCTTCCTTTTAGGTACATGTTATGAAATGTTCTGTACCTTCCTGCTAATTGTTGTCTAATGAATCTGGAAATTAAGTCTCTTCATTGTATTTGGCATGACAGAGTTCTGTATGCAAATACACATTTGCCCATTTTTGAAGGTTTTTATTTCAAAATCACGTGGCTCCCTGTTACTGATTTTAAGTGTTGACCCTTAACCATTTCCTTCCTCTTGGCCCAAACTTGTACCTATACCAGGTACTTTATAACTGGTAATTAACTTAATTCTAGTTGAGGTCTCTTTGCCCTCCAACTATTAATCTTCTGGTGTGAGAAGCTGAAATAGATTTCACCATTAACCAACAGACAGATCACTGCTAACAGGGCCACAAATAAAATTTCAGCTAGGTGCCTTTAAGGGTTAGACTCCTGTCAATGATTATGCCAGTTTGTAGTGATTAAGAAAGTCCCAGTTAATGATATTTGAAGTTCACATTGTGATACACATAAATTTAACGCAGTCTTGTGCACTACCTCCATCTTCCACATGATGGAGGCAAACTGACATCCCTATCTCAACACAAAATTGGCATTGGATACTTTAGGTTGGTCATCTCTGAATGCGAAACAGGCAATGTTCAGGTGGTAACCTATTATAAGAACGATTTTGATGAAATGTCATTGAACTGAAATGTTAACAGATGCCTACCTAACTTGAGCAGTTCCAGCACCTTTTGTTTACTGTCTTTGACAACACCAACACCATCAATTACTTCAGTTTCCTCCCTCAGTCCAAAGATGTACTAGTTGGCAGGTTAATTGGTCATTGTAAAGAGTCCCCTGATTAGGCTAGGATTAAATCGGGGGTTGCTGGGCAGCGCATCTTGAAGGGCCGGAAGGGGTTATTCTATGCTGCATCTCAATAAATAAATAAACAGAATGTGGAACAGGACAACACCACGATGAAATAGCATTAAGTCAATGACCTTTTCATTTACTTTCAAGAAATGGGCTACCAGAAGTATACCCTTCCAGACTTGACAACAGTAGGTCATGCAACTAAAACAGTTTTCAAATGTTAAAACCATTTCAGACTTTACTGAAATGAATGATTCACACAACAAAGTTTCCCATTAACATCACATGCTTCTATACAAATAGGCTCATAAGATTCAAGCATTTTTCAATTTTTGGCTTCAGTGATAAAATTCCTATCTTTAAAACTTACTCCTGTTATTATGGTTGATTTAGGTTTTTACTTATGTGAACCACATATGACCAATGGTCACTATCTGACGATAGCACACCATGCTCTTTTGAAACAGAAAGAACAATCAGCAGTTCTGTGTAATATAAAATGTTTGTCCTAAAATATAATTAATGTATCTGCTCTTAAATTCTACCCCTCTAGCAATGAAGGCCAGCATTCAATTTGTCTTTTTGAAAACCTGTTGCACCCGCAAACTAATCTTTGCTATTCATGCACAAGGATTCCCAAGTCACTCAGCACAACAGCATGCTGCAATCTTTCATAATTTGATCACGAAGGTGATCTTCTATTTTTCCTTATTACAAGGATTACCTCTTAGTAATAATGATCAGTTAGACACAGAGAGAATCTGTATCTACTGACAAGTACCTTTATTATCATGTCTGCGAAGCTTGGTCTCTGGAGAGTTGTTGCTGCTTTACATCTGCAGCTCCTTTTAACACTTCCTTCGATTCAAATGTTGTGTTTCAATCTCATTGTCTCTAGGTCATCTGACTGACCTATATCACCTTATTGGCCCTGGTCCAAGCCAGTATCCATTTATTGCCCTCTTCCACAAGTGACGACTGGTAATTTATGGCTTTTTGTTTGAAATCAGTTTCCAAACCATTAACCAGCTCAAATCTCTCAGGGAAGACACAAACAGCATCATTCACAAACCTACGTATTATATCATATCACAGAACACCTCACAAATAACTTATTATTTAGAAATGATCTCTTGTCCAGCAGATTACCTGGAGTATTGTCTCTAAAACATTGATTCCACTGAGCAAAATGAGTTCACAAAATGGCAGCCCCTGTTCCATCATCCTCATGGCAAGAACAAAGACAATTGGTTTCCACTGCCCTTGATTCTTTCAAATTCATTGATTTGTAGATTGTAGTCCTTTCTGGCCAGCACTTCCAAAGTAGTATCTTGTATACACAAGATAAGTTAATATCTTGTATATACCAACATCTTAACTCCATAAACCCATAAGACATAGGAGCAGAACTAGGCCATTCGGCCCATTGACTTTCTCTACCATTCGATCATGGCTGATTTATTTTCCCTCTTAACCTTATTCTTTGGCCTTTCCCCTGTAACCTTTGATGTCCTTACTAATCAAGAATCTATCAACACCTCTTTAAATATGACAGTGTTCACCACCCTCTGACTAAAATAATCTCTGTTCTAAAGGGATGTCCTTCTATTCAGAGGCTGTGGCCTCTGGTCTTAGACTCTCCCACTATCTGAAGCATCCTCTCTATGTCAACTGTAAGCCTTTCGAGATTCAGTGGGTACTCCATCTGTTAGACCCTTGCTCACTCACTTAACCTATCTACATCTTCCCACAGACTGCTTCCTCTGCCCAATTTGCTTTTCCACTCAATTTAGTGTCATCAGCAAACATAAGATTCAGTACATTCAGCCCCCTCTTCCAAATCGTTAATCTATATCATGAACTGTTGTGGACCCAGCACTGACCCCCGTTAGCAATTGCCCACCACCTACTGCCAACTTGAGAAACATTCATACATCCCAACTTCCTGCCTTCTATTGGTTAACTGGACCTCTATCCATGCTAATACATTAACCCTGACTCCTTACATCCTCATCTTATAGACAAGTCTTTTATACGGCAACTTATCCGGAAATCCAAGTATGCAACATCCACCTTTTCCGCTCTATCTACTGCACTCATAATATCCTCAAAAATCTCCACTGAGGAATTTAAAGTTAGTGACCTTCTTCATCTTCAACCCTCCGATGAGGACTAGCTCATGTACCTCCAGTTTCCTTCTCCTGAGGTCAATAATCAGCTCCCTCATCTTGCTAACATTGAGTGAGAGGTGGTTGTAGTAGCAGCACTCAGCCAGATTTTCAATCTCCCTCCTTTATGCTGATTTTTCATCACCTTTGATCTGGCCTGTGACTGTGGTGTCATCAACATACTGAGAGCATCCCGATATGTGCATCTTTGCTGTCCAAATGTTCCAGGATTGAGTGAAGAGTCAATGAAATGGTATGTGACATGGACCTGTTGTGCCAGTACGCAAACTGGAGTAGATCCAAACCACTTCTCAGGCAGGAGTTTCATCATCATACTCTCAAATTACTTCATCACTGAGGACGTAAGTGCTATTGGGCAATAGTTATTGAGGCAGGTGGGTACCTCAGACTACCAAAGCGAGAGACTAAAGATCTCTGTGAACACTCCAGTCAGTTGATCAGCACAGATGTATAGTACTCGGCTAGATACCCCATCTGGGCCAAATGCTTTTCATGGGTTCAAGTTCCTGAAGGATGCTTTCACATTGGCCTCAGAAATTGAAATCACAAGGTCATTAGGCTGTAGGAGTTTGTGATAGTTCCTCCATATGTTGATGATCAAAGTGAGTATAGAAGGCCTTAAGCTTATCTGAAAGCGAGGCCTTGTTGTCACCTATGGTGATTGTTTTCATTTTGCAAGAGGTGATAGCATTCAAACCCTACTGTAATTGTCAAGCATCTTTCATTGAACAAGTTTAGTCTGGAATAGCCACTTCACCCATGAGATGGCTACTGGAGATTGTACCTGGACCTCTTGTAACTTCCTTAGTCGCTAGACTTGAGTGCTTCTGTTCTGGCCCTCAACGGATTGTGGATCTCATGGTTCATCCAGGCTTCTGGTTGGGGAAGACTCAATGATTTTGTGGGGACTCTACAACTGTTTTCATAAAGTCCATGACAACCATGGTGTATTCATTCAGATCCACCATGACTCCCTGAACACGGCCCAGTCCACCAACTCAAAGTAATTCCATGGCTGCTCCTCTTCCTCCCTTGAACACCTCTTTGTTGTCCTAATTTCTGGAGCCTTGCTCTTTAGCCTCTGCCTCTATGCGGGTAGGAGAAGGTCAGCCAAGTGATCAACTTCCTGAAATGTGTTCTGGGCGTAGAATAGTCAGAATGTTCTCCATAGTACATCTGTAGAAATTAGCTTAAGTCTTTGGTGACATAACAAATCAGCTCAAATTCTGAATGAAGTGTACCCACTGGCATGCCTTCTTCGTGACTGCATTGGGCAAGGAATAGATCCTCTGAGATTCTGGCACCCAGGAACTGTAACTGTTCACTACTTTCACTGCAGACCCCTCCATGAAGACTGGTGTGTATTCTCCTGCCTGACTTGCCCTCTCCAAACTCCACAATCAATTCTTTGGTCGAAGGTTATTGCAGCGACACCACTCAACCAGACAATCTCAGTTCTGCATGCCTCCTCATGATCATCTGAGATTCTGCCAACAACAGATGTATTACCTACAAATTTACAGATGGCATTTGAGCTGTGCCAAGCCACACAGTCTTGATGTAGAGAGCGAGCAGTGAGCTCAGTATGCATCCTTGAGGTGCACTGGTGTTGGTTGACAGTGAGGAGATGTTATTTCCAATTCAAACTGACTGTGGCCTCCCAATGAGGAAGTCAACGATCCATTGCAGAGGGAAGTATAGAGCCCTAGGCTTCGAAGCTTGTTGATTAGTACTAAGGCGATGATGGTGCTAAACACTGAGCTCTAAAGAATAAATAGTAGTATGACAGGTTTTGCTGTTGTCCAGGTGGTCCAAGACCAAGTGGAGAGCCAGTGGTGAGACTGCATCTGCTGTAGATCTGTTGTGGCAGTAGGCAAATTACAGCAGGTCCAGGTCTTTGCTCAGGTAGGAGTTAATTCTAGCCATGACCAACCTTTCAAAACAGTAGATGTGAGTGCTTCTGGGCAATAATGGTTGAGGCAGCTCAATCTGCTCCAATATAATTAATTATGAAGCAGATGGAAACTTCTGACTGCAGCAGTGAGTGGCTGAAAATGTCCTTGAATATTCCTGCCAGTTGATTGGCATAGGTTTTCAGTGCCCTACTAGGTACACTCTCAGGGCTAATGCCTTGATAGATGTTCCGACATCAGCCTCCAAGGCAGATATTCTAGGGTTGCCAGATGTTGCAGGGATTCACATAGGTATGCTCTCCCTTTCAAAGTATGCATAAGAGGTGTTAAACTCATCTGCAAGTGAAGCATCACAGACATTTATGATGTTAGGTTTCGCCTTATAGTAAGTAATGACATGTAAACCTTGCCACAGTTGAAGCGCATTAGATTGCACCTTTAACTTCACTCGCAATTGCTTTTTTGCTCTTATGATAGCTTTCTGTAGATCTTGTAAAGTTCTGGATCATGTGTTGAATGCCACAGATCTAGCCCACATCAAACTACGAATCTCCCGGTTCATCCACGGCACACACTTATCCACACAGGTCTAGATGAAGTTGGCAGCAACTGTGGCATAGTTATTCAGATCCAAAGACGAATCCCTGAATATTTTCCAATCCACCAATTCAATGTAGTCCTGTAAGCGCTCCTCCACTTCCCTCGTGGTCCTCATGCTGGCACTGTGGTCCTCAATCTCCGCCTATATGCTGGGAGAAGTACAGGCAGGTGATCAGATTTGCCAAATTGCCAGCCTGGGATGGCACAGTAGGCATTCTTGATGGTAGTCTAACAGTAGCCAAGTGTGTTGGCTCTCCTGGCTCCACAGTGACACGTTAGTGGTAGTTTGTCAAAGATGTCCTCAATCTAACATGGTTGAAGATTGGGAAAGCAGTAGGGTGCACCATCTCCATTCTGTGATTAGTGCTCAGCTCCTCCAGTGCCTGCCTGATGTTAGCCAGGAATTGAATGTACACTGCCATGAGGATGATAGGAGAAAACTCCTTCCGCAGATAGAATGCACATTTGACTGTCATATGTTCGAGGTCAACAGGATCGTAATGTCTGTGCACCACAATGAGCTAAGCATGAAACAAACACCACTGCCTCAGAATCTGATGTCCAGCCATTGGCGCACAATTAGACTTTTCGGCCCATCAAATCTGCTCTGCCATTTCATCATGGCTGATCCATTTCCCTCTCAACCCCAATCTCCTGCCTTCTTCCCATATCCTTTCACGCCCTGACTAATCAAGAACCTACTAACCGCCACCTTAGGTGCACCCAGTGGCCTGGCCACAGCTGCTTGTGACTAAGAATTCCACAGATTCACCACCCGCTGACTAAAGTAATTCCTTCTCATCTCAGTTCTAAATGGACATCCCACTATTCTGAGGCTGTGTCCTCTAGTCCTAGACACCCCAATCAAAGGAAACATACTTTTCACATCCACCCTATCTAGGCCTTTCAACATTGAATTAGGTTTCAATGAGATCCCCCTGCCATTCTTCTAAGTTCGAGTACAGGCCCCAAGCCTTCAATTGCAGCTCGTATGCTAACTTTCATTCCTAAATCGTTCTTTCCTGTAATATTATGGGCTCTTATCTTGTTCAGCAGACTCATGTGTGGCACCTTTTCAAAGGCCTTCTGAAAATCCAACTACACAACATCCACCAATTCTCCTTTGTCTATCCTGCTTGTTATTTCTTCAAAGAAATCCAGTAGGTTTATTAGGCAACATTTTCCTTTAAGAAAACCACACTGACTTTGGCCTACTTTATCACGTATCTCCAAATACCCCAAAACCTCATCCTTAGTAAAACCTCAACATGTTCCCAACCACTGAGATCAGACTAACAGGCCTATAATTTCCTTTCTTCTGCTTCCTTCCTTTCTTGAAAAGTGGAGTGTCATTTTGCAATTTTCCAGTCCTCCAGAACAATGCGAGAATCCATTTCCAATGCCCCCACAAATTCTTCAACTACCTCTTTTGGAACCTTGGGGTGTAGTTCATCAGGTCTAAGTGACTTATCTACCTTCAGACCTTTCAATTTCCCAAGCAGTATCATCTCTCAAGTAATAGCACTCACTTCTGCCCTTGACACTCTCAAACTTCCAGCATACAAGTGTCCTCCACAGTGAAGACAGATGCAAGCTACTTACTCAGTTCATCCACAATTTTCTTGCACCGTTACCTCTCCAGTGTAATTTTCCAATGGTCCAATATTGACTGTCCTCTCATAGAAAACCTACAGCATGATACAGGCCCTTCGGCCCACAAAGCTATGCCGAATATGACCTTACCTTAGAAATTACCACGGGTTACCCAGAGCCCTCTACTTCTCTAAGCTCCATGTACCAATCCAGAAGTCCCTTAAAGACCCTATCATATCCACCTCCACCACCATCGCCTGCAGCCCATTCCATGCACTCAACACTCTGAGTAAAAAAACTTACCCCTGACATCTCCTCTGTACCGACTTCCAAGCACCTTAAAACTGTGCCCTCTCATGCTAACCATTTCAGCCCTGGGACAAAGCCTCTGACTGTCCACATGATCAATGCCTCTCATCTTCTTATACACTTCTATCAGGACTCCTCTCATCCTCTGTCACTCCAAGGAGAAAAGGCCAAGTTCACTCAACCTATTCTCATAAAGGCATGCTTCCCAATCCAGGCAACATCCTTGTAGATCACCCTTTCTATCGTTTCCACTACCTTCCTGTAGTGAGGCAAACAGAACGGAGCACAGTATTCCAAATGGGGTCTGACCAGGGTCCTATAGAGCTGCAACATTACCTCTTGGTTCTTAAAATCAATCCCATGATTGATGAAGGCCAATGCACCATATGCCTTCTTAACCAGTCAACCTGCACAGCAGCTTTGAGTGCTCTATGAACTCGGACCCCAAGATCCTTCTGATCCTCAACACTGCCAAGAGTCTTACCATTAATACTATATTCTGCCATCATATTTAACCTACCAAAATGAACCACCTCACACTTATCTGGGTTGAACTCCATATGCCACCTCTCAGCCCAGTTTTGCATCCTATCAATGTCCCGCTTTAACCTCTGACAGCCCTCCACGCTATCCACAACACCCCCAGCTTTTGTGTCATTAGCAAATTTACTAACCCATCCCTCCACTTCCTCATCCAGGTCATTTATAAAAATCACAAAGATTAGGGGTCCCAGAACAGATCCTGAGGAACACCACTGGTCACTGACCTCCATGCAGAATATGACCCGTCTACAACCACTATTTGCCTTCTGTGGGCAAGCCAGTTCTGGATCCACAAAGCAATGTCCCCTTGGATCCCATGCCTCCTTACTTTCTCAATACATGGGAGAAACATATGTATTCAACATACAGTTGTAAGCTACAAACAATATGAAAGCTATTTTTGTTTTGAAACACTGTGGTGATTTTGAAAATCTATTGAAATTGTGTACATTCTGGTTGCATTTTGTTTGCAAATTCATCAAAAAGCTAGAGCCACAAAAAAAATCTACAACCCTACCCGGATGACTGGTGCACTTAGTTTGTTGGACTCATGAGCACTCCCAGAAACACCAACTACGCACTGAGGATGTCACCTCGACTGGTGATAAACCACCTGCAAGTTAATTGCCAAGCTCAGCGAGCACTGCAACAGCAAATGCCTCAAGCCAAGCTACCAAATTTCATCACCATCCTTAACTTGCCCGTTTTGCTCGGACTTCCAAGTGGAAACTTTTAATATAAAATCCGCATGCAGTCTGAAATCAATCCTGCATGTGCCATTATTGAAACCAGACTGGAAGAAGTGACAGATCAGATTTAGACATTGCTGTTTGTTTTATAGCAATTAGTTACTAATGTACTGTACACCTTTAAATGTTAGTGAATCTTAAAAATGTTTTACTCTTGAAATATAATATGATTGAACAGTGGCCAATCGGAGGCAAAAAGCAATAGTATCTCCACCCAAGTTCAGGAGGCCGATTTTTCAAAGCCTGAACAGCGACCAGTTGGAGCTTGGGATTCATCAACAAGGTCAAGCAAAAATAAGGGCAATACTTATTTGTGTATGCAAAAACTCCCAAATTTCTCTACGCAGTCCATAATATGCAACTTCATTAATAACCAAAAGCATCAGAAGCATGTCAATGTTTTATTTCCATAAGAGAATGTTTAATAGAAAACTGTATTAGATAACAGAAACTCAAGTGTATTTGGATTTAATAGAAAACACTTTGGTCCAAAACATACTCAGAGCAAAAAGCAGAAATTGCAATGTTGATGTTCAGGTCATTCAACACTCTGATCTAAATGCTGTTTAGCTTGACTTAAACAGAGTCGCCATTCCTCCATTTCTTGCTTGAAAAAGTCCATTTCTTCTACAATTTTATTACTCTCTTCCTTGGCATTCTGTAACTTCAGCCTCATCTCCTAGTAACAATGAATAACATTATGAATTCAGAATGTATTTCAAAACCAAGTCAGCACCAATCAGGACAAAAAATTAAGTTTGATTTTTTTTTTCAATCTAGCAGATGCAAAGGGAGACTTGAACTCTCAGCTGTACCAGAGTGATTGACAATATTCTCATTAGATGAGACAGCTTCCTGTTATGATTATCATGTAAGCATCAACATGTCAACATCAAAAATTGGGTCTTTCAGTTGGAATTCTCTGCAATTACTTGCATAGAATGAACATTTTGGTTTGTACAAGGAGGCAGACAAGCAGTAGTAAATAAAGTGGCCAAAAATATGATAGGTGGAAATTCTCAAACCTATTTTTCCCCCTTCCAAAGCTTTGTCTTCACCAATAGAAACAAAGCAAGAAAGGAATTTTCTGCATTACATGCAAACTTTCATTAGGAAGATAAAAACAAGTACACAGAGTGAAAACTTAGATGAAAATGCTTGGAAAATCTTTCTGCGTTTAAATTCTAATTATAATTTGTTCAGGATGGTGTGCATTTTAAACTGGCATCATGATTTGTCCAGATATCCTGTACCAAATGGGTCTGTTCCTGTGTTCCACTGTCCCATGCTCTAAACTGTCAAAATCCTTTACAACACAGATGGATAACATTATGATTATTCATGTCCATTTTGTTATTTTCTTCCACTATTGCATAATAAGGAACTACTGTAAGTCAATTGTGTGCAATTGTAGGATCCAAATCAAACACCAATACAGGAAACAAGGTATGTGTAGCTCACTGATGTAACGTTATTATTGTGATTGGCCACTCAAGATAACTCAGAAATGAAATTGTTTGCCCATAATTATAAACTGAACCTCTGACTGATATTAATCAGACTATCTCAAAGTCCCAATATGTGATCTTCACATTTGCCCTAATCCCAGTACTTAACACTGCTCTGTACTGTACCAAAAAATGTGTCCTTTTCGATGCTATTTAAGATAGTAGGGTAGTTCAATTTTGTCATTGCTGACACAAATGTTACTGCACTGATATCAAAATAACAGTTCTTTGTGAAGTGGAAATTCAGCTGGATAGTAAGAATCCAGTGAGCTGAAGGGTAGTACCAGGGAGCAAGAAGCCAAACCATTAAGACTTCTGAATAACAGGATAGCAGTTTCAGTTTTATTGTATTATACAATGTATTGCAGCCTACACATCATTGGATCTTGCAAGTTTGTTAAAACCATCAAAAGAACTGATTAGTGTGTATAGATTCTCTGGTACCCTGGATTGAATGCTCAAGTTTCTGGAATTTTCTTTAGTGTAAAATACACCATATTTTTAGCATCATTACAGTATGTGAAGCAATATTCAAAATAACATTTTACTTGAGAAGTACACAGTCTCATGGTACCTAGAAATGAATGCTTACCTGGAACCCATCTCTCTTCTCCATTATGTTCCTTCCCCAATTTTCTAATTCCCTCTGGAGATTCTCCACAAGTGCCTGAAGCAACATATACAGAGTTTGAAATTCCATCAGTACAAATCACAATTAAAAGAAAGGATTAGGGGAAATTTCACCCTTAGTTATTCAGTTGTAATTTGATCATAACAAGCTTAAGGAGACCTGTGAATTAAAAAAAATTTTTTTTTTTGCATTGCTCATGTACTCAAAACCTCAGAAAAACTCTTGGCAATCCCCATTGATAAAGTTAAGGGAAGTGGGGGATTCTCAGATTCCTGTAAATAATGGGTTAAGGCTGAATACTGACTGTGTATTCGGGTTTAAGAATGGCTGCAGTGTGTTTGAGCAGCTCTTCTTTGAGTGAAAATAAGGATTATAAACAGGCTACGTCCACACTAGACCGTATAATTTTGAAAACGCCGGTTTCGTGTAAAAACGATAGGTGTCCACACTAAGCATTTTTGAAAATACTTCTGTCCACATTAAAATGGATATTTCGGCATATCTCCTCCTACTGGGCATGCGCAGGACACATCAACCAAAAACAAACGACATGTTTGGTGTGGAATCTCGCCGTGAAAGTGCGCGTTTGTGTAGTTACAGACTAGGAAAAACTTAAAACGATGGACAGCTGTTGGCTCTCGCGCAGGAGAAGTTAAAAGTAAAAAAAAAACAAATACTGCAGCGTACGGAGGCAACTGACAGGGAGTTCACGGACAGATTGACCCGGCTGACAACGAACATTGAAAAACTGACTAACTCTGTTGCATTAATAAAGCACCTTGTTAAATGTATAAAATGTGTCTGCATCAGTGTTAGCTTGTATTTCAATAGACAATAGGCAGGAGTAGGCCATTTGGCCCTTCGAGCCAGCACCACCATTCAATGGATCATGGCTGATCATCCACAATCAGTACCCCGTTCCTGCCTTCTCCCCATATCCCTTGGCTCCACTATCTTTAAGAGCTCTATCTAACTCTTTCTTGAAAGCATCCAGCTAATTGGCCTTCACTGCCTTCTGAGGCAGAGCATTCCATAGATCCACAACTCTCCGGGTGAAAAAGGTTTTCCTGAACTCCGTTCTAAATGGCCTACCCCTTATTCTTAAACTGTGGCCTCTGGTTCTGGACTCCCCCCAACATCGGGAACATGTTTCCTGCCTCTAGCGTGTCCAATCCCTTAATAATCTTATGTTTCAGTCAGATCCCCTCTCATCCTTCTAAATTCCAGTGTATACAAGCCCAGTCAGTCCAATCTTTCAACATATGACAGTCCCGCCATCCTGGGAATCAACCTCGTGAACCTACGTTGCACTCCCTCAATAGCAAGAATGTCCTTCCTCAAATTTGGAGACCAAAACTGAACACAATACTCCAGGTGTGGTCTCACCAGGGCCCTGTACAACTGCAGAAGGACCGCTTTGCTCCTATACTCAACTCCCCTTATTATGAAGGCCAACATGCCATTAGCTTTCTTCACTGCCTGCTGTACCTGCATGCTTACTTTCAGTGACTGATGAACAAGGACACCTAGATCTCATTGTACTTCCCCTTTTCCTAACTTGACACCATTCAGATAGTAATCTGCCTTCCCGCTCTTGCCACCAAAGTGGCTAACCTCACATTTATCCACATTAAACTCATCTGCCCACTCATCCAACCTGTCCAAGTCACCCTGCATTCTCCTAACATCCTCCTCATATTTCACACTGCCACCCAGCTTTGTGTCATCTGCAAATTTGATAATGTTACTTTTAATCCCTTCATCTAAATCATTAATGTATATTGTAAATAGCTGCGGTCCCAGCACCGAGCCTTGCGGTACCCCGCTAGTCACTGCCTGCCATTCTGAAAAGGACCTGTTAATCCCTACTCTTTGGTTCCTGTCTGCCAACCAATTTTCTATCCATGTCAGTACCCTACCCCCAATACCATGTCACAAAATGCTGGTGGAACACAGCAGGCCAGGCAGCATCTATAAGGAGAAGCACTGTCGACATTTCGGGCCAAGACCCTTCGTTAGTTCTGACGAAGGGTCTTGGCCTGAAATGTCGACAGTGCTTCTCCTTATAGATGCTGCCTGGCCTGCTGTGTTCCACCAGCATTTTGTGTGTGTTGTTTGAATTTCCAGCATCTGCAGATTTCCTCGTGTTTGCCCAATACCATGTGCTCTAATTTTGCCCACTAATCTCCTATGTGGGACCTTATCAAAGGTTTTCTGAAAGTCCAGGTACACTACATCCACTGGCTCTACCTTGTTCATTTTCATAGTTACATCCTCAAAAAATTCCAGATTAGTCGAGCATGATTTCCTCTTCGTAAATCCATGCTGACTCGGACCGATCCTATTACTGCTATCCAAACGTGCCGCTGTTTCATCTTTTATAATTGACTCCAGCATCTTCCCCACCACTGATGTCAGGCTAACTGGTCCATAATTCTGTGTTTTCTCTCTCCCTCCTTTCTTAAAAAGTGGGATAACATTAGCTACCCTCCAATCCTCAGGAACTGATCCTGAATCAATAGAACATTGGAAAATGATTACCAATGCATCCATGATTTCTAGAGCCTCCTCCTTAAGTACCCTGGGATGCACACCAACAGGCCCTGGGGATTTATCAGCCCTCAGTCCCATCAGTCTACCCAACACCATTTTCTGCCTAATGTGAATTTCCTTCAGTTCCTCCATTACCCTAGGTCCTCTGGCCACTATTACATCTGGGAGATTTCCATACAATGTTACATTAGGCTGTTACATATCTATTGTCAGAGAAGTACTCGCATAAATAGGTAAACCACCTTCATACGAGCAAGGACAGAAAACAGGACAAAGTGAGTATACTTATTTATTCAGTAAGTTATGGGTCAAAGTATTTGGTGAGTACATTTCTAACTCTTCTGGCTTCAGTCTCGTTGCCATCTGTTCTGAAATTGTTAGGCTGCGTTCAAGAAAACAATGAAATGACACGCTGCCATCACCATCTGTTCCGGCATGGCATGACAGTGTTTTTAGATTTCTCTGGTTACCTCGTCCACACTGATCTGCCCAAGCGGTGTTTTCAAAATTACACACCCGGGACAGCGTTTTAGAAAAGCTCCATTTTCTGGGGAGGAAAACGCCGTTTTAGTGTGGACAGAGGGTCAAAACGAAGAGAAAAAGCTTTGGTTACGGATTTATCTGGTCTAGTGTGGAGGTAGCTTTACAAAACCCACAAGACCTAACTTTTCGCACCTTTTGGTTTTGACAAAAGTTAGAGATAAGGCAGGACATTCTTTACATTCCTTTCTTAATTTTGGTGAAGTCTCTTATCTAAGTTATTAAGTTCTGCTCTATTTGAGTAGCTGGGATGTCTATGGATCTGACTGTTCTTTTGTATCGAGATGTTAAAGGATCAATTTGTCCTGCTGACTCCTTGTCTCAGGCTACGTCCACACTACACCAGATAAATCTGTAACTGAAGCTTTTTCTCTTCGTTTTTACCCTCTGTCCACACTAAAACGGCATTTTCGTCCCCCAAAACCGGAGCTTTTCAGAAACGCTTTCCAGGGTGGGTATTTTTGAAAATACTGCTCAAGCAGATCAGTGTGGATGGGGTAACCGGAGAAATCTGAAAGTGCTGTCAGACAGCAGCACACCACTTTGTTTTCTTGAACGCAACCTAACAATTTCAGAACAGATAGCAACGAGACTGAAGCCAGAAGAGTTAGAAATGTACTCACCAAATACTTTGACCCATAACTTACTGAATAAATAAGTATACTCACTTTGCCCTGTTTTCTGTCCTTGCTCGTATGAAGGTGGTTTACCTATTTATGCAAGTTCTTCTCTGACAATAGATGTGTAACAGCCTAATGTAACACTGTATGGAAATACAAGATAACACTGATGCAGACATTAAAACATTCATACATTTAACAAGGTGCTTTATTAATGCAACACAGTTAGTCAGTTTTTCAATGTTCGTCATCAGCCAGGTCAATCTGTCCGTGAACTCCCTGTCGGTTGCCTTCATACGCTCCAGTATTTGTTTTTTTTTACTTTTAGTTTCTCCTGCGCAAGAGCCAACACCTGTCCATCGTTTTAAGTTTTTCTAGTCTGTAACTACACAAACGTGCACTTTTACGGCGAGATTCCACACCAAACATGTCGCTTGTTTTTGGTAGATGTGACCTGCACATGCCCAGTAGGAGGAGATACGCCAAAATCTCAGTTTCAATGTGGATAGAGATATTTTAAAAAATGCATTGTGTGGACGCCTGTCGTTTTTACGTGAAACCGGCCTTATCAAAATTATCCGGTCTAGTGTGGATGTAGCCTCACTTGCAGGATGTAACAATCTATACTCTGTTTTCTAATTACCTCTGCCTGATGTGATTAAGTGTTCTTTGTCAAGTACGTTTACCTCTGTTTTAGGTGATTAATTGGCCTTTGTCTCAGACTATCACCGTTGATGGAATTCATGACAAAGATGGTATAAAAAAAAACTCGGTATCTCTGTCCTTAGAAAGACTTAAAGTGTCTGACTCTCTGTGAGTGCAGATGGAATGTTCTCTCTCGTAGCTTGCTACTAATAAAGGCAGAAAAGAATAAACTGTGGAACTTGTTTCATTACATCAGGTTGATCAACATTGACACTATGAACACTCAAAGTGGAGGAGTATCTGGGATGGGATTAAGAACCAAATCTGTTCATCCAAGATCAAAGAACCCTGCATCACTGACAGAAAGACAGCATCATCTTAGCAATTACCCATCCTCCTGCTCCTCAGGCACATCCTACTCCATCTATGGGCAAAGTTCCCACACCATCCTCAGTCATGTCAGATGCAGGATGGAAGTCACTCTCAATCCTAAAGGATAACCATTGAAAAATGTGTCCAATTTCTGAACAGCCCTAAGGAAGATGCAAGCTGACTAACGGCTCAGATGTACATCCTTCCTTCCAAATCATTGAGAAGGATTGATTTATGAGAGAAATCAAACAAGTCCTATTGGCGAACGGTGATCAAACCAATATGGTAAAGATGTAGAGGCAGGTCAATTTAAAATAAATGATTCTCTTTCCTGCACAGTTGATGTTCCTGATGCTTCCTATTTTTATTTACATGGAAAACAAGGCAGAGTTTGTATTTATATTCGCGTCTATGCTTTTCTTGGGGGTTGTGTCGATTGATATCGACTTGTTTCTGGGCTTTGTAGTTTGGGTGGGATTTTTTTCCCCCCCATTATGGAATCCCAGAGCATACGCCAATTATTTTTATTGTTGTTCATCTCCGCCATTTTCAACTATTCTATCTTGACATGCGTCTATTGGAATGTTCGCGGTTGGAATCATCCTATTAAGCGTAAGAAAACATTTAAAGTTATTAACCGATTCCAGCCTGATATAATCTTTGCTCAAGAGACGCACATCAGGTTATGTGATAAAAATCGATTTTTTTTAAATTTTGGAAGGGTCCTCAGTTTCACGCAAATTCCCAGAGTAAAACTAGAGATGTTTCTATTTTTATTGATTCTAATATTCCTTTTAACCAGGAGGATATTATAACTGATATCAATGGTAGATTTCTGATTGTTAAAAGGAACAATTTGTAATAGAAAAATGGTTTGTTTAATATTTATGGACCAAATGTTGATGATCCCTCATTTTTTAAAACAGTTTTTGCGTTATTACCTGATTTAAATGAATATATGTTATTAATGGGTGGTGATCTTAATACTTGTCTAAATCTTTTAATGGATAAGTCATCATCCAAATATCAACTCCCTAATCGTTCTGCATCACTTATTAATTCCCTTTTAATAGATTACGGTTTAATTGAGGTCTGGAGGCATATGCAGCCTAGTGATAGAGAATACTTTTTTTCCCCTCACATGTTCATAATAAATATTTGAGAATTTACTTTATAGTTGACCTTCAACTTTTATTCAATGTTCAGAAATGTGAGAATGATGCGATCGCTATTTCTGATCATGCTCCTTTAAACTTAATATTTGAACTGAAAGATGTTGTTTCTACCAGACCATTTTGGCGTTTTCCAGGACATTTATTACAAAGTTCAGAATTTGTTGAGTTTATCGAAGTTCAGATAAGAGTTTTTTCTCTTTAATAATATAGGAAACATCTCTAAGTTAGTAATTTGGGATACATTAAAAGCTTATTTACACAGTCAAATTATTTCGTATATAGCTAAACTGAAGAAACAAACAAGAATGGAATCAGATAAAATCTCTAAACAAATTAATTATATAACATTAACGCAATCTCTCCAAATGCTGTTTCATTTAAGAGTAGAATTACAATCACAGTATAATTTATTACTAACACCCAATTGAAAGATATTTGCTTAAATTGAAAAGTCAATTTTATATCTTTGGGGATAAAAATAACAAGCTCTTAGCTTCTCAATTAAGAGCAGCTAGAGCTAAAAGACAAATCTTAAAGATTCTTAAAAATAATGGAGATATAGTAAGTAACCATGAGGACATTAATAATATTTTTCAAGATTTTTTTACACTGATCTTTATAGATCTCAATTTCCTGCAGATTCCTCTAAAATAAAGGCTTTTTAAAATTTTTATTTATTTATTTTTTACATAAGATTAAATTTCCACAAATTTCTTTTGAAGATCAAAAAATGCTTGATGCTCCAATTACCGAGCATGAAATTCAGAAAGTTATTTTATCAATGCAATCAGGTAAAGCTCCTGGACTTGATGGTTATTCAGTGGGATTTTACAAAAAATTTGAAAGATTACTTTCTCTGTATCTTTTGGAAATATTTCATGAATCCTTTGACAAGGGTAATTTACCTTATTTTTATGAAGCATCTATTTCCCTAATTCTTAAAAAAGATAAAGATCCTGTTGAATGTTCATCATATAGACCTATTTCACTATTAAATGTGGATGCAAAAATTCTCTCTAAAATATTGGCTAATCGCTTGGAAAATATTTTAACTAAAATTATTTCTATGGATCAAATGGGCTTTATTAAAAGCCGTTCTTCTTTCTCTAACATTTGGAGATTGATGAATATTATATATTCTTTATTATCTAAACAACCTCAATGTGTTATCTCTCTTGATGCAGAAAAGACATTTGGTAGAGTTGAGTGGCCATATTTGATTAAAGTATTAGAACAACTTGGTTTTGGCAATAATTTCAATAGATGGATTCAAATGATTTATAAGAATCCTATTGCCACGGTCATTACTAATAACTGCCTGTCTTCTTTTTTCTCACTTTCTCATGGCAATAGACAGGGATGTCCATTAAGTCCTTTATTATTTAATCTTGTATTGAAGCCTTTAGCTATAATATTACGTGAAGCTAAAAATATTCATGGTATCTCTATGAATGGAACCATACATAAGATTTCTCTTTATGCAGATGATCTTTTGGTTTTTATTTCAAATCTTGAGGAATCAATTCCTGATCTTTTGGAAACACTTAAAGATTTTGGTAAATTTTCAGGATATAAACTTAACTTGAATAAAAGTGAATTGTTTCCATTAAATGTTCATGTTAGTACATATAATGATATTCCTTTTAGAATTGTTAATACATTTAGATATTTAGGTATTATAATTACTAAAAAATATAAAGATCTCTATAAAGCGAATATCGTTCCTTTAATGGACTCCATGAAACAATTATTTTCTAGATGGAATCCACTTAATTTTTCTTTAACAGGTCGTATTTATGCTGTGAAAATGATGATTTTACCTAGATTTTTATATATTTTCAAAAATATATCCATCTTTTTAACTAAAAATTTTTTTGATCAAATTGACTCTTATTTCTTCTTTTATTTGGAACAATAAGAGACCAAGAATTAATAAGTATCATTTACAAAAATTTAAAAAAGATGGTGGACTTGCACTTCCTAATTTAAGACTATTATTGGGCTGTGAATATTAGACAATTATGTTTTTGGTTATATTGGCTTGATAAGAGCCAAAAACCATTATGGGTTGATTTGGAATTAAAAGCTGTTAAACAATTTCATTTAACTTCAATTTTAGGAGCTCCATTACCTTTACAGCTCTCTAAAATTCCAAATTTAAATCTCTATCTGGTTATTAAACAATAATAACCTGGGTTAATAATCTGGGTTCAGTTCCATAATTCTTTTAATCTTAAACAATTTAAGTTATCTAGGTTTTTTTTTTAATATCGAAATTTTTTATTTAAACCTTCAACAACTGACCCCAGTTTTCTTTTATGGAAAAATAAAGGATTTCATTCTTTTACAGATTTATTTTGTGATGGTCGATTGATGACTTTTGAGGAGTTAATTAATAAATTTTTTCTTGCTCATGCACATTTTTTGCAATATTTTCAGGTTAGACATCTTTTACAACAATATTTACCTGTTTCCATATTTACAAGAATCTGATTTGTTGGATACCATTTTGAAATTGAATCCCTTAGTGAAAGGTTCCATTAGCAGAATTTATAATTTATTTTTGTTACAAAAAGAGAACCTATCACTAAAGATTAAACAAGATTGGGAGAGAATTTAATATGACCTTTGTTAATGAAGATTGGCTTCGAGTTTTGAGAAATGGAAATTCTTCTTCTGTATGTGCTAACCATTGTTTAATTCAATTTAAAATTGTACACCATTATTACTTAACAAAGAAGAGACTATCTAAAATATTTCCTAGTATAGATAACTTGTGATAGATGTAAAACTGAAGTAGCTACTTTGTCACATATGTTCTGGTCATGTTCTTCATTAAAATTGTTTTGGAAATCTTTATTTTCTACAATTTCCAAAGCTTTGAAAATTAATTTACAACCTAATAGATTGACTGTTCTATTTGGAATAGTTCCGCATCATATTCAGGGTATCTCATCTTCAGATCAACATGTAATTGTATTTGTTACACTACTGGCAAGAAGAGCTAATTTACTAAAATGGAAAGATATTTCTTCCCCGACATTAATGGAATGGTTTTCTCAAGTGATGTTGTGTCTTAGTTTGGAAAAAATTAGAAATAGAACTTTTGAAACCTCGATTTGATTTGAGAGAAGATGGGGTTCTTTTGCCAAATATTATCATTTAATTTGAATTAAGTTATATGGTTTCCTTCCAATTTTTTAATATAAATATGAAATGACGGTTGATGACTTTTTAAAAAAATATTTAGATGATGGTCAAACGTATTGCTCCGGGGGGGGGTTATTCCCAATGGTTTTTTTCATAGTGGGTTTTTCTTTTCTCAGTTAGATGGGGTCCTTTTTTTCTATATATAAATTTTTTTCCATTTTTATATTTCAAGATCAGTTTTTCCTTCTCTTCAGCTTTATTAATTGCATATATATTAATCTGTTAAAATTTTGTATCATTTTATAGCTAGTGATGGTTATGTACCAATAAAAAGATTTTAAAAATGAAAATGAAAAAATGAAAACAAGAATGGTGTTGTGAGGCAACAAATCAGCCAGGATCAAATGGCAGAACAGACTCAATACGCTGAATGCTCTAATCCTCTCGTCTTATGGAAACTAACTTCTCTGGCTGACAAGTATATTAATGCAGTCCAATCCCTGTACTAATTTAGTCCCAATTTGGAGCACATCTCTTGAGTGAGAACCATGGGACAGCTGACAAGCAGGATTAAACCATGAACCAGAGCTTTCTGCAATATTTGCATATGAACAACTGTCTAAAAATTGCATTTGTTTTGACAATAATCTGAAATATAACATCCACAAATCTTAAACGCAGTGGTGTCTCAAATGTATGCAAAGCAGTGCACATGGCAAACTATACACCCCCTCCCTGTTCGTCTATGACATACAATGGTCGCAATTTAAAATGAAGCATGTGATCCAGGCTTTCTCAAGAGCATTACAAACACTTTTGCCCAGATGGGAACATCTTGCCACGAGATAGCCTTCTAATTACTCACTATCTTGACTTGGAATTATAATTGTTGTTACTTCACTGACGTTAAGTCCCAATCCTGAACACCCTATCCAATGGTACCAAGACAGTACCTGCACTGGCTAAAATTGATGGCTTACCCTTTGAAGGCAATGAGGGTTGACCAATAAATTCTGACCCCTGAAAGCAAAATCCACACTGTAGACTAATCAAAACATTCTCCTAATCTGTTAATGATTGCAGTTTTTTTATTTCATCGCACACCAACTAAATTTAAATGCAAAATATCTCTTACCATTGTGTCCCTTCGACATGCACTTGTTTGTTCATTGTCTTCAATTATTTTATTTGCTGAAACTGAGAGAGTGCACAAGTTAAATGCAGTTGAATTACTGAAATAAACTCTGGAAAGTTGGCATGCATTAAGTTGGTTTATGTACACACTCTCACTCAGGACAATACAGGGGAAAAAAAAACACATCTTGTCCTTGAGAGAAATGAGACAAATCAGTCAAATGTAGTTAAAATGACTTCCATTCAGTTTTTTGTTTAAACGCCCCAGCAGAGAATGTAAGAGCGCTCCAGCGGAGTAGCTAGCACAGTGCTACATGCATCCACTATTATTGCTTTTAGAAAAAGGAGGGAAAACCTGATATTTAATTCAAAGGCACCTATCAAAGCTTTCCAACCTGACTCTGAAGAACATTTTATACAGGATGAGGCAAGTGGATTTGAACTGGTAACACGGTCTTAACTGGTCCAGGACCAGGTAATTGAAGAGAAAGTACAGTAAAAGAAATGCTGGCAAAACAGAAATTCTATAAAAAATGATTTTGAACACTAGCTTAATTCTGTTTGAACTGATAATGCTTTACAATGTGAACATTCCTTTTCCCAGTACTTGTACTTTGAAGCAGTAATCAGTTTTTTCATGCACTCATTTCCAAGTGAATTATTTCTTTATGAATAGCATTGCTGTTTTAGCACTGTATTCTCACTGCTCCAGGGATTCAGGTTTGATCCCAGCCTCAGGTATTGTTTACGTGAAATTTGTAAATCTTTCCTGGAGCACATGGGTTTCCACTAAGTGTTTTATTTTTCTCCCACTCCTGAAGATGTGCTAAAGGTTAAATGGTGATGCAAGCTACTCCTCAATTTAGGCAAGTAGTAAACGATTCAGACTAAAATACCGAGAGCTGATGTGGATAAGAGAGAATAAGTTGCAGGACTACAGAAACATAGAAGGGAAATAAGACTGATTGCTATATTAAAAGTAAATAAACCAAGAATACACTTATATAGGCAATTGAAAATCTGATTCCTACCAGGATCAATCAGGTTGTTCTCCAGTATGACCACACAATTCTGTACCCTGTTGCTCAATGCTTCATTTTCAGATTGCAAATTTCCATTTTTAATCATATAATCATGTACCTGATCCTGTTAATAAGAAGTGGAGAACTGAATCAAAATATTAGAGTCAGAAATAGAAGATGGCTATGAGGAGAGTTAATAATCTGGTCAATTAAGTTTTTCAAAATCAAAAGCCCTAGTAGTACCAGAAGATCACAGTGGGACTTCCGGTAAGATGGCGATTGTTTAGCTGCTCCGAACTTTTGTTCCGTTACTGTCACTACCTTTGCACTAAATGTCTCCATTTTTTAAACCTTAGTTAGGAATTATTTCGGTATCTCTTACTTGCCTGTGAATATATCTAACTTACAATGTCTAGCAAGAGTTCTAAATCCAGGAGAAAAGAAGCTATGACCCCGTCGGACGAGACTCTGGTTGCGCTTGGAAAGCTCCGAGACGAAATCTTAAAAGAATTTAAAACCGCTTTCAAACAGTTAGAAGACAAACTGGATCGGATCAACGATAAAGTGGACAAACATGCTGAACACTTATCTCGCATCGATTCGACTTCTGAAGATTTAGAAAGTCGTGTTCGATACTTGGAGACTCTCTGTTCCAGCTTAGAGGAAAAATCTAACAAACTTCTTTCCAAAATGATGGATCTCGAAAATCGTAGCAGACGCTGTAACATCAGAATTCTGGGATTACCAGAGGCGACTGAAAAGGGATCAACCGTGAAGTTTTTCGCCGAGTTTCTCTGTGAATTATTTGGGAAAGATTTGCTTCCGAAGCCGCCCGAGCTCGAACGGGCACACAGAGTTTACGTTCCCCCCGGAATTCTGGGCTCCCGCCCGCGACCAGTAATCTTCTGTTTCCATCAATACCAGGTAAAACACAGTCTGATTGTGGAGGCACGTCGCAGAGGTTCTTTTTCTTTCCAGGATACAACCATTCGCTTTGTGGAAGATTTTGCACCCCAGACCTTAAAGATGCGCGCCGAGTTTAAAGGCGGAATGAAAGTGCTTTTTGATCGTGGTTTCAAACCTTCCCTTCGTAACCCTGCTGATCTACGAATCAAGCTTAATACTGGGAAATTCAAGTGGTTCAAATCAGCAAAGGAAGCTGAAGCGTTTGTGGCAAGTCTTCCGGCTATCCAGTCATCTTCGGAATCTGATCCGACCTCCTAAAATGGTGGATAAGTACTCCTCGTAGTAAAATTACTTTCTCTGGACTCGGAATTCACTTGAATCACTCAGACATTATTCATTGAAACTTTAAGGGCTGTTGACAATCTCTCCCGGGATTTGGTGTGTGTGTAATCTATTTTTATTCTTGTATAACTTTACCTACAGAGTTCTACAACTAATTCTAACTTGTTTTGGAGGTTCGAAGTCTTTAGTGAAGGCCTCCCTGTTTGTCGGTTCACAGTTCAACTGCTGATTTATTTTTCCTTTGTTTTAAATATTTATTTATTTTATCTTTTTCTTTTCTTCACCCCTTTTTTCTAATCTCTGAATTTTTTTCTCCCTTCTCTGTAAATGGTTGATAAATACTCGTCTTGAATTTATAATTTTCCCCTTCCTCTTCTTTTTTCTTTTTCCTTACCTTTTTTTCCCCTTTCTCTTACTTTAGTTTTCTATAATTTTTCGCGGGTAGGTTAGTTTTGGTTTTCTTCCGATTTTCTCTGTATTAAGTTGTATATTTCTGCAGAAGGTGTTCTAATCTGTAGTTATGTTTTCTAGTGCATAAACTAGTTATTATTTGCTATAGTATTTATATGGAACTGTTGTTAATGACACAGATCTGGAAGTTGTATTTGGGTTAATTTTTTTGGTAGAGCTAGCTACTTGTTTTGGTAGCCGTCTAGTTTTAGGTTGTGCGGATGGGGTGGGTTTTCCAGTTCCAACATCTCTTTATTGCTTAGGACATGTTTATATTTTGACCTTACGAATCTATGTTTACATCTCTGCTTCCAGACTGCTATTGTACTGCTTGACTTTTTATATGCCTGCTGCCTTTTATGCATTAGTAATTGATAATGGCTAGTGCACTTAAATTTGTGAGCTGGAATGTAAAGGGACTGAACCACCCTGTTAAAAGAAGGAAGGTATTCTCACATATTAAACAACTCAAAGCTGACATTGCTTTCCTCCAAGAAACTCATATTTGTTGTTTTGATAAATCCCGGCTTCTGTCAAAGTGGGTGGGTCAGCATTTTCATTCATCCTTTGCTGCTAAAGCTAGGGGAGTTTCCATTCTTATTAACTCAAATATTCCTTTTGAACTCCATAATAAAATATCTGATACAAATGGCCGTTTTATTATTGTTTCTGGTAAACTATATAACACTAAAGTTGCACTAGCAAACCTGTATGCCCCCAACTTTGATGATGTTAACTTATTGAACGGTTTTTTTCCTCACTACCAGACTTAAACTCATACTCTCTTATATTGGGTGGTGACTTCAACTGTTGGTTGGATCCTAAACTGGACCGATCGTCCTCTGTTACCAGATCACCTACTAAATCGTTTCTCTCTAACTTTGGTATCTCTGATATATGGCGTTTGCTCCATCCTATGGAGAGAGATTATTCTTTTTTCTCACATGTTCACCATACCTTCACTAGAATTGACTATTTCTTACTCGATAACCAACTTATCCCATTTGCCCACTCTTGTGACTATCAGAGTATACTAATCTCTGACCATGCCCCAATTACCCTCTCTCTAAACTTTCCTGGTCTCCCTCAGAGGAACAAACATCATCTTTACTATCAGATGATGATTTCGTAAAATTTATTAAGGACCAGATAACCTTTTATTTTAACACTAATACATCACCTGAAGTGCCATCCCAGATTGTCTGGGATGCCATGAAAGCATATCTGAGGGGTCAAATAATCTCTTACACAGCAAATCTCAATAGAAGATCCCGTGCAGATCGAGCAGACCTCATTAACCAGATTAAAGATTTGGATCAAATATATGCCCAAACTAAGAACCCTGAATTATACAAGAAGCGCATTGAACTCCAAACTAAATTTAACCTTCTGTCCACTCAACCTGTCGAACGCCAACTTCTCGAAAGCAAGAGCCGCTTTTACATTCATGGGGATAAGTCTGGTAAATTCCTAGCCAATCAGCTGAGGCGTTCCAAAGCCAAACAACATATTACAAAGATCCGGAAGGAGAACGGAGACTTTACATCGGATCATTTAGAAATTAATGACGCATTTAAAAATTTTTATTCTCGGCTTTATTCCTCTGAATCCCTGAATGACAATATCTCTGTGGATCAATTTTTACAGAATCTGAATATCCCCTCACTTTCATCTGATTTCAAAGCCAAACTCAATGCACCTATATCACCAGAAGAAATATCTTTTGCAATTTCTGCACTGTCCTCAGGGAAATCTCCTGGACCTGATGGGTTCCCTGTGGAATTTTATAAATCATTCTCCTCACTTCTTTCTCCTCAGTTACTTTCAGTATTATCTGACTCGTTTAATTACGGCAAATTGCCACCCTCTTTCAATGAGGCATCTATTATTCTTCTTTTAAAAAAGGGCAAAGACCCAACAGAGTGTTCCTCGTACAGGCCGATCTCTCTGCTCAATGTTGATGTAAAGATCTTAGCTAAAGTGTTGGCTCATAGATTAGAAACCATTATTCCCTCCATTATCTCTGATGACCAAACAGGCTTTATTAAAAACCATCTCCCTGTTTTTAACATTCAGTGTCTATTTAATATTTTATACTCAGTTCCAACTGGGACTCCTGAATGTGTTATCTCCCTTGATGCGGAGAAAGCATTTGACCGTATAGACTGGAACTACCTTTTTCCAGTCTTAGAAAAATTTGACCTCGGCCAAAGTTTCATCTCTTGGATCCAATTGTTGTACCTGTGTCCTACTGCTTCTGTTCTAACTAATTTTCAGAAATCCCAAGTATTTAATCTCAAACGTGGCACCCGTCAAGGATGCCCCTTAAGTCCCTTTCTCTTTGATTTGGCTATAGAACCTCTGGCGATAGCATTTCGAAATTGTCCTGAATTGACCGGGATTTGGAGAGGGGGTGTTGAGCATAAAGTTTCTCTCTATGCTGATGACTTATTACTCTTTCTCTCAAATCCGTCTACATCCTTACCTCTAATGTTTTCACTTCTTGACCAGTTTAGCCAGATCTCTGGCTATAAACTCAACTTACATAAGAGTGAACTTTTCCCAATTAATAAAGAAGCACAAGAACTAATATTTCGTGATCTCCCTTTTAAAGTAGTCCATAATCAATTTACTTATCTTGGAATTACAGTCACAAGGAAGTTTAAAGATCTCTTTCGTGAAAACGTTGTCAATCTTTCATATGCTATAAAACAGAGTCTGGTACAATGGTCACCTCTATCTATGTCCTTGGTAGGGCGTATTAATGTTGTTAAAATGTATGTTCTCCCCAAATTTTTATACTTATTTCAATCTATCCCAATTTTTATTCCTAAATCTTTTTTTGATTCCTTAGACTCTTTTTGTCATATCTGTGGCAGAATAAGCGCCTAGAATTAATAAAATCCACCTCCAAAAATCTAAAAAAGAGGGTGGCATGGCTTTACCTAACTTTCGCTTATATTACTGGGCAGCTAATATACGTTGTGCTGCCTTCTGGCCTTTCTTCCACGGTCAACCCGAGTGCCCTAACTGGGTGGCAATGGAGTTGAGCTCCACTAAAGAATTATCTATATCTGCACTTCTTGGCTCTGCACTCCCTAGCAGTCTGCCCAGATCAATAGCTAATCCTCTGGTTAGACACACTTTGCGTATATGGGCTCAGTTCAGGAAATGCTATGGTTTCCAGGGGTTTTCCGTTTCTAGCCCTGTCGCACATAATCACCTTTTTTTTTACCGACTATGTACGATTCAGCATTCCATGTTTGGTACAGGAAGGACATTAGTCATTTTGAAGATCTCTTCATTGATAATCGCTTCGCTTCTTTTCAGCAGCTCTCCATTAAGTTCAACCTGCCTAACGCTCACTTTTTCAAATATCTCCAAATCCGACACTTTACTGCTCCTTTAATTCCTAACTTTCCTGAATTGCCTGTGAAAAATGCTATGGACCTATTTCTTTCCATTAATCCACTAGGTAAAGGTTTAATTTCAATTATCCGAGATAAACTAGCAGCCTTACGACGGGCCCCTGTGGATAAAATTAAAATGGCCTGGGAGCAGGATTTAAATATCTCCTTATCCGAGGAGAGCTGGGACTCAGTTCTCAAATCGGTTAACTCAACCTCCCTTTGTGCTCGCCATTGCCTCTTACAGTTTAAGATTGTTCATAGAGCCCATATGTCTAAATCTAAACTATCTCGATTCTACCCTGGCATTAGTCTGCTCTGTGATAAATGCAAGAGGGGCGTGGCCTCTCTCATCCATATGTACTGGTTCTGTCCTAGCTTGGAGAAATTCTGGAAAGATGTCTTCACTACATTATCGGGTATTCTGAATCAGCACCTAGAACCTAACCCCTTAATTGCTCTGTTCGGTTTTTGGGGCGAGACAGATTTACGTCTGGGTCCGACCAAATGCCGAATACTATCCTTTGCCTCTCTCCTGGTGAGACGCTTGATCCTCCTTAGATGGAGAGATGTTGCCCCGCCCACTCATGCGCAATGGCTTAACGACATTATGGCCTGCTTGGACCTCGAAAAAATTCATTATTCAGTTTTTAATTCGGATCTAAAGTTCCATAAGGTCTGGGGACCTTTTATCGAGTACTTTCATAACCTTCCTCTTGACTAGGGTTTTTTTTTTTCTTTTTTTTTCTTCTTTTCGGTCCCTTGCTTTCAGCTCCCTTTTTTTTCTGGTAGTAGGCATTATTATCCTCTGTTACTAAGTGTATTCACAGTCTGGGAGTTTGACTGTCCGGACTTATACTCTTTATACTGTGTGGTGGTGGTCTGGAGTTGTTTTTTTTTGTGTTGTGGGGCTTGGGGAGGACACTAAACTCACTTGTCTTTAATTTAGGTGCTTTTTTGTTAAATTCTCTTCCTTTGTAGCATATTGTTATTGTATGCTTAATCTTGCACTGTATTAATGCTCCTCATTGGGATTTTTAATTTTGTAAAATGTTTTGAAAAACTAATTTAAAAAAATAAAAAAAATAAAAAGCCCTAGTAAAGGAACTATTACTATAGTATCTTAACAAAGGATGTTCACAAGCAACTTTTATTGTGTTCTTGCACATGGATGACACTTTCCTAATCTACTCCTTTTTGAAGCCAAAGTTTTTGTTCTTGCCACTCTAATCAATCACAATATTACAATTCAATAAAAATGTATTTTCCTTCCTCATCCTCATCTTAACCCACACTAACTTTAACACTCCATTGACTGGAGTGGGAATAGCTAAAGATGGCACCAGATGTTTTATGCAGACCCAGGCGACTTCTTCCAGGTAGTCTGCAAAACAGCTTATTCTTCTCTTCTCATGGCTCTTTTTCCTTTTCAAGGTGGCCTGCTGGCATCCATGATCCACAGCTACTGCTCAAACTGCGGTTTTCCACGGGTGGTGGGCTCTCGCCCTTGGATTCGCCATGTGGCCTGGAATTTTGGTATCTCCAGGTGTGGCCTGAAAGACGTGCACCCTTTGAATGCAGCCCCATGGATGACCCGATCTCTTGCTGATGTCACCGACTGAAGACTGAACTATTGGGACAGTGAGTGCTTTATACAGCTGTCAAAGGACGGCCCCTGCACTCGAGCAATCACTCTCTCTCGATGGTGAGTGTCTGTTGGTCTTCGAGTTGGGGAACTTGGACAACCGATGTGGCAGATTGTAACATTGGTCTCCCTTTGTTGTTGCAGGAGCGACAGTTCTCTTACCTCCCCCCCCCCACCCGCTAATAAGAGAGAAAGAGAGCCTGTTTGAGATGCCAGTGTTGGGATGGACAGTAGTTTTTGATAGACTCTAGATCATGGCCTCTTTGGGGTTGCTTCCATGGTGGGTGGGAGGGAGGTGTCGCTTTTGCTGGAGCAAGATGGGTGGGTGGGGTGACAGGGCTCTGGGGTTTTTACATTTTTGTGTCATTCATTTTTTGGTTTCCCCCCCCCCCCATTTTGTGGATGTCTGTGAAGAGCAAGAATTTCAGTTTGTATACTGCATCACTCTCTTCACAGGCCCCTATTCCTCCTCCTTTAGGTTCCAGTTCACCTTCAATTTCAATCCAGCTCATTCTTCCAACTCACTTAAGAACCTTGTAATAATATGCCTGCTTATTTTCACCATCTGCTAAAACGTCATCATGCTATTTTTACTTTCTGACTGGGCTTTTCTTATGCCAGAATGGCCAGTGAAGAAGACAGAGACAAAGGAGTGGCAGGGCTGTAGAGAGACAAACTGGCAGAGCAGATTGACAGAATGCAAAGTCAAGGGCGAGGAATATGTGGGAGAATGAGATGAGAATTGGAGGAGGCTGTGAGATGGAGGGTACCGATTCATCTTCCCACTACCTACAATCTGCAGGTAAGGGTGCAAGTTTCAGGTTTACTTTACAATCTGACATAATTTGTTCCTTATAGAATGTTATTGGTAAATGCTCGGTTCTGGGAAAAATTTGGGATTTTAAGAAATGTCTCAAAATTGTTGTCCTCAGGTGGGAAACAGTGACCTATTAACCTGATTTTATGGCACTTGAATGTGCAAATATCATGTAGGTAGACAAAGGTTTCCTCATATCCATCCCATTGAAAGCAATCTATTATTTTGAGGATTTGTTTTGTACAATAGTCTTTGATATTGTTGTCTCAGTACTTTGATGGCTTCTAAAAGTGATTAAATCAAAACAACAAATTTGATAACTAAATGAAAATTAATAATTGCTTATAAGTGCTTCACGATTAAAGTGGGAATAAATGTGTCAACTGGCAGAAAACCTTACCTTAGCTAACTTCAGTTCCTGCTTTAATTGCTGCTGGGCAACTTCTAATAGCTGATTTTGGTCCCTTAACTCTGCTTCAACCACTTTCAGGGCCATAAACCTGAGGAAAACGGCAGTGAAGAACAATGCTTTATTTGCAATTCAATGTCCAAGTGCAGAGATTTATGCTCATGTTGCAATGATTCATGATGTTCATGGGGGTGAACCTTTTGAGTGTGCACAAATTGGTGATTATCTTCTAAAAAAATTTTACATGCCATAGTAATTTTGAGCAGAAATTATCACTGATGAATTAGTAATAATTATGGATTTTCAGAAGTATAAGTCGTGTTCTACTACTGACAAAAAATAAGAGATTGAAATAAATGAAACATTTTATAAATCATAAATGATTAACCTTTTAAAAAACAATTGAAAAATATTATCTCTAATAGTACTGTTATTGTAACCACTTACTATCCAAACTTTGATGTGATGCCAGTTTTGCAATGATTTTAAATGTAAGCCGATGTGTCCTGTGAAAATATCTCACTGCTCTTGGGTTGTAAGAAGAATCATTTACAGCTTCTTTTGGCAGAAAATATAATCATTATGTATATTTTTATTGTGGGTGGAATTTAAAGAAGTTTTGCACTTGCCAT